>NC_088783.1:96573801-96896301 GCF_958450345.1 Calliphora vicina | reverse complement strand
TGGTTATTTTTTTTTCTTGATGTGTAGATGTGTATTTATTTTACATTTTGGTTACTTTTTTCAAAACATTTTGTTATAGACAGATTTTTCAATATTTAATGGTGGTGTTTTCTCCAAAAAATGTTTCGACATCGGTTTGTGTTAATCCTTGCTGTAGGTGTATAATTTTACATGAGAGTTTTCATAAACAAATTATATCTATCGTGATTGGCAATTGAAGTCAAAACATTTGAGAAATAGTAATTGTTTTAAAAGATATTTATGATTTGTGTGATTTAGGGATGTAAATGAGTTCCCAATATTGGTTTAATTACACCAGGGAACAGACATTTCAATTACATTTTGTACGTGTTGATGAACACTTAGTACTATGTTAAACTTGTTTTTTTCAGTCAGCTTGCGTTTTCGAAATATTGCTGTTTTTATATTCACATTTTTGGTGTTTTTCTTCTAAATTTTTGGGTAATACAGCATAGAAAATTATTTTTTTTCCATTAAACTGGTCTACGTAACCATGATTCTTTTGAGTATAATAATTCTGCTGGATGTTTCTTTTAGCTTTATTGAGGATAAATAAAATGTTGTATTCCGAAAATTTTAAACAAGAATGTTTATTTTTAATATTTAGCTAGGTTCATTCAACCTTTGCTATTGGTTTGGATTTTATTAAAAATACTCTAATAAAAACTGCCAATGTCGTATGCATATAGACATCTGTATAAAACTATATTTACATGAGACAATGATATTTAAATTCAAATATTAAAAATTTCATTAATAATTTATTTTATAAAAATTATAAAATTGTTTTCTTTCTGTAGCCAGTAACGCAAAGAAGGCATGAAACTGGAATTTTTTTAACATTTAAAAAAATTAATTAAAAATTATTTCTGTCCTTTTTTCAGAATATTTTGCTATTAAGAATTTATTTTCGTAATATTCTAAATGTTGAAATCTTGACATAAAATTTAACATGTTAAAATGTATTAAAAAAAAAATTAATTGTTTTCTGTTCATAAGTTAAAAACAAGATGTTTGCAACAATTTTTTATGGTTATTTTTTTAATCAAACTTGGTTACAAACCTGTAAATTAAAAAATTGAGTATGAATAAGTGGTAATGGCGCATATTCATAAACGATCACCAAGTGTTAACTTTTTTAAGTACCTATTTAAATTATTCACAATTGGTAAAGTTGTAACTAAATGTCAACTAACTAATACATTAAAAAAAAACAGCTGATTGATTTCATTTTAATACATCCACACAGAAAGAAAATAAACTAGAGATGTGTTTTTTTTGTCAACAACATTTTATTGATAAACTTCATTTTACATAGCCTTATTTTAATTGATTTACATACAAACTATAACTAAAAATTTTGTATGTACTTTTTAGAGAACAAAAATATTTTTTTAATAGCTTTATAAAGCCTTTTAATTAATTACAGTATATGTATATCGATTAAAATATTATCGACATTGTGTTTTCTCTACATGTCAAAGCAGTAACTAAGCTAGTTATGAATTGTGAATAAGATCTACAACTATCTATAAACTATTTTTAGTTTCTGTTTTACTAGTTCCGACTTTAGTTATGATTTCTGAATATGCGCCAATGTCTTTAGCCCTCAAATGGGTAACAATCTTGAAGAGATGCTCTGTGGTTCTAGTCTGGGTATTTCCACTACAAATAGTCATATACAGGAAGTCTCTGCCAAGGGCTGTCAACTCAGAAACTACTTATACTACAACAACAAGGTCAAGGTTGTTAGTAGCAGAGAGGACCTGCATGTCCAGTTAGTGCATAAATAAACTAGTCATGCATAAATAAACCAGCCAAGGCATAGGCTGCACGTTTTTAAACGAATTCACATATTTTGGTTTACTGCAAATCGAATCCACAGGATTTACTTTCAGGGGCATATGTTAGATCATAGCCGGTTATAAATTTCTACTAAATAATAACTCATTAAATAGGTTTCCAATATACCTATCTTTAAACTACCCATGATAAACTTGGTAAATTTCACTAAAATCGAAATGGAGTTCAAATGGAGTATGCACAGTGCGACAGAATGACGTGTGCGTAGCCAAGGAGTATTCGAGTTTAAGTTATTAAAATGTGCTCAACAATTGCTCCAGGGGCGGCGCTGTGGGAGCTCAAAGTAGGGTACATGACATGAATGATTTTTAAATACTTTCCTTTTCTTTGATTCCCATTCGATTACATTCGCTCATGCTTATGTGTGCTATTTTTCTCTTATAATTTCCGAGTTATAGGCATTTAAAAATTAAAATTTTTAATTTTATATAGAATTGGTATCTCCGATTCCAAAAAAATGTTTAAAAGATCAATATAAAATTTTTTTGAAGTTACAGTAGGGTCTAGATATCTATATAAAAATCAGAGACCAAAAATAACTGTTATTAAATTTTTTGAGACTGAAAAAGTTAGGCATAAATCAATGAATAATTTTTACGTTTTCAAATAAGAGTTATTCATAATAAATATTTTTTTTCGTTGCTCATAACTTTTATTTTTGATTTTTATGTTTTTACGTTGCCTTATACGAGTTATTCATAATAAATATTTTTTTACGTTGCTCATAACTTTTATTTCCGATTTATATTTTTTTACGTTGCTCATAACTTTTTTTTTTCAAGTTGTATGTTTTTAATTTGCCTAATAAGAGTTATTCTAAAGAATATATTTTTTTCGTTGCTCATAACTCAAAAGAAGTTTCTTTCGCCACCTTGGTTGCATTTTATTAGTACATACATTGAATTTAACATTTAAAGCAAAAAATAAGCTTGGTATGAGATTGATGTTTTTTATTGTGTGTTTTTTAATTATGAAGAATTTTGTTTCACAATCAATGTTTTAGCCAACGCATACGCATTGTCCGCCAAGTTGCACCTTTTCTCAGTCAACAAAATACGGAAAGCAGAAAATGCTCTTTCAACAGGAAGCCGTTTAGCCGGCAGTGCATATACTATATGAACCAATTTATTTAAAAATTGCAAAAGTATCCTTTTTCTCTTCCTAATATTGCAACAAATCGGCTTCTACGTCCAGTCTCATTGGTTTAAAGCCCTCTATTTCAGCTATAGCTGCTAATAACTCTCGCGATGTATTGCCTTTGTCATCTTCTGAAGATAAATCCACTTCAAGTTCTCTAATTGATGTTCCGATCAACGATGACGTATTTAGATTCGTCGATTCGTCAATCAGAAAATCGGATATTGGTTGAAGTGGAGATACTTCAGGTGAAGTTAAATCGAAAAGTTATGAGTAACGAAAAAACATATTTTTATAAATAACTCTTATAAGGCAACGTAAAAACATAAAAATCAAAAATAAAAGTTATGAGCAACGAAAAAAAATATTTATTATGAATAACACTTATTGAAAAGCAAAACTTATTTTCATTGAGAATAACTATTATTTAAAGAAACAAAAATTTATTTCTAAAATATAACAGTTATGGCTAAATTTTTTTTAGATATTTCTTATAACAGTTGTCTCTGATAAAAATCATTAAAAAATTAAAAAAAAACGTTTTCATGTATTTCTGAAACTAAATTTTTAAAAAGATCTGTATTTACTATATTTCAAGTTACAGTAGGGTCTAGATATATAAAAATCAATAATAAATAAAGAAATATTTCTAAAAATTCTAGTCCGTAAAAATTAAAAAGAAAGTATTTCGGCGGGTGCTGGCGGCTACAATTTTTTCCACATTCCCCAGAAGTTTCATTAAATGATGTATATAGTCATTTGACGGGCTTCGACGGACTTTTTTTTGGCAAGCTATATAACATTCTTAGAAAAAAAAAATATATCAGTATATTTGAGACCAAAGTTTAAAGGACTATAACATGAAAATGGAGAGGCCCATAAATTAAGATATACACTTAATAAAAGCCTATATCAATGTTTATCTATGTTTTAAAGTATGAATGTCTATATGGTAAAACAATTGAGATATATCTAATTTAGTAAAGCAGTAAAATATTTAAAAAAAAATAACGAAAATATGATTCAAAATTTTTTGAACTTCTGGCGCTTCTGTCGAGAAAACGAAATGTCCAATTGAAAAACCCATTTGTATTGGAGGAGAGCAGATTGTCAGCTTCCGAAAAAACTTAGTTTTTCCAAATTCTGAAGATACCGATTTTTATAATTTTGTCCACCTAGATTTTGATTTAGAACCACAGTGCCTTGGTGCGCTTTTTTAAAAATATAGTGCGTACTTTTGGACCGAATTGAGACGATTTTTTTTTTTGTTATTTAGACAACTAAATTACCAATAATATACAAACGATTTCAGAGTAACGTATGTATAACAATTTTATGTATTTCTGTAAGGTATCTTTACGGAGAATATTCTCGTATAAAAATATGTTCTATTTTTCGAATATGTCGTTATCTGGGATCAGATAACGGAAAGTAGCTTTGGAAACCTTGATGTGTTTCCTAGTTATTCCCAAATTATTTTCCCAGCCCCGAAGGAAATGTAGATCCTTTGGGTATTTTTAGGAATTGCGGGATTCCCTTTGACCTTTTGACAAGTTTTTTTTTACACTTTGTTATTTACAATGACCTTCGCCTGGGTAACGATCTTGAAGCGATGCGAGGGCTTATATACACTCTGTGGTCTAGACCTCCTCTGCGATTGAGCATGTTTTCCTGGCACTTTCGCAAAGGAGGTCGCGACTTCAAAGGAGCGTATTAACCAAAGGTTACTCATCTTGTCAAGATATTGGGGCGATAGTGTGTCCAGTAGCTGTCGCGTCAATTATTATGACATATATCGTCTCGTGATATCCACGCTTGAGTTCGCCACTTGTATAGTAGAGGCTTTACCTGGGGGTCACGAAACATATACACTCTTAAGGTCAAGGTGAGTGGTAGCAGTGCCGAGGACCTGGATGGTTAGTTAGTGTATAAAGAAACTAACCGCTAACAGCTCCCCTCAGCGTCAGGGTAATACGCTGTTGTAATGTAGTTGCCCAGTCCACGCACGCCGTCACTGCGTGGATGGTCCGTCTTTACGTGCCTACTCGTGGGAACAAAATAGATCCTAAAAATTCAAATACAACAACTACAGAGGAGACTTCCGATTTCAGGGAAACTAGGGAATCGGAAGGGGGGGTTTCGGACAGCACCCTAGAGGGTGAATTAAATTAACCCTGACAGACGTACATGCTCGGATTCTAGAGCATGAAGGACAGGTGAGTGAACTGGATGTGGATGGTCTTTTGGGACTGTCGAAAGACTCCTTTGGGGAAACTAGTGCCACTCAGAGGTTGGAGGAGTTGGCTCTGTTATCTGATGATGAGCATGAGATCACTATGATTGCTGCTCAGAATCAGATAACGGAAACATCCCCTCCCACTGCTAGTGACAAGGATAACCAAAGGAGCCGTTCGGCAGAAGATGATCCACATGGCGCTAAGGTCGCCAATCTTGTTCGGCAGGCCGCCGTGGAGGAGTTGCCTAATGCCACTCCACGAGACACTGATAAGCCAGGCCGAACGAAAGAGGATAGGGCAAAAAATGGCACTAGGAAATCTCTAGCCTTTCTGGCAAAGATGGGAAAGAGAGATCCTGGGTCATTAACTGCAAAGGAGAAGTACCTTCTCAAGAAGCACAGACAGGACGTCGCTAGATTTGAAAGAATCTACGGCCCTGTTAGTGTACTCTTGGGAGAGTCTTCTCCTGTTGAGCAGCAAGTGGTAGCTGCTGTCGATCTGGCTGACACCCAAAAGGGTATAAGGTCGATAGCTCCAACCACTAGCAGTGCGGTAACAACTAAGGAGGGGGGCTCTTCTACCATCCTACAAATCGGTGCTTCGGCTAGAACTGTGGATGGTAACAAGAAGCCTCCCATAATGGGGTCAGGTGCGAAGGGAATGAAGAATCCTCCGGCCGATTCTCTTAAGGGTGCCCGTATGGGTAACATTAAGGGTAACGGATCCGGTGGTCCTCAAACCTCGTCATCGAAGGCACCAGGATGCAGCAAGGCTTCGGGGAATGCTGGTGTAACCCCATCTAGCACTCTTAAGGGTAACCAAAAGGAGACCATTAAGAGGGCTAGATCTGGGGACGACCAGCCTTCCTCGTCAACAAAGAAGCTAAAGAAGTCCCTGAGTCAGGACGTATATCTTCAGGCAGCGATTATTGATCGGAATGATCCGGATGGGAAGATCAGTACCGATCAATGGCAGCTGCTTGAGGCTAGACTCTTGGATGAGATGGCTTTCCATAGTGGTAGCTCTGAAGACGTATCTTTTAAAGGTGCTGACTGGGCTAAGGGAGTCAAGGTCATAAACTGCGGAAATAAAAATTCATTTGAATTTTTAAGGACCGTAGTTGGGAAACTTGGCGACCTTAATCCAGCCTTAAAACTTGAAGTGATACGCGCTTCAGAGTTACCATTAAGGTCAATAGTGACAGTATGGATTCCTCCACCCGTAAGACCGGTGGAAACCATATTGGCACTGTTGAAAAAACAGAATGTTGATCTCCCTATAGACCAATGGAAGGCGGTAGCCTCCATGGTGTGTAAGGAGAACAACGGGAGGGATTTCCGGTTCGCAGTGGATCGTAAATCCCTCGAGATTTTGGACAAGGTGAAAGGGGTTGTCAATTTTGGTTTTGGCACTGTCAGGTTTCGGTATTCGAAACATGACACTACCAAAGAGGCTGCTGGTGGTGCAGATAAACCTGCATCATTGTGAAGCGGCCTCAACAGAATTGGCAAACTTTCTCACCAAATCCCAGACCGATGTGGCCCTGATCCAAGAACCTTGGATTAACCAAAATAAGGTTTGCGGGTTAGGGTTAGCGGGATACACGTTATTTATCCCGTCCACTGAGGACAAGGTAAGAACGTGTATCCTGGCAAGGAGAGAACTCAAACTAATAATTTCTCATTCTTTTAGGGGCGGTGACATCACTGTTGTGAATAGGGAAACCAGGGGTGAGCGGACGCTGACTTTGGCTTCGGTGTATATGCCGTATGATGCAGTGGATCCACCAGGCAATGAGGTGCAGGAGCTAACGGCGTATACAAAAAGGAGAGGTGCTATCCTGGTTATGGGATGTGATGCAAATGCTCATCACAGCCAATGGGGCAGTGCTGATATCAATAAAAGAGGTGAGTGCGTCTATGATTTCATAACTGTCAATAATCTAGTTATCTGTAACAAGGGCAATATGCCCACGTTTAGGAACAAAGATAGGCAGGCGGTTATAGACTTGACCTTGACGAACCAAGATGATAATTTCGTTAGAGATTGGAGGGTATCCACGGACTGTTCCTTTTCGGATCATAGTAGGATCACCTTCACTTTGAATTTTAACTCGTCCTTAAGGGTACCATTTAGGGATCCTAGGCGGACAAATTGGGGAACCTTTTATGATAAGGTACGTACTGGGTTTGAGCAGTTTAATTTATGTGAACTGATACCACCCAATTTGGAAATAACGGTGAACAATTTCACGCGTTTATTAAATGAGAGCTATGAGTCATCATGCCCAATGAAATTTCCCGGCAGGCGTAAACAGCCAAAATGGTGGACTAAGGAACTTCAAGTTCAAAGGTCGACGGTTAGGAAATCTTTTAATAGGGCAAAGCTCACTGGATTACAAGGAGACTGGAACAACTACAAGGTGTGCTTCAATAAATACAAGGGAGATCTGAAAAGAGCGAAGCGGACTTCATGGAGAAATTTTTGTGAATCCGTTGATAGCGTCAATGAGATGTCAAGATTTCGGAGAATTTTATCCAAAGACCCAAAGGTCATAGGGTATATTCAAAGAGCTGATAACTCATGGACGGAATCTAGCTCGGAAACACTCTCCCTGCTTATGGAAACACACTTTCCTGGTTGTGAAAGTATAGGCACTAGGGCTGACGATCAGGGGGCTAACATGCCTGAGGGAACTAGTCATGACTCTAGACAAATTGAGGGAATAGTCACTAGGGAAAAACTAGCCTGGGCGGTAAAATCTTTTGACCCGTATAAATCACCGGGTCCGGATGGAGTATTTCCGGCGATGCTGTGTAATATCCCGGATACGGCATTATTCCTCTTGGCGGATATCTTCAAGGCCTGTCTCAGTAGAAGGTATCTGCCGCGTGGGTGGAGAGAGGTCAAGGTTGTTTTCATACCAAAGGCCGGTAAGGCCAGCCACTCGAAACCAAAGGATTTTAGACCTATTAGCCTATCGTCTTTTCTTTTGAAGACATTAGAACGACTGATAGATCTACATCTAAGGAGCAATATAGATACCCATCTCATTAGCAACGCTCAACATGCCTACCTCAAGGGTAAATCCGTTGAGAGTGCGCTTCATGAAGTGGTCGGTTGTATAGAGCACAGTCTGAAGCATAGGGAATATACTTTGGCTGCGTTTCTTGATATAGAAGGTGCCTTTAACGACATCAGGACAGAGGCAATTAGGAACTCGTTAGTAGAACTTGGGGTCGACGACTTTCTAGTGAGTTGGATAATCTTAATGCTGGAAAGCAGGATTATCAATTCAACCCTAGGGGACGATGTGATCAGAAGACGGGTTACCAGAGGTACACCACAAGGTGGAGTTCTTTCTCCTCTACTGTGGTTACTGGCGGTTAATCCTATTCTCAGGACCTTCGAATCTAAGGGTAGGAAGATAGTCGCCTATGCGGATGACGTGGTGATCCTGATTAAGGGAAAATTTCTCTCAACTATCAGTGACATCATGCAGGAGTCGCTTAGCGATCTCTCATCCTGGGCAAAGACTAACGGGCTGGGTGTAAACCCATCAAAGACAGAATTGGTGTTGTTTACTAGGAAGTATAAGGTAGAGAACTTCAAATTGCCGAAACTAGACGGCGTCGAGCTGAGTTTATCAGGGGGAGCCAAGTATTTAGGAACCTTCCTTGACAATAAACTGTCATGGAAAATAAATACGCAGGAAAGATTGGAAAGGGGCCTTAATGCCTACTATGCATGTAGGAACTCAATTGGCAAAAACTGGGGCTTGCGACCGAGTATGGTTAATTGGATCTACACTTCTGTTGTTAGACCTATTATTACTTATGGCTGCACAGTGTGGTGGGAGGCAATGAGGAAACGTAGCTACAGGGCTATACTCAACAAGGCTCAAAGATGTGCATGTCTGGGTATCACAGGTGCCCTAGGCAGCACCCCGCAGGCGGCGTTGGATATAATCCTGAATCTACTACCCATTGAGATATATGTTGAAAGTGTGGCAGCAAGGAACTTACTCAGACTATCTGAGTCTTCCTTAGTGAAATCCTTGCGGATGGGACACACTATGATACTGTATGAAGCAGGTCTTGTTAGTCAGGGCATTACTCCATCTGGAATCTCTGACTATAAGGTCGCAACCTTCAGCTTTGGTGCTTCACCCCCAGTAGAATTCCCCACTAGGGATAAGTGGGCTGGATCCGATCAACTGTTTGATGGGTGCGCAGTTTTCACAGACGGTTCCAAAATGGATTCTGGTACGGGGGCCGGGGTATATTTGGTCGACCAGGACATTAAGCGCTCATATGGACTCCCTAACGAGTGTAGCGTCTTCCAGGCAGAGATCTTCGCGATCTGGAAAGCCACAGAGTTGATAGGGACACACGTGAATAGGGGGTCTTCAGTGACAATATATGTAGACAGTCAGGCAGCACTGAAGGCCTTGGAGTGTCATTTAATACACTCCAACCTAGTAGGGGACTGTAGGAGAGCTCTGGAGGAGCTATTGGCACATTACTCAGTGAGATTGTGTTGGGTGCCGGGGCACTGTGATGTACAGGGTAACGAGGTAGCAGATGAACTTGCTAGACATGGTTCCGATTTGGACCATGACACTAGGGAACGGGCTGTTAGACCACCCATTTGTCACTACTACAGGGTAATCTACGAAAGATTCCGGGACTGCACGAATCGATCCTGGTGCAGTAGAACAGATTGCAAAGTGTCCAGGGCCTTATGGCCAAGACTGAATGCGAACGCGACTGGGACACTGTTAGAGTTGGATAGGTACAATCTCAGGATTCTAGTAGGAGTGATAACCGGTCACTGCTCAATTGGAGCCTTTAAGGGAAAGTGGGACACTGACACACAGGACTTCTGTAGAGTATGTGGGGATGCAGAGGAGATAGAGACAGTAGAGCACATTATGTGCAACTGCCCTATGCTACAGGGTCATAGACTTAAATGGCTAGGAAATAGATTTCTGGATGAACTTGGTAATGTTGCTGGCTGCAAACTAAGCAACATACTAGGTTTCATTAAGGGAATAGGGTGGCTATTTAAGGGACGTTCTACGGCAGGTCCAAATCCGTGAAAAGACTAATCTTTCCTTTCTTTCTTCTTCTTTTTATCAGACGGAATTTTGGACTTCTTTTTTGCTTATTCTAATGCTATTATCTTTATCTTCTTCTATCTCTATCGAAGGGAATCACAATGGACCTCAAGGTCTCTGGGTGGAAGTACACTTTGTGTACACCCTTCTAAACCTAACCTAACCTATTTACAATGACAAATTTAAAAAACGTTGAAAATTTCATTGAGTTTTGTTAATAAATAAAGAATTTATTACATATTTATTGAGTTTCTAAAACTAAAATTTGTATCAAAATTTTAATAGTATTGTAAATATTAGAACCAATTTGATCCACATTTATTCCGACTAATTTTTTTTATTCAGATAAATTAATTTTTGGTCTTACAAAAAAGTCAATAATCGGATGGGAAACAAAAAAATTTTACGTGTTTAAAAATTTTACCGGTTACTGCACTTTCGGGACTCATGCCGCAAGACTTGGGTTACCTCATCATGACTTCTGTAGAAGTTGTCAGAACGAGGAAGAAACCATCGTCCACTTCTTTTGTAACTGCCCGGCACTGGGTGATCTACGTGCTAGGCTCTTAGGTGAGAGATTCGTCAGTACCCTTTCCGGGTTATCTGTAAAGGAACTAAGGTGTATAGACGCCTTTATCAGGGAAAGCGGATGGTTGATAAGACCGGTCACGCAAACTTTACCTCCTAGGGACCCAGCAACCATCCCATGATGGTCTGCGTTTTTCGAATTCTTTGAATTCTTAACTCCTCTCCTCCTCCTCTTTTTCTTTACACTCTACTCTTGTTAACTTCACAATGACTCAAACTATAGATTTCCCTTTTCTTTAACCTCTATTTTCTTTAAGGGTTTGGACGGCTGCCTGAATACCATACCATACATGTCGAAGGTACCCTACTGTGAGCCCCCATAGCGCCGCCCCTGGAGCCCATTTTAATAACTTAAACTCGAATACTGCTTGGCTATGCCCACGTCAAATTTTATTACAGTCGGACCAGCCATTTAGAAACACCAGGTGAATAAAATAGGAACAATTATGAAATTAACAAAAAAAAAACACTTTAAAAAAAATAACTTTAAGTTCAATTATAATTTGTTTTTATTTTCATATGTTTATATGTTAAGTAAAATTTAAAGAAAAAATTGGCTCCGTCGCGATTTGCTTTCTTATTTTTTTTTGGAGGTTTAATCATTGATATCTGAATACCATATGTATTTATGGTTTTTAGCTCCTTTTTTATTTTTAAAAAATAAAATAAATCAATATTTTTGGCTCTGTTTCAGTTGTCGTATACGGTTATTTTTAAATTAGTCCAAAAAAATTCAATGGGTCACAATTGTGAAACATTTGGGAAGTTCATTTCCTCTGGCACAAATTAAATTTTTTCTCCTTCAAGTTCGATATTGAGGACTTAACGTAATGTAAGGAAACCCGTGTCTTTAAAATGCCTAAAAATTTCACTTTTTTTATTAGTATTATCTTCACAAAATTTAAAAATTAATTTGTGATGGTTCAGCTCGTTTAATGTCATTTTCAATGCCAATTATTAACTGATCAGAACAATCGTAGATTTTTTGAATTTACCGTATTTATTTTTTGTTTGTAATTGTCTTGTGTCTTATTTTAACAGTAGTTTTACACTTGTTCGTATTTTGTTCACCATACGTTAGTTTTTAAATTGCATATTGTTGACTATAAGGTGAAAATAGAAAATTTACTTTTAAGTTCAAAAATAATAATTTTTACTACTGATATTCATTTTTAGAAAAAATGAATATCAGTAGTAAAAAAATTAAATTCCACATATCGTCATACAAAAATTTAAAACAATTCTTAAAAATACTTTGAGTCAGCAGTAATAAGAATTCATATATCGCATTAAGAATTGAAAAAAGAACAATCAAAAAGCTCTTCATGAATATCATTATCGAGACATTTATATACGCTTAAATGATGACGCTCTTAAAAAAAAGTATTTTGAACAAAAATAATACATTTTAGTTTTCCCTAAAGAGCATCTACATTAGGGTTATAACCAGGGCATGGATTTCTATGCAAATGCATGTTTGTAGTCAGGAACTCAAAATCACTTTTGACAATTTATCTTTCCGAATTGAAGACTAAAAAACTTGTTATTGCATATTTTTGTCATTTTTAGTGCATATTTTCTCTCTTTATAGTGCATATTTTTAATTTTTTAGTGCATGAAAATCCTTGCGTTGGTTATAACCAGGGCAACCAAAAGTATGCAATATCATATTTTTTGCTGTGCGTCGTATAAACATATGAGTTAGTTATACATATATCCGTTTCAGACAATTTTAAGAATTTTGGCATAGATTTGTTAGTGCATATTTTTACATATTTTCTTCTTTACTGCATATTTTGCGTTTTATAGCATATTTTAATTTTCCTGATATAATTTTATTGTTTGTATTGTAATTTTTCATTTCTATATTTTACTATTTTGTTGAGGTCCAATGATAATTGGTCTAAGCTACTTAAATACAAAAATAGAGTACCCATAATCGACTTATCTTCATAGAATTTTCGTTGACTTAATATACACACACAAATATTAAAATTTAACAAATAGTAAAAATACGTAAAAAATTAAAAGAAAATTCCAAAATTGTATGTTATTATGGGCAACTTCATAACAAATTTTTGGATACATTTAAAAGAAGGAATTTAAGGCAGCTTGAGACAGTTATGGTTGGGTATTAATGGTTTACCACTAATGTAAAATTGAATAAGTATTCAACAGATGTTCAGAATATTAAGATCAATCGAAAATTTCGCTTTCAAAACCCATTGATATATGTATTTACATAACTTGTAAAAAAAAAGTTATTAAGAAATTATGAAAAAACAATATACGTGGATATTGATAGACTATACAATGGATAAGAAAGGAAGAAACAGGAGAATTTTGAGTCCCAATGATAAAACTTGAAAAAAAAAGTTTTTTTTATATTTTTTTACTATTGTAAGGCTTTTTTATAATTCTATTTAAATTTTAGAAGCCGTATTCAGATATTAATCTAGATACATGATGAATGCTCCAAAATACATTGCAATTTTTACCATAAAATGACATAGGCTATTCAAAGAGTTTTTGAAACATTATTTAAATGGTAAAAAAGTTTTTAAAGCATCATATAGAATAGAAACATTTCGTGAAATTGATTGGGTACATCCTCAGTAGGGATCCTATAAACATTGGGACACATGGATTGAGAAAGTAAAATATTATGCTAATATATATATAACTAATTACCATAATATAATATAATTAATTACCAAAAAAAGTTTGAAGTATTAGGCAGTTTTAAAGATGAGACAAATCAATTGATTAAGATTGTCTAAGAAACTCGTAAATCTAAAACAAAGATTTTGTTTAAAAACTTTAAAACTTAAGTAAACACATAGTAATTTATTGCTAAATATAATAAAATGAATTGAATCAAACTATTTTCATGTAGTGCCAAATTCACTAAAATCGAAGTTTAATCCTATAATAACCAATTTTAATTTATGAGCTCAATATTTTATTTACTTCATATATATATTTTTAATGAAATTTTGAAATCAAACAATAACCAACTATTTTTAAGTGCATATTTTTTATATTTTAATAGCATATTTTTCGTTTTTAAGTGCATATTTTATGCGCATAAAACACTTTTTTTAGAGCATATTTTTGGTTGCCCTGGTTGTTTGCACATATCAAAATGAAAGTTATTTAAAAAATGCTATTACTTTTTCGTGTCAAAAAAGTTCACCCACAAAACGCGGTAAAGTTTGGAGATAATTTTTTTTTTTTTAATCCAAAAAAGGAATATGTAACATCTACGAAACGTTGGGAAAATTGTAATGAGGGTATGATTTTTTTATTTACATTGAGCGAGTTCAGGCCCTACTGCTTAGGGGACTCGACAACTTCGAAAAAAATGTTGTCGTCAATAACACAACATTTGCCATCGCGTGGTGATAGGGCCAACAATTTTTACTGTAATTCAAGTTGAAAGCAAGTGTAATTCAAGCCTTAAATTATAGTCAAGCAATTGAATTACAGTTGTAATACACTTTATTTCAATAGTATTCTCCAGTAAAAAGGAAACATAAATTCAAGCCATATGTTTTTTGTTTGAAAAATATTTAATTTTTCAAATATTTTTCAAGTTTAAAACATAATTACATTTGCATTCAAGTCAAATTCCAACAAAATGTTCAAGTTCTTGAATTTTTGGGGCTTTTGTGCTTATTGGGATATATTATACGAATTGCCACCAGAGTGTTTCTACAATACATAGAACAATTCTAGATGGAGGGGGAGACGTTCCTTGAAATACCTTGAATTTTTTTTGACCTTACAATCATGGAGCACTCTAATGTGTATAATTTCGGAACTCTATTTTATATTAATCTTAAAAAACTTACCCTTCTTTCCACTTTTACACCTAAGTTTTCTTCAATCAAATCATAATCATCGTCTTCTAATCGGTCATCCAAATCATCATCTTCCTCATGTTTTTTTCTCTTTTTCGATGAATTTGATACGTCAGAATCCTCTCCATCACTTCCTTCTTCTATGGGATTGTCATCAATTAGGTCCTTAAGTTCTTCTCGCAATCGTTCATCATCATCTGTAGTAATTATATTTTATTTGACAATTTTCATTAAAATTTTAAAGCATTTTTAAAAACGTATTTATGTACGAAAATTAAACAAAGATTTTAGAATCATATAAAAACAGTTTTCATAAGTCAAAAATAAACTCTTCCACAATGAATACAATTTACAAAACCTTTCAAAAATATTTTTTATATTTTTAACAATACTTTAAAATACATTTGGGGAATTCAAACAGTCTCCTATGAGATCGTATTGTCATAATGTCCTAAAATATTTTTTTAGTTTAAACAAATTTTTGTTGGGTTTCAAATAAAAAAGTTATAAACTAATAAGAGTTTTTGGACTATGTTTATTGGTTTGTCATAAAATAACACTTTTTTTGTTTGCATCACAACAAGAATTTGTTTAAACTAAAAAAATATTTTAGGACATTATGACAATAAATTACACAGCACAGTAGTTAAAAAACTTTTTTTTTTGGAAATATTTCGGTATCTTGGGAACTATTGGAATTATTGTTACGAAATTTCACATGGTTTGAGCTGAGGTGTTTTCTAAAAAGGCAAAGCACGGATCCACGAAAATGCTCTTTATTTGTATAACCCCATATGTTTTTTAAATACGTGCTAAGTATTTTTACTATTTCTTCTAAAAAAAACTCAGTTTTTGGAACACATTTTCCCAGTTTTAGGAATTTCAGTATTTGAAAACTTTGAGGGGCTACGCACTGACCCCCGTTGAAAAAAAGTTTCAACAGCAAAAAAGGCGTGAATAACTACTATATACAGTCAGAGTCAAATTTGAGTATACAGCACGTATTTTCATCTATGAAGCTAAATATTTTAATTAGAGAAAGATATATACAGTATTGTTCGAAACCTAAGCAACTTTTCCGTATAAAACAATCAAATTCGTATGTATTATTTTTAAATTGTTTTATTAAATATAATAAAAATTTATATTGTTTAATGTACCTACATTCTAATAATAAGAACAAAAGATGAATTCCATTTCATGGAAAACAATAATAAAACTAAAAGCTTCTGCTTATTTCTAAAACGGCGAGTTCCGATCCTGTACTTTAAAATGCTGAAAAGGTTCTCTATGGGATTCAAGTCTGGAGATTGAGCTGGTCAACGTAAGACTATATACCATATATGCAAATTCTCTCATCAAGGCATTGCAGGTTCACCTGGTATTGACTATGTCGGTATTGACTATTTTTTCGCGGTTGTTAAAAAAGTTCACGCACCAAACACAATAAAGTTTTTCATTAAATATTTTCAATTATTTCGAAATACAATATATTTTATTTTAATAATAACTGTGCACCTACTTCAAAGGATAATTTTTAAATAAGGGAAGTATCCCTCACACTTGCGAAAAAATAATATGAAATTATTTATATAATTTTTCAGAGAATAAAAAAATGGTTTATTTTAGAAATCGGTGTTGGTGCGTGATGTTTTTGATTCCAAATGACCTAAAAAAAATATTTTCATTACTTATACAACATTGGCCATCACGTGGTGGTATGCCAAAAATTTCGCCAAAATTAGTTATATCCCTAATGGGCACTGCCTTAGGTATATGTAGATGTCTAACAATTGGTATTCTCCAACATGGTATCACATTACATGGATGTACTTCAATGAAGAATATTAACAAACCAAATACCGCTGTTAACAACTGCTATAGAACTGATTCTGGCTTACTTCGTGCTACACCATTGAATCTATTGAGAATTGAAGCTACTTTTCCAGATTTTCAGTCTCTCCTGAAGAAATGTTCAGTCGTGTTGGCCTCAAGGTCAATTACTACAACTAGCGATGGCTTGCATGACACCTTTTGGATAAGCATTACTTCGGCAAGTATCTCTACAACTGCCATTGCAAAGATAATTCGGCTCCTAAGGCAAACTGAAATCTCAATACCATCTAAGCCATCATCTCAAATCACCTCTGGAAGTATTGTAAAGGTTGACGATGGTCTTTCTTTTTATAGAAAGGACAACACGAATACAGTATGTTTTAGGAAACTGTTGACATTTTCTGTGTCAACAGCAGCTTTTTCACCGGAATTGATATTATTTACTGATGGATCATACCAGAATGGAAAGTAATCATATTCAATGGTAGAGAGTCTGGATAATATTAAACACAAACTGATTTGTAGCAACCGCTTAAGCTATGTTTCCGCATACACCGTAATCGGCACCGAAAACGAAATTCCTTACATTTGCACCGAAAAAAAGTTCGTTCCCACGTCAATTGGATCTCCGTTCCGGAACGACCCGAATCATATTCGGCCAAAGATTGTCAACTCAGCGACAGCTGTACAAACAGAAACCGAAACCTACTTGAAGTTGTTTTCGATCCGGCCCCAAATGACTGGTTTTTCGTTACTGATCGGTGCCGCACAGGTGCTTTGTTTTCATATAGGCAATGGACAAAAATAGAAGGAGTTATTGCAGACAAATAAAAATTAGTAGAATATTACCTTTTGATAAGATTAAGAAAAAATATAATTCTTGAAAAAATTCCTGCAAGGACACGGGTATATCCTGACCCATATATCCTGAACATAAAATTTTGAATACAATCATTATCATGGTTACAATCATTTTAATAATGTTATTTTTGTTTGTGAAAATTTTTATTACAATCGCAGCAAGGATTTGGGTGGCTGCCATACATCCTTTTCCTTAAAAATCCTATAAACCTGAATAATATTATTAATTTTCAGAAATTATTGTTCTCTTATAATATTAGTGGCAAAATTATGAAAATTTCATCGGAAGGATATTCATAATTCCAAGACATCAGGATTTCAATATCCTGTATAACATCTATTTTTTTTTTTTAAAATTCGTAAAAATCGTTTATTTTGGAACCAAGCATTAATTTAGTTATTAACATTTCAATTCTAGCAAGGATTTACATAACTCTCATATATCCTTTTTTTTAAAAAAATTGTGAAATATTGTATATATTTTCTAAATTCGGAAGGACGGATGGACGGACATTTTCAAATGTTGATAGACTTATAGTTCAGCTGTAATATTAGAAACTGGATGTTGTTTTGTTTTGACTTTAAGTGTTCCTAATATCATCAGAAGCTCATATTATTATCTCAACCTTAGGATATGTAGGTTATATTCAATTATTGAGTTACTTACATTTACGGTAAAAATGTATTATTTATGGGTGCCATCAAAAACAATTTTTTTTTTAAAGTTCTAGTCAAAACGGATAAACAATGATTTCACATTATAATAAATAAGAGATAGACATTAGATAAAATTAAAATTGATTAACATGTTTTTTTTTCAAAATTAAATCAAACTTTGGCATTTTTTTTTTATTTCAGCAAAAAAAAAACATACAACATCAAGAACCAAATAAAGACCTATTAATACAATTTATGCCAAAAATCTGGAGCATTTCCCCAAACCATCAAATTGAAAATTTACGAAATGGTAATTTATACATTTCAACAAAAACAAAATTTTAATAGTTTTCATACGAAAGGACAACTAATGATTACATTTTCTTATAGATAATACCTAAGGCTATTCATAGTAAAACATAATCAAAATAGATTAACATATATTTTACTAATAGTATTCCAACAAAGTTTTAGAATTTCAAGCTTACAATAAAAAAATGTTAATTATTAAAAATTGCGCAGATTAAACTGTTAAGCCTTTTTTGACAAAAAAAGTAAATTTCCATAATTCCACATTCTTATTCTTTCATTTGCTGCCAATCGCGAGTTTATATCTTTTAAAACGAACTTTTAACAATTATATTAGTTAAACATAAAAAAAATATATTTTTCTCCATAAAATTTATGTTGAAATTGTACTAACTTTAGCGACCTCTAGTGATGACAAAAAGAGATATTTATAAAAAAGTCTTTTTTACACGAATGAGTTATTTAGTTGTCTATTGAAAAATATAAATTTCATTATCAGTCTCTGTCGGGCAGTTGCCGTGTAAACATAATTTTTCGTATTGACAGTGAAATTGAGAAAGAGTGTTTATAACCGGTTTTACTTTTCATTTTTTTTCTCTCGCGAAAAAGAAATAATATATCATATTCAGCGTTGCCACTCATAAAATATTTTTCCTACCAGATTGCTGATTAAAAACTACCAAATTTTAAATATTTGAGAAATGCTATTTGAATTCGTTTCAAAATTAATAGTTACCTTAAAATTAGGAATATTATTTAATAACACTACAATCATAAATATGTCACACCAAAAAATTGTGTGTGGATCGTTTCTAAATTGACCATAGCTCCCATATAGGACCCACTTCTAAAAATTACTTTAACGAGCATAAAACTCCTAGCGTTGGTATCCCGACAAAACTCAACATAAATAAGTTTCATATAGAAATAAATTCTTCTAAAAAAAACTCAGTTTTTGGAACACATTTTCCCAGTTTTAGGAATTTCAGTATTTGAAAACTTTGAGGGGCTACGCACTGACCCCCGTTGAAAAAAAGTTTCAACAGCAAAAAAGGCGTGAATAACTACTATATACAGTCAGAGTCAAATTTGAGTATACAGCACGTATTTTCATCTATGAAGCTAAATATTTTAATTAGAGAAAGATATATACAGTATTGTTCGAAACCTAAGCAACTTTTCCGTATAAAACAATCAAATTCGTATGTATTATTTTTAAATTGTTTTATTAAATATAATAAAAATTTATATTGTTTAATGTACCTACATTCTAATAATAAGAACAAAAGATGAATTCCATTTCATGGAAAGCAATAATAAAACTAAAAGCTTCTGCTTATTTCTAAAACGGCGAGTTCCGATCCTGTACTTTAAAATGCTGAAAAGGTTCTCTATGGGATTCAAGTCTGGAGATTGAGCTGGTCAACGTAAGACTATATACCATATATGCAAATTCTCTCATCAAGGCATTGCAGGTTCACCTGGTATTGACTATGTCGGTATTGACTATTTTTTCGCGGTTGTTAAAAAAGTTCACGCACCAAACACAATAAAGTTTTTCATTAAATATTTTCAATTATTTCGAAATACAATATATTTTATTTTAATAATAACTGTGCACCTACTTCAAAGGATAATTTTTAAATAAGGGAAGTATCCCTCACACTTGCGAAAAAATAATATGAAATTATTTATATAATTTTTCAGAGAATAAAAAAATGGTTTATTTTAGAAATCGGTGTTGGTGCGTGATGTTTTTGATTCCAAATGACCTAAAAAAAATATTTTCATTACTTATACAACATTGGCCATCACGTGGTGGTATGCCAAAAATTTCGCCAAAATTAGTTATATCCCTAATGGGCACTGCCTTAGGTATATGTAGATGTCTAACAATTGGTATTCTCCAACATGGTATCACATTACATGGATGTACTTCAATGAAGAATATTAACAAACCAAATACCGCTGTTAACAACTGCTATAGAACTGATTCTGGCTTACTTCGTGCTACACCATTGAATCTATTGAGAATTGAAGCTACTTTTCCAGATTTTCAGTCTCTCCTGAAGAAATGTTCAGTCGTGTTGGCCTCAAGGTCAATTACTACAACTAGCGATGGCTTGCATGACACCTTTTGGATAAGCATTACTTCGGCAAGTATCTCTACAACTGCCATTGCAAAGATAATTCGGCTCCTAAGGCAAACTGAAATCTCAATACCATCTAAGCCATCATCTCAAATCACCTCTGGAAGTATTGTAAAGGTTGACGATGGTCTTTCTTTTTATAGAAAGGACAACACGAATACAGTATGTTTTAGGAAACTGTTGACATTTTCTGTGTCAACAGCAGCTTTTTCACCGGAATTGATATTATTTACTGATGGATCATACCAGAATGGAAAGTAATCATATTCAATGGTAGAGAGTCTGGATAATATTAAACACAAACTGATTTGTAGCAACCGCTTAAGCTATGTTTCCGCATACACCGTAATCGGCACCGAAAACGAAATTCCTTACATTTGCACCGAAAAAAAGTTCGTTCCCACGTCAATTGGATCTCCGTTCCGGAACGACCCGAATCATATTCGGCCAAAGATTGTCAACTCAGCGACAGCTGTACAAACAGAAACCGAAACCTACTTGAAGTTGTTTTCGATCCGGCCCCAAATGACTGGTTTTTCGTTACTGATCGGTGCCGCACAGGTGCTTTGTTTTCATATAGGCAATGGACAAAAATAGAAGGAGTTATTGCAGACAAATAAAAATTAGTAGAATATTACCTTTTGATAAGATTAAGAAAAAATATAATTCTTGAAAAAATTCCTGCAAGGACACGGGTATATCCTGACCCATATATCCTGAACATAAAATTTTGAATACAATCATTATCATGGTTACAATCATTTTAATAATGTTATTTTTGTTTGTGAAAATTTTTATTACAATCGCAGCAAGGATTTGGGTGGCTGCCATACATCCTTTTCCTTAAAAATCCTATAAACCTGAATAATATTATTAATTTTCAGAAATTATTGTTCTCTTATAATATTAGTGGCAAAATTATGAAAATTTCATCGGAAGGATATTCATAATTCCAAGACATCAGGATTTCAATATCCTGTATAACATCTATTTTTTTTTTTAAAATTCGTAAAAATCGTTTATTTTGGAACCAAGCATTAATTTAGTTATTAACATTTCAATTCTAGCAAGGATTTACATAACTCTCATATATCCTTTTTTTTAAAAAAATTGTGAAATATTGTATATATTTTCTAAATTCGGAAGGACGGATGGACGGACATTTTCAAATGTTGATAGACTTATAGTTCAGCTGTAATATTAGAAACTGGATGTTGTTTTGTTTTGACTTTAAGTGTTCCTAATATCATCAGAAGCTCATATTATTATCTCAACCTTAGGATATGTAGGTTATATTCAATTATTGAGTTACTTACATTTACGGTAAAAATGTATTATTTATGGGTGCCATCAAAAACAATTTTTTTTTTAAAGTTCTAGTCAAAACGGATAAACAATGATTTCACATTATAATAAATAAGAGATAGACATTAGATAAAATTAAAATTGATTAACATGTTTTTTTTTCAAAATTAAATCAAACTTTGGCATTTTTTTTTTATTTCAGCAAAAAAAAAACATACAACATCAAGAACCAAATAAAGACCTATTAATACAATTTATGCCAAAAATCTGGAGCATTTCCCCAAACCATCAAATTGAAAATTTACGAAATGGTAATTTATACATTTCAACAAAAACAAAATTTTAATAGTTTTCATACGAAAGGACAACTAATGATTACATTTTCTTATAGATAATACCTAAGGCTATTCATAGTAAAACATAATCAAAATAGATTAACATATATTTTACTAATAGTATTCCAACAAAGTTTTAGAATTTCAAGCTTACAATAAAAAAATGTTAATTATTAAAAATTGCGCAGATTAAACTGTTAAGCCTTTTTTGACAAAAAAAGTAAATTTCCATAATTCCACATTCTTATTCTTTCATTTGCTGCCAATCGCGAGTTTATATCTTTTAAAACGAACTTTTAACAATTATATTAGTTAAACATAAAAAAAATATATTTTTCTCCATAAAATTTATGTTGAAATTGTACTAACTTTAGCGACCTCTAGTGATGACAAAAAGAGATATTTATAAAAAAGTCTTTTTTACACGAATGAGTTATTTAGTTGTCTATTGAAAAATATAAATTTCATTATCAGTCTCTGTCGGGCAGTTGCCGTGTAAACATAATTTTTCGTATTGACAGTGAAATTGAGAAAGAGTGTTTATAACCGGTTTTACTTTTCATTTTTTTTCTCTCGCGAAAAAGAAATAATATATCATATTCAGCGTTGCCACTCATAAAATATTTTTCCTACCAGATTGCTGATTAAAAACTACCAAATTTTAAATATTTGAGAAATGCTATTTGAATTCGTTTCAAAATTAATAGTTACCTTAAAATTAGGAATATTATTTAATAACACTACAATCATAAATATGTCACACCAAAAAATTGTGTGTGGATCGTTTCTAAATTGACCATAGCTCCCATATAGGACCCACTTCTAAAAATTACTTTAACGAGCATAAAACTCCTAGCGTTGGTATCCCGACAAAACTCAACATAAATAAGTTTCATATAGAAATAAATTACGCGTTCTAATTTCATGGCGATCGGTACATAACTGGCCATAGCTGCCCACTTTGTTCAGTGCAGACTATTTCTTATTACTTCTTTTAACATGATTACACACAATTTATATAATCTATATAAATGTCTTTGTAAGTTTGTTTGTTGGTTTGTTTGAGCATCACGCCTAAACGGCTGAACCGATTTTAATTTGGGACATAGATGGATCCTTACTTGGAAGCGTCAATAGGCTATATCTTTTTTTAATACCTTTAGTTCTTAAACAATCAAAAGTAAACGGATGCACCAATTTGATTGAAATTTGGAACATAGATATTCGTTTACCTGGAAGCAATAATAGACTATATAGTTTTTCTTAACTTGGACCACAAAGGGACGAAAGAGGGCAAAATTTGTACCACCCACACAAAGTAAATAGTTATTTTCGAATATCTGCAGAACTAATATTGTGACTATATTCAAACTTTATACGAATCAATTTCGTATCACTGTTTGAAGTTTAACTAAAAATGGGACGGATCGGAACAGGGGGTGTGACACCACCCATACAAAGTAAATAGTTATTTTCAAATATATGGTGAACTATAATTGTTATCATTTTACATGGTTTGGCTGAAAATGGGCGGTATTAAATTAGTGGGCGTGGCACCTACCAAACAAAGTAAATAGTTATTTTCGAATATCTGGAGAACTGTAAATGTGAAAGGCTTCAAACTTCATAAAAAAATGGGAAGGATCGGATCTCGGGGTGAGTCACCTCCCATACAAAGTAATTAGTTATTTCTAAATATCTTGAGATCTATAATTACTAGATTCTTCCAACTTTGTCCGAATAGCTCCCTTATAATTTTACATAGAATGAAAATGGGCGGCAGTGGATAAGTGGTCGTGGAACTTCCCATGCAAAGTATATAGTATTTTCGAATATCTGCAGAACTATTATTGCAACAGACTTCAAACTTTATACGAATCAATTTCTTATCAGTATATGAAGTTTATCCAAAAATGGGACGGATGGGAACAAGGGGTGTGGCACCCCTTCTTAATTTCTGGCATAACAGGACACTGACATCAACGTAATTTACACAAAGTTTAAAGATTCTTACAATTAGATTCACTTGATATTCGAATATTTATATATTTTATCTACAATGGTAACAAAATAACTCATTTGAAGCATTACTTTAACTATTATAATAAATAGCTTTCATATCATTATAAGGAGTCTGACTAAAAATAGGCGAATGTCTTAAAAAAAGCTTCAAGATTTTTTAAAATCGCTGGATATATTTTATACCTTCAACGGCATAGTATGTAATTAATCACAAACAAGAAATTCCGGTATTAATTATATTCATTTATTTGCTTATAAAATCTTTTCAAATTTTTTTTATTTTACTTCAACAGGGGTAGCGAAGCGCACCGGGTCAAGCTAGTATGTGTTATAATTTTTAATGATTTAGAATATGTAAATCAATTGTATAATACGTTAAAAGCTTCAGATGAAACTAAAATTTTGAAACAGCAGAACAAAATATTATTAGAAAATAAAAGTATTGCGAGCCCTTTGGCATTTTCTGAACTGAACACTACTAACTACGTACAAATTTACCTTACTAAACTAAAAATTTAAGATAATTCTGTCTTCATATGTTATAAACAATTTTAATATTTTGGATTAACATAGTGTTTTTTTTTATGATTTTTATTATTTTGTTCTTAAAAATACCTACCAAAATGCGACAAAAATCGGAACAAACCAACCACACTACCAAAAGTCAATTTGTTAACTTAAAACTACCAATTTTGGTCCAATTGGACCAAAGCGGCAACGCTAATCATATTTCTTGATTATAGGTTCTTATAAATACTAGTGTAATTTTATAGTTACCGCGTGAACCACGAATTACAACCGGTATAGGGAACTTGATTCCCTGACTGGGAAGAGCAAAAACAAACGCCCACGCCCCGAATATTTTGTGCCTTTACCAGAAATTGTCGCAAATGATCAACAACTCCCACGTTACCTAATTGCTTCGGCTGTCTCTACTACAAATTCTGCCATCGAAGTAGCCCCACTTGCGTCTTACAATGTATTCCAAGTCGAACGTGGACTTGACTTCATTAACAAGAATCGACTAGAAGTAACGGAAATGAGAAGTGGTGACCTCCTAATCAAGGTCCCAAACAACAAAATAGCAGAATAATATCTTAAAGCAAGCTATATAGATTGTATTCCAGTCAAAATAAGTCTTCACAAAACTTTGAACTCCATCCAAGGACGAAATGAGAAGTGATCAACAACTCCCACGTTACCTAATTGCTTCAGCTGTCTCTACTACAAATTCTGCCATCGAAGTAGCCCCACTTGCGTCTTACAATGTATTCCAAGTGGAACGTGGACTTGACTTCATTAACAAGAATCGACTAGAAGTAACGGAAATGAGAAGTGGTGACCTCCTAATCAAGGTCCCAAACAACAAAATAGCAGAACAATATCTTAAAGCAAGCTATATAGATTGTATTCCAGTCAAAAAAAAGTCTTCACAAAACTTTGAACTCCATCCAAGGACGAATTTTTTCAAGAATCGTTCACATTGCCCAAGAGGAATTACTTGAATCGCAAAAGGTAATTGATGTGCGTAAGATAACGAAAATGGATGGCAAGGAGGTCGTAGCGACAGGTGCAGCAATTATAACATTCGACTTAATTTATCGCCCCGAAGAACTAAAACTGGATTGGGAGAGAGTTTCAGTTGATGAATACATTCCAAACCCAATGAAATGCCAAAACTGCCAGAAGCTAGGTCATACCAGGAAGCGTTGCCGAAATATAGAAATATGTAAAGAATGCGGAACACCGACACCACATGATTCTTGTACCAGAAAATTTTGCGTAAATTGCCAACTTGATTCGCATACATCATATGATCCAAACTGTCCAACTTTTTGGAAACATAAGTCAGTAAATCATCTAAGAATATCAAGAAGATGCACAAATCGTGAAGCTTGGGATATCTACAACAATAATCCTATAACTAACACCCTCAAACCTATTCCTAGAAGAGGCACTAATATACGAACATACGCACAAGTATTAAACGATCAACAGGCAAGCAACAACTACTCAAATTCTACAACAACCATTCTACAGAACAAGTCAAAACACGATGCAACACAAAACGTTACAAATACTAACAACAAAAACGAAAATTCAACAAACAACACAACACACTCAACAAAAACCACAGTTTCTCCTTTGAAAATTAAAATCTCATCTACATCACTTAAGGTATTTATAGACGGCAATACTGAGTATTAACACTTTTCAAATTTAAAATATTATTGAAATCATTCGGTAATTCAAGAAATCGTTTCGATGAAACATTTATTGTTTAAACGATTGTATTACAAATATTTTATTTCTTTGTTGATTGATATTTTCTGCAAACTTTATTTTTATTTTATATTTTCTAGACATTTTCATTTGCCTTATTTGTATTTATAAATACATACCCGATACATATGAAAATAATTTTTTTTGAATTGTTTTAAACAAATTTTGAATACCGACTGTAAATCAAAAAAATCATTCGTATTTTTTGAAAATCTAATACAAATTTTGTTTAGACGATGAAATTGTATTATGATACTTGAGTTTTTGACAAATATTAATATTGAGTATTGCCGTCTATAAATACCTTTAACAACAACGAAATTGATTCTCCCTTGAAACAAATTACAACACCAATAAATACAAAATTTTTTTCTCAAAATAATCAAGCATCTTCCCCAACGTTAAACATTTCTGCAGAACAAAATAAAATACTCGAAACAACATCAGCTACTTACAAACAAAACAATGACGATATATTCTATAGAGATGACACTTTGATGAACGATAACTTCAGCTTAAATATAAATTTCGATTATGATTTAACTGAGGATATGATTGTCAGTGATATAAGTGAAGGTTTAGGACTGGCTTCTCCTCCTAGACAGGATTCCTGTAGCCCAAACTGTGAGACAACACCTACATCACAATTATTTAAGACATTTTCCGATTTAAATGTAATCATTACACCGAAAACATTCAAGAAAACAAAAAATGTTATGAAAAGTGACAAAAAATAAATTAATAGAAACAATCATGGATAATGGACTTAATATTTCTATACTTCAGTGGAATATTCAGGGTTTCAGTAATAACAAATACGCATTGGAACTACTCGTCGCTTCACATAAACCAAACATAATCGCTTTACAAGAGACCCACATAATAGACAAGAATAAACATATTTTACATCTGCCAGGTTACAAGGTATTTCACCACAACAAGGACAATTCCTACGCAAAATCTGGAATTGCCATATTAGTTAGGAATAACACAAAAGTTACCCATCGTGTTACATCAAATGACGATCTTCTTTTCCAGCAAATAATTATTAAATACAATACGGAGATTCACATAACTAACATATATAGAGAATGCGATTTAAGATTGACATCTGCCATGGTTGAGAAGATTAGGATAGCTGGTGGCGTTCACCATATTTTGTTGGGCGATCTAAATTCGCAGAATACTTTATGGGGTTCAAACACCAACACGCCAAATGGGAAAATTTGGGAGGCTTTTGCTGATGATATGAATTTGGTAATTATGAACGACGGATCACCAAAATTATTAAATACACGGAATACTCTGACTGCAGTTGACGTTACGATGGCTAGTGTGGACATTGCACCGACGCTTAAGTGGACTTGCTTATCCATGCCGGTCCAGTCCCTTTTCCCTTGAAGATTTCGAATAACGTAGATATTGACAGAAGGCAATTCATTCCCCGTTTTAATGATAAAAAGGCTAATTGGTCTCTTTATAAGAATGTAATCAGTGTTACCGTTGGAAAATTTCAGAAAGTCGCACAAAAAGGGGATTTCTTAAAAAAAACGTCGCACAAAAGGGGGATTTTGACATTAAAAAGGGGCATCACTTTTAAAAAGAAGGAAAATAAACAAAATAAAAATAAAAACCGTTTAAATGTTGTATATGGCCAAATCCTGCGTGACGAACGTTTCATTCGTACACGTTTTCATATTTAAATATAAACATTTTTTGGTTTTTCATAAGATACTTCCAACGTATACTATACGCTATAGTGAGATTTAAGTGCAATTCCAAATGGCATAAGACATTTCCTTTTAATTGCCATTTCTTGCGAAATAATTGAGCGCAAAATTTTGTGACGTTTTTTTTTATTCGTAATTTTAGCGAATTTGGCAGAATAAAGCACACAAAATCTTATTCCTAAAAGAAAGAGGAATGAAAGAGAATTCTAATATAACTTATTTGCATGAAAATCATTTGCCGTTTTCATAAAAAGCCGAGAACATTTTGTGAAAAATTCCATTCAAAGTGAAATTAGTCAAAATTAATTTGTATTTAGTGGAACCCTGGAAAATCAGTTTTTCATAATTTTTTTCTTTAGTTATCTTACAAAACTCAATTCAAATCATCTAATACTGTACCCAAAGGAAAAGTATAGTTGTACAAGTTTTATAACAATATTATGGTTACTGTAATTATGTATATGATTGCGGTAATCATAATATGTTTAAGTTACCATTCATATAATTGAGGCAATTATATATATGATTGTAGTAAATAAATATATATTTATGGCAATCATGTTCATGATGAATCATTATTCATAATATGTTGTACTCAGAGTACAACATCTCATAATCCCAGAATAACTCAATATTGTGAAGTAATCATCATAAACGTGGTTGCCACAAACATATACTTAACAATCATATATATAATTGCTACAATTATATGAATGGTAACTTAAAAATATTATGATTACCGCAATCATAATACATAATTACAGTAACCATAATATTGTTAAAAAGCTTGTAAAAATTATGAAATGGTTATGGTAAACATGTACAACTAAATTTCTTCTCTGAGTATAGTATTAGATGACTTTAATTGAGTTTTGTAAGATAACTAACGAAAAAAATAATGAAAAACGGATTTTCCAATGAAAACCAAAAATGACACTTTTCTTTATTGACTATGTTGTAGCCGTAGTTGAGCTTAACAACTTTACTGATCTAACATTTCCCGGTGGGTAGAACCCCCGCTGATCACTGACCCTACTATTTGTCGCATAGTGTAATTTAAATTTGTGTTGAGCATCTTTTTGAAATTTCCTATTCTGTGCTGGGTATCTGGGTTATTTATTATAAATATCATTGTATTCCGAAATCAATTCAAAAAAATTTATTTCCTTATTGGAATGAATTAACACTGAAAGCTCATTACTATTTATTTCAATTCTTGAAATTATTTCTTTACAGAGTTTGTGATAAAAATTTAATATATTGGTTTTTATATCAATACTACAAGAAAGCTTACGGAGCATACATATCTCCGTTTCTGCCTCATGTCCAATATATATTTTTAGTAGTTCTTTAACGTGTTAATCGCCCATAAAATCAATTTCTTCTATATTTATTTTTACAAAGTTTTTAAATATTTCTAATACAATATCTTTTGTTCTAGAAACGAGATATATTATTTGCGATGATTCGCTTTGAAAATTTGTATTAAATTTGTTCATAACTTTAGGTATATATACTAAAAACCGCTGTATAAATGTTCAATTGTGTAAAGAGTGTGGAATTCAAACTCCGCATGAATCGTGTACACGTAAATATTGTGTAAATTGTCAAAATGAAACACATACATCATATGATCCTGACTGCCCAACGTATTGGAAACATAAATCCGTAAACTATCTGCGTATTACAAGAAGATGCACTACACGACAAGCTTGGGAAATATTCAATGACAACCCGACTGTTAATACTTTAAGGCCATGGTAGGCGTTCATATTGTTGAGGTTACGATGATTTTCGTCAAACAACCCGAATGTGAACAAAAGAGCGTAAAAATACACACAATTCATTCAGTTTCTTGATGTTGTTGTGGATATTTTATTTTTTACCCAAAAGAGCACACAAATTAAATGCCTCTTTTTGCTTTAAGGCCACTTCCAAGAAATACAAGAAAAGGTCCAACTTATGCAGAAATTTTAAATAACAACAACAACAACCTGTCTATGAACTCAACAGCTCTTTTACACGACAAACCCAAACACGGAAAAAATCGTAACGACTTTTCAAAGGAATGTAACTCAACAAACACTCAAAACTTAATTTCAATAACAAATTCGCTCTCTCCCCTTAAAAATACTCAAAACTTCTGGTAACAGAAAACTTTTATGTTGATGACTTATTTTCAGAGAACTCTAGCCACGATACTTTGCCAATGAACTAATGAATTAATCGATGAAAATATAACAGAAGAAATTATTTTAACGGAAATCAATGAAGGCTTGGGTTTAAAAAGCCCATCGAGAATCGACACAATGGAATCAAACGGTGACCTAACACCGGGTACACAATTGTATGCTAAATTTCCAGATCTAAATGTAATAATTACACCAAATACATTACGAAAAGCAAAGCAAGAAACGAAAAAGGGCAAAAAATAATTTAATTTTTTTTTCAATGGATTTTTCTCAATATAAATTTGCTTCAGTGGAACATTCAAGGTTTTATAAATCATAAATACGCATTGGAACTATTAGTTGCCAAATATAAACCAAATATTCTGGCTCTACAGGAAACTCATTTCATTGAGAAAAATTTACACCTTCTACATCTACCCGGATACAGGGGTTTCCATCACAATAAGGATTATTCTTACGCTAAGTCTGGTATAGCGTTTTCATCAAGAACAATATAAGGGTCACTCAACATACGAAATCTTCGGGTGATTTACTTTACCAAACTATCACAATAAGCTGCGGTAAGGATCTATATATAACCAACATATACAAGGAATGTGATTTAAATATAAATCCCACAATGGTAGGAGATATCTCTGTTAAGAATGATGTGCATCATATCTTACTAGGAGATTTTAATTCACAGAATATTTTATGGGGCTCCTCTCATAATTCACCTTTGTGGACGAATCTGGGTGGATTTTGCTGACGACAAACACTTGGTTATCTTAAACGACGGTTCTCCAACCCTACTGAATACTAGGAACACACTGACTTCTGTGGACGTTTCTATGTCCAGTGGTGATATTGCTCGATGTCTGACTTGGACATGTTTACCCATGCCGGAAGTTGGAGATCACTTTCCAATTAAAATTTCAAATAACACCAAATCTCATTTAAAACAGTTTTCACCCCGTTTTCAAGACAAAAGAGCGGATTGGCATAAATTTATGGAGAAAGCTTCAGTAATTAACTCTCAATTTAACAAGTCATTGAATATCAAGAGGGAAGCTGCCCAAATCAAACGCATATTCAGATAGACAACAAATGAAACCATCCCTATTAGTAAGAGACTCAGGGATAAGTATAGCCCAGTTTGGTTCAATACGGAAATCGCTAAATTGATTTGAAAAATTTTAAAGGCCATCGGAATAAGACTAACATTCTTGAATACAGAAGAGCATGTGCTAAGGTCAAGAAGGAGTGCAGAATTGCAAAAAGACTTACATGGGAAAATTTTGTAAATTCCTTAAATCCAACGATGGACACTAGATACCTGTGGAGTAAAGTTAGAAATTTAAATTCTAACAAATTTTGTAATTTTCCTAACATGATCGTGGATGATTGCATTTTTTCACATCCTAAGGACATAGCTGACAAATTTGGACTTTTTTGGAGTTCAATTAGCTCAGATAATGCTTTTGATCCGACGATAATTTCAACCAAGAGGGATTTTGACATTGATAAACTGCAACAAACTAACCTGAAGTATGGTATAATGGATAGCAAAATATAAATTAATGAACTAAATGAAATTTTGAGGACATTAAAGGGATCCACTCCTGCACAGGATAAGATCACGTATGCAATGGTTAACAATGCTCCTAACGGCATAAAATCTCGCATTTACGATCTTTATAACAACATCTTAATCAGCGGTGTTTTTCCTTATGATTGGAAAACTGCCATTTTGACACCTATACCAAAACCTGGTAAGAACCCATATCAACTTGAGGGTTACCGGCCTATTTCATTATTGCCAGTACTATCTAAAATACTTGAAAAAGTCTTAGCCAAACGTTTCTGGAGGTTTACCGGAAATAATATTTCTAAATTACAACATGCCTTCATCCAAAGACACGGTGTTCAGAGTATATGCCATCAATCGACACCGAAAATTGAACTAATTCAGATATTATGTTTCAAGGATTGGTAGATGCTTGGAACGCTATTCCTGCAAATTTTATTGCCAATTTGATAGCTTCACAGCCTTGCCGATGTAAGTCATTGAAAATATAGGATTTGCCACGAAATATTAAGTTTTATAGACAGAAATGTTTTAAAAGCAATTAGTTGCATATGTTTTGGCCATTGAAATATCAACCCATAGGTAGTTTTTTAAATTTTTTTTCTATTCAATGCAAAAAGTTCTGAATTAAATTTCATATTCTTATTTTTAAAGCATTAATTAAAAAATATTATAAGTAAATGAATATTTTTGTTTACATCTTAAAGTAGTTTAAACCACTATTGTAAAATTCTGTTGCTGGTTGCATATAAATAAATAAATTTCATTAACATCATAGACATGATCTTGTTTTTGATCATGCACTGTGTGCCGTTTCGTTCGCAATTTTCGTTGTCGATTTCTGAAACGAACTTTTTTACAGTGCAAATATTTGGAATTTCGTGTTTGGTGCCGATTACGGTGTATGCGGAAACGTAGCTTTAAATTAAATTATTGATATTTTATACTTTTGATTTTTTTTTTATTGTCAAATTAGTTTTTTAAATTTTGAATTCTGATCTCATTGTATTTGTTTACATAGCCTACCATGATATAAAAAATACAAGGTAGTTTCATTTCCTCTTTATGTCAACCTTATTAAGCATTTGACATTAAAGAAGATTTGAAGTATATGTGTAAAATAAAGCTGCCATATTCATTAAAATTAATCCCATTTTTGCCTTTTTTGGAGTATAGATACTTCAAACATAAATAAAATAAAAAAATATTTTATTAAAAATATTCTTGTGAGTGTGTTCTGTCACGTTTATATTTTGGTGTTGATATGACCGTAAGTTTTTATTTTCTGCTGTTGGACGTTCTGTTACAAAAAAATCAAGTGGACAAAAATAATTGGAAGCAACATAAGCTGTCTTTATCCAGATTGCAAAAGCTCGAAGCATCTTTCCAAAAAATTAAATATCAAGTTTTTCAAAATACCCACACTCCATATATACGTAATGAGTGGATAAAACTATGTCAAATAGCTGAAAAAGAATTACCTGTTGAGCCAATGGCTTGCTCCTTACATTTTTCAAAGATGGACATAAAAATAAATGACAAAAATGTAAGGTTGAGTAGAAATGCTATCCCTATTTCCACAAGGTATGATTTTTTTTGTTTGTTAAATTTTAGATTGATATCAATTGACCTCCTGTATGATTAAAAACTTTAGAAAAACAAATAATTACAATGAAATATCAATTCCACTTTAAAAACTGAAAGTGGTTTTATTCAGGAAAAAAATTTCGTTTTACTTTTTCTGAAGAAGCAAAATACGGAATTAATTCCACTTTCGATCGGAATGGAATTCTGTGACATGCCAGAAAAACCGTTTTTGATTATTTTAAAGATGAATTACACAGTAGTGAGAATTTTTACATACTACACATTATAAATGAAACTACCTTGTAATTTTTTTATATCATGTATGTAGCCTACAATATTATTTTTATACTGTTTTTTTTCTCTTATTTTATTGTATTATATAAGAGTATATTTTATCTTTTTTTAAATCGAATTGTTCGAGTGCATATGGTCTAGTTACCCGGCGCCTTTTGATTATGTTTTGTAAATTTATTTTATGGAATATAATTTTGATAAATAAATATAAATAAAGAAAAAAACTCAAAAAAAGAGTTGTATTTTTTTAAATCCATATTTCCCGTTATGTTCTACTGTTCACGAGTCTGGTTCTCGTCCGCTAAATGTCATATAAGTAAGCTTCAAATAACACAAAATAAACTGCTCAAGATGGTATTCAATCTACCATGGTATTATACCACGAACTTATCCAAGATAGACATCATATTGACCACAAAATTCAACAGCAGATGCTCAACTTCTCAGTATCCACACATTAATGAACTTTATTCAATGTAATTTTACCAGTAGTTTTTTTGATTTTTTTAATCTTAATTTGTTTCAAATAGGTTTTTGAACATTTTTCACCTTCAATTCAAATAATAAATCATCTGTATATATGTATATTAGAGTTCGTTTGTGACCAATAGCGTGTTGGGGCTCAAGCATAATTTGAAAGCTTATAGGGTAAAGTATTTTTGAGATTTTTTTTTAAATTTTTCGGAAGAGGTTTAGAGGTCGCTCAAGTCGAGTTTTTGCCAAAAATCAGATTTGTCGGCCTTTTTTGAGTTTTCTTCATAACTTTGTCAAGATCCACGATTTTCATTACTTCTGAGGACACAGTTTAAAAGAAAAATGTTCATGCTTTATTTCTCTGTGCAAACATTTTTAGTTTTTGCAATGAATTGGCTTACTAAGGTGCCCTACATTACAATTTTTCGTAATTTTTCCATAAATTTTGTAAATAAGGCTTTTAAAATTTTTATGAAAATGAAAAAAACTAACAATGCAGTTTGAAGATCAATTAATTCTTAATAATTTAGGGACAAAAATTTTCTTTTAAAATGTACCAACATTTTTTAGAGATTTGTGCTCGTTAAAATGATTTTCGGAAGTGGGCTATGAATAATTATGGACCGAACGTTGTAAAATTTGGTGACATGACTTTTGTATATATAACAAATTTGTATCGAATTTTATTTGAATACGAATATTTTTAAGAGATTTATGCTAGTTAAAGTGATTTTCGGAAGTGGACCTTATATGGGAGCTATGACTAATTATGGAGCGATCGCCACAAAATTTGGTAGGCGCGAGTTTAGCTTATATAAAACTTATTTGTGCTCAATTTGGTTTAGATATCTTTATAACTAAGATATTTATGAGATTTTATCTATTTTTAGATAGGTCAATTGTATGGGGACTAGTAGAAATAATGGACTGATTCCAACCAAATTCAATATGCTTCGTCCAATTGGCAATAGAAAAGCTTGTATCAAATTTTATCATTGAAATTGCGACTTGTAGTTTGATTACACTATGGTCTTGAAGGGTATAAAAATCATTTTGTGTACACAAAAGTTTTCGTTTGCTGTATATAACTCAGTTATTAAGAATTACTTGATCTTTCAAACTGCATTTTTAGTTTTTTTTTCATTTTCATAAAAATTTTAAAAGCCATTTCGAAAAATTGTAATGTAGGGGACCTTAATGAGCCAATTCATTACAAAAACTAAACATTTTTGCGACCCCTGTTTTGGGTTTTAGGAACTATTTTTAAGGATTCAAAAAACATCAATTGTATTAATTTTTGATGCAGAATCGATTGGTGAATTCATATTTGCAATATATTCAACCGTTTTTGCTCTACAGAAAAATGTGCTCAAAATGCGCGTCTTTAGGTGCGTTGAACCACCAAAAGGAGTGAAAATTTTCCAAAAAAAGGACGCCATTATTTTTATTTACGCAAAAACCTTCAGAAAAATGATGATACGCAAATCAAATTTTTGAAATTAACTCTAATGTATATATTATAATTCATAGCTTATTATTAAGTAGAGCATTAGCCCTAAACTCTTTACCTTCTAAGGGCACTGCTACACGTTCAATATATATTGATATTTGGATCGCGATCCATTGTAATGGTTAGAACAATATATATTGACCGCGATCCAGTATCGCGATATTTATTGAACGTGTAGCATGCAGTATTGATGGATAGCAGAATAGCCTAATATTCTGAAATCCAGATCGCGATCCAAATATCACAATATATATTGAACGTGTAGCATTGCCCTTAGGTTATTTTGCGATTTGGATTGCGATCCATCAATACTGCATGTTACACGTTCAATAAATATGGCGATACTGGATCGCACCTAAGTGATATGCACATAAATATCACTTAGGTGCGCAAAAAATATATTTTTTACGTGAAAATAATAAATTTTTTTGTTTTAAAAAAGTCATGAAAAATCGAAAACGGCAGAAATAGTTCAGGTTTATTGCTTTATCACAAAGCCACTCATAATAGCAACAAATATCGATCACAAAAAACGATTGATTCTTTTCGAATTTATTCAAAATATAAGTAGGAGAATTATCAGATTCGTGATTAGGGAATTTTTGTCAATTTTTCACTACCCGATTCCCGGGATTTTTAGTCGGGATTCCCGGGAATTAAAAACTGGCGAAACTACAAAGAAAACAAGTTAGACCTCTACACAGAAAAAAGTTTCAACATAAATATTATGATTTGATTTCATTGAATTCAATTCATAACATTTATAAATAATTTCTTAAATAGTATGATTTTGTTCATATTTTATGTTTTCAAAAAAATCTAGAAGGCTTGAAAAATATTATTTCAATTTCATTTTTATGTTGTTCAAAAATGTTAGAAATTTTCCTTTGAAATTTTTTTATTTTTTTATGATTTTCAGCTACAAAATGTGAAAATATGCGCGAAATTCACTAAATTTTGTTAAAAGGATGAAATACTTTAATGTTTATTGATGTTTTATTATGATTAATTATATTTTTTAAGTTTCCGATGTTTATAATTCGTCATAATACATATGTATATTGGTCAATATATGGCTATTATGCAAAAATGTTAGAAATAATTCATCAGATTATACAATTATAATGCAATTTATTATAAAATAGCATACAATTTACGTAAAAAAAGCAAAAATTTCCGTCATGTACAATTTTATAATATTTACGAATATGTTCTTATTCTGAATGAAAATAGTTTGGGAAAAAAAAGTCAAGTTCGATTAATAATATTTATTACAAAATTCATTCCAATTATGAATTTCTTTTTTCTGTGTAGTTTTTAACAAAAAAAAACCGTGAAAAGTTTTTTTTACAGTTTTTCGTTTATATCTCGGCCATAATATTGAATTCATTCCTTTTACTAAAGGGCTTAAGAAAATGTTTTTCAATTCATTTTGTAAATAAAACTGAATAAATAAAAAACATTTCAACTCAATTTGTGGTAGAATTGAATCAACAAAAATTTAATCTTTCAAATTTAAATAAATAATCAGTTAACTTCAAAATTAATTAAATTTAAATTAAGCTTTCTAAAGAATTATATATTGTGAATGGATTTATGGAATGAAAGGCGTCAGCCTTAATGAACTAAGCTCAAATTGAATTAATTAATACGAAGCTCTATATATAATGATTATAACACTAAGTTTTTATATGAAATATTGCTATAATATTCCTAATTTACAGTATTGTTATATATTTCGGGAATAGCCGGGTACCAGGAATGTAGAAACAAATTTTTCCGATTCTCGGGAATCAAAAAAGGTCGGGAAATTAAAAACCCTATTCGTGATCGAATAAGCTATCGTATCAAAAATTAATTTCGATATCGAAATTATAATAAAATGTACAAAATTTCATGCGATCGTGGTGTTTACTCATTTTACAGGCTGTGTGTAGTTAATGCTTTAACTCGATATTCCAAGATACCTAGTGGCAATCATAGATGACTATTTCCGAAATAGGGAACTAATATACAACACTGATACTGTTACTAGAAGACATAAGATCACGGATAGTGTGCCCCAAGGATCAGTACTAGGAACACTATTATGGAACGTGATGTACGGTACGATGGAGTTCTGAGACTAAGAGCTAGTTTCTGGGATAAAGATAATCTACATTCTTCGTTTAAACCTAAATTAAACTAAAAATTGTGTTTCTCACTTATTGTTTATATGCTATATAATGTAGGCTTAACTCATCATCATTTGGGAGTTAAACCTAAGTATAAAATACCAAAGCACAAAAAGATGAAAAATAAAATAAACAATTCAGCACAGCAGCTCTTTGTTTTGATTTGCTTTATTAACATCAATATAATTTTTAATATACATTTTATATACTTTAATGTCACTTTTTGTTTTACAAAGTTAAAATTTCCAAAAAAAAGTTATGTACGCGGTTGCTTTTTCTTATAAAAATTAAAGTATTGCCATATTTATATGAAAAATTTTGAGGAATAAACATGTGATTTGACTGAAAAGTATGGCAATGCTAACAAAATTAATCCACTAGTGAGAAACACAATCATTGGACAAGTAAGAAACTAGCTCTAAATCTACCTGAGAGGGTCAAAATAAATGGATTTGCATATGAAATTGCATTACTGTGTGTGGCAAAGGATCTAACAGAGGTAGAAACGACAGCATTCAGATCGTCAGATCTTGGCTGGGATTCATGGGATTGACGCTAGCTGACCATAAAACTGAGGCGCTTTTGATAAGTAGTCGTAATGGTCAAAATTGGCACGTGTCGTCTGACAACTAGGGAATACCTTAAATATCTTGGGGTCATGATTGATACGCGTCTACATAGGTACTAAGGCATCAAAAACGTGCGCTGCGTTGTCCAGGATTAGGCCGAATACAAGAGTTCCAAAGTTGCTCACTGGTGTTGTAAGGAGTATCATTCTATATGCATCCCCGATATGGTCAGATTCATTGAGCACATGATATCCCCTGTATATAGAGTGTTTCGGACAGTCTCAGATGAAGCGTCTTTTATTTCCAGATTTATTCCCATCGATATACAGGCAACGGCAACACTTGATCTGGATTTATGTTTGGCTAAATGGCAAACGCGATGGACAGCAAGCCATATGGGAAGGTGGACCAATACAGTGCCGCGTTTTGTCCAAGTTGTAGTGGTAATGAAGTGGAAGATGCCCGACATGTTTCTTCATGTGCCCACGATTCCAAAATGGGAGGGCGAACTTGGAGAGTATGCTAGGGTTTAGAATCGATCCAGCGAACAGAACATGGTACCGACAATGTTGACATGTTTGTATAACTGGACGATTGTACGTGAATATTTTAAATTGGTTCTTGTGGAACTCCGTAGGTTAGAGTGGATCAACATAATTTAGATCGGGTTTAATAATACCTTCCCCAAACTGCGACGAATAGCTTTGCAGTGGAACCACAGGGACGAGTGTGGTAGTATATCGAGGTGTTTTTGCTTAGTAAGAGTTCCGCAATCCTGATAATTTGGGTGCCAAAGTCTTTTGACGATTTCATCTCGTAAAATGAGAAAAATACATACAAACATACACACATACATACATACATACATACATACATACATACATACATACATACATACATACATACATACATACATACAAGTAAAAGTAGGCGTGAATACCTTAATTATTTAATTCTTAACTAAACTTGTATATCAACAAATTAATCTTTACAATTAATGGCGGTTTCTTTTTCTGGAATAAATGATGCCTTTATTCTGCCTTTTACCATTTTCTGTGTTCTTTTCTAAAACAAATGTACTTTAGTAAGGGTATAACTTGTTCTTTTCAAATAATGTTGCCCTAAAACCCCGAAGATATGCTACACGTTTCACCCTCAATTTTATCAAAGTGTTAGAAATGCAGCACTTTTTAAACAGCAAAATGTATAGTTTTACAACATAAAAGAAAATTGCTTAAATGGTAATGGTTTTTGTTCTGTGATCGTTAAAAAGTAAAACATTATGAAGATATGGGTAATCTTTAATAAACAGTACAAAATATGTTGGCAACATTTTGTGTCAGAAAAGAAAGTTAAAGTAAATACCTTCTTCTTCTTCTTCACTGCTATCAGCCATTGCTTTTAATTTTTTCAGTTTTTTTTTTTCATGTACTTCAAGCTCTTCCTCCTCCTAAAAAGAAAAATGTTTATAATTTTATTTAATATAAAATACAAAATATTTCATTTAAGCACAACATACACATCATATGTTATAAAAATTAAAAAATTGCATATGATTACAAAATACAAAAATAGCCGAGCTTATAAAACCATATATGGTTGCAAATTATTTTTCTTAAGGTAGGTTCACACTAGACAAATATTAAACGAAAAAGACCTAACCACTAAATAAAATACATTTGCATTCTTTTATTCAAAAACATATTTTACTTAGGATGATTCAAAACAAAATAATTAGTTAGATTTTATTTGATGTTGTTTGATCTTACAAAACACTTGTAAGAGTAAACACGTCAAACAAATTTGTGCAAAAAAAGTGGTTACGCTACCTTTACATTTTCAAATCTATATATAAAAAAGGTGTAAAAAATGTATCTGTAAAATTTTTGTCAGTTGTTCGTATTTTCGAGGAGAAGGTTTTTACGGAAGAAAATTTTGAAAATCCCTCCGGAAAATTGGAAAAATCGAAAATACAGTTTTTGTATGAAATTATGAAATTATTAATTACACTATTATGTAAAATGTTACGGAGAACATTTTACATAAATATTTTTCAAACAAATTTTTCGAAACAAAAACAAAACATTAATAAAAAAATTACGACATACAACGATACGACACCAATTGTATAAAATAAAAGTTTAACAGAGATAATAACAAAAAAAAATTATAACACATTTATAAATACATACATATATACAATTCGAATTGTTAAACAAAAAAAGATTCTTAAAATGTAAGCAAATTATTGTTGAGTTATTATTATGGATTATTAGATATAAAAAATTACACAAGAAATAGTTTGAATATTTCAAAACCTTGCTATTCTCACAACAAAAGATCGATCAAAAAAAGATGTTGAAATTCTGTGTATGTATATAAATTTAGTGATTTTTTCTATACATTCCGATACTTTACAAAGTCATTAGAAAAAATAAAAAAAAGCTGAACAAAATTAAATTTGTTATTATCCTCCGCCATTGATAGATATGAAACAGGTAGTGTTTGTAAACCGGTTAACCGAAAAACCGGTTTTTCTTCGAAATCTCGGTTTTTTACGAACCGGTTAATTTAAAATGTTGATTTTCGGTTAACCGGTTTATCCGGTTTTTATCACTCGGTTAACCGGTTTTTAAAATTTGGTACTAAAATAAATAAATCACATTTTTTGTGCATTTTTTATATTCATTGTATACACATTATTGAATTTAAAGTTTCTTTCAATAAATTTTACTTCATTAATGTGTTTTATTCGTTCATTTCGTTAGCTTAGTGTACAAAGTCCTTTTCAGAAATATTACAGGAGAAACGTTCTAAAAGCCATGATTTGAATTATTTTTGAAATCTGATAATGGAGTTTTATTAATTATTTAGTATGATTTATAATGACAAATAATCAGAGCTAAGAAGAAGTGCGTTTGCATCTTATAGGTCCTTTTTGGGAATTGTAACATTTTCTGTTTCATATCAGAAAGTCGAGGTGATAATAAATTTTAAAATTATCAAATATTTAACTAAAAAAAAATTTATTTACAGTTTTTGGTTGAAATTTAATGAATAAACCAATCATTAAAAGAAGAATTATATACATATTTAGTAACATATTTATACTCAATTCCATTTGACTGAGATAATAATTTTGAAATTTTTACAAAATAAAATGGACTTAGCACTTTTGTATATTTATAGTTATTTAATATTAACCATTCCTACTAAAACTACAAATTTTAAAGCTGCGTATACTTTATAGGACATTTTATTTTTCTACACATATATGACGGTTAACCGGTTTTTTCGATGTCGGTTAACCGAAAAACCGGTTTTCTAAAAAAGGCCAATTTTCGGTTAACCGACAAACCGGTTTTTTAAAAAGTCGGTTTTTTATAAACACTAGAAACAGGCGAAAAGGACATCATTGTTATCGTACTGTGAGTCCATCGATTATGTCAACAAGCTTTCAATCATTCCCACGACAGCCGGTTCTACGCACCGGAATGACCCGAGTTCACTCGGCCAAGGGCTGTCAACTCAGCAATCACTGCTGCTACAACAACAAGCTTTCAATGTTCCGACGAATACTATTCTCGGTTATATTAAAAAGGACTATGGCTCATGGGAAAGAATCTAGATTTATTTTTATCACAAAAATATAAATCACAATTTGGGCTTTTTGGTATATGGACGAGTTATTTTCGATCTCTGGTATTAATGAAGCATGTTTGAACATTTTTCTCAACATTTTTTTTTTTTATTTATTTATTCATTATTTAGTAACATTAAGTAATGAAAACGTTATAACATTGTGGACCATAGTGCAATGTCTGTTAATGTAAATTTTGTAATGAGGTTACAGGTTGAAATTACGAATGTAATTTGATGAAACTCAGTACACTTAATCTAATTGAACAATGACTTATCCCCAATAAATTTAATTGAAATCGGAGAAAGATATTATTATATCGAGGGCCTATATTCAAAATCCTCTAAAAACACAACTTTTCAGGAGAGCCAAAAAACACTTTTTTCGCGTATTACTTGAGTTATTAAAATTCGGTATTCTACAATATTTCTTTAAAGCAACTAGTGAATCTCACATATAATTGGTTGCAACATTTAATGCAACAATTTAGCATTATTGTGGAATTTATGATAGATAGAGGGTTTATCTTCTCAAAATATTCAATGTGTATGTATGAAAATGATAAGATAGAAGATTTGCATTTTAATAAAATTAAATTATTTTGATTTCATTTATTAAATCTTTCAGTTTTTAATATGATTTATTTAAGATAACGGCTAAAAAACATAAGATAAAAAAATTAACAGTAAACTATATTAAACAAAAAGTTATAGAAAAAATTGTTATTTTTACTTTTTTAAGTTTTTTGGAGATTGATTGGTTTAATTATCGTAAAATAATAGTTGACAATTTAAAAGTAGACACTTTTTAAACAAACTCCAACTTTAACCATTTATTTTAATGTCACACTTTATATTTTTCAAAAACAGAAAGGTAAAATATTTTCATGGTAATTCAATTGAGAATCGGCATTCGCTATTTTGATAAATGATTGAAAAATGTATACATAATTCATGTATAGTTTCATATACATATATACAACGTAGTGCTTGGTGCATGGGATTATATTCTGAAAATGTTTATGGTGATTTCTCACATGAAGCAGTTTCGTTCGTGTTCTGTTCTGTGCTAATCGAAATTTCCAAAAATTGTAAAATTCATTTTCCCTATTTTAAAACGTTTCATTATTGACAAAGAAATTATTATTACATTCAGACAAAACTTTAAACAGCTAATTTATTCACATTTCGTTAATGAAACATTTTACTAAAAAAGTATTTAATAAAACGAAAGATAATTTTTGAAATTTGATTTTAATTTATGGCGTTTTCTTTTCTGGCATAAATGATGCCTTTATTCAGCCTTTTACCCTTTTCTTTGTTCTTTTCTAAAAAAATTTAGTTTGGTAAGGGTATAACGTGTTCTTTTCAAATAATGTTGGAAATGGAGCACTTTTTTAAACAGCAAAATGTATAGTTTTACAACATTTAGAAGGTACATAAAATAAAATTGCATAAATGGTAATGGTTTTTGTTCTATTGTGATCGTAAAAAATGTAAAACATGATGAGGGTATGGGTAATAGTTAATAAATGGTACAATATATGTTGGCAACATTTTATGTCAGAAATGAAAACGCCATTAGAAATTATGATTATTAATTGTACCAAATGAGTAATTGGTGTACCATGGTACTTTTCATCTTCAAATTGTACCAAAAAAAGTACAATTGTACCAATTTTGCCATCCGTTCGTTCAGAACTATATCCTGGGCAACTTCTTCTACTAATGCTTCGATAATATTTTCTTTTGCACTGCTTCGTATCATTTTAAAACTATTTCACAAAATAATCAAACACCTTTTTGTAAATTTTCAAGACCAATAATTTTGTTGCAAAGTTGCTTAAAATAACGCTCACTGTCAATGACAAAATTGTTGCAAAATCAAACAGTTGCAACATAAAATTGGCCTACCATCGTTGCAACATGAACGATGGTAGGCCAACACATTTCTCCACATAACCCGTTATAATATTGAAAAAGCAAATTGGTCAAAATTTCAACAGTTTCTAATGTATCCATTAACCAAAAATTGTGTCAAATAACGCTAACAAAGAAGCCGCACGGTTATTAAAAATTATAAAATCAGCAGCTAATGTTTCTATATTCCTCATTTCAGCAACATTAAAAAGATAAAAAAGATATACAGTTGCGAATAAGATAATAGCAGTACCACTAAATTTTTAATTATTTAAACTGTTTTCACAGTGTACTGTGTTTGAGCTGTCAAATTATCTTGTGTTTGTTGCGGCGAATGCTACAACAAACGTAAAAGTAACAAAAACAACATTCAAACTTTGACAGCTTAAATCACATACACAAAAACAAATTGCAAGTGGTTTTTGTAAATCTTGTACTTTGAGTTGAATCGACACCCCCTGGGGGGTTACTCTCTAATACGATGCGAAAGGTAAATGCGTTAAGAATACAATTTTGTACTCTGTATTGTCTACGCAAACGCTTTCGCAAAAAGAAGCAATACTGGCACCACAAAATAAACAATAGCGAAGAATGACAAAATGTCAAAACTTGTAAATAAAAACATTTTAAACTAATTTTTTGTGCGATGCGAAAACGCAATAAAGGGTACCAATTGTACCATTTTTCTTTCGCATCGCAATAGAGAGTAACCCCCCTGGTTTATACAGTATTGTTCGAAGCCACTTTTCGTTATAAAATAATCAAAGTCATATGTATGATTTTTGAATTGATTTATTAAATAAAAAACATTTAATTTATATTGTATTATGTACCTACATTCTAATAATAAGAACCAAAGTTTAATTCAATTAAACAAAAACAAAATTAACTCAATATATTACTGTTCGAAACTTAAGCAACTTTCAGGACTTCGTATGATACCCTTTGTTTCTTATGACCTCCGAACATTATTTTGGCAAAGATTCTATAAGAGATTTGTTAGTACTGTGGTTTGTATTGATTCCCTCTCTGATTTTAAGAAATTTATCAGGTCCTTATTACTAAAACGGCGAGTTCCGATCCTGCGCTTTAAAATGCCGAAAAGGTTCTCCTATGGGATTCAAGTCTGGACATTGAGATGTCCAATCCAAAACTTTAATCCTATTAGCTGATAACCGATCTTTGACCAACTTTGACAAGTGTTTGGGGTCATTATCATGCTGAAAAACCCATCGATGTGGCATTTCCCATTCGACTTACTGAAGAATTTGGTTGGCTAAAATGTCCATGTAAACAAAACGATCCATTTTTGTTTGTATATCGACAATAGGGTTAAATCCACTCGCCGAAAAGCAAGTCCACACCATTACATTTTCACCCCCATGCTTTATTGTGCCTTTACAATAAGTGGATGTAATCGGTTTTTCTTCGAATTTAACAAGTTAAAGTTAAATTCGTCGCTAAATAAAACTGTTTTAAATATTGCCACAGTCCAATTTACGTAAGCTTTTGCAAAATCCGACTTAAAATTTCATAAAAGTAATGAAAATTAACGAATACTGTTTAAGTACAAATCTATTATTTTCGTTATTTTTTTGCTAAGTGTAAATCCTAGTGGTTTACTACTTTAGTTTACATCATTGTTGGAAAACTATTTTCAACGAGTAAACCGTTAACGGTATTTAAACTTTGTTTGTCACCAACTACTTAGTAATAAGCAAGGCGAATTTATACAAGGTGGAGTCAGTCAAACAGCTGATAATTTTTTTTTTCGCTTTTTGGTTCTAACAACTGTCAAACCTTGTTTTTATATTTAAATATCTACATATACTAAGCTTATTAACAAAAAAATTATTGTTTACATAAATAATTACAGCCCTCACTATTCAATTATCTACACTATATTAAGTTTAAATACTTATTTGTTTAATTTTTCATTTTGGTTTTTTGACATTTGTTAAGACCAATCGTTGTTTTTGTAGAACTAACACCACCTTGTATGAATTCGCCTTGGTAATAAGTTTATGCTTTTTCGTTTTTTGGTAAAATTTGATTATTAATAAAGGAAAGAGATTCTGCTCTTTTATTTTGAATTTTTAACCATTTAATAATTCTTGTGTTTTTATTTTTATTGATTTGGACCGGATATACGCTGAAACATTAGTCCTTCTCCCACGGATAAAACACAAAAGAATTTCATCCTCCAACCAAAAAAAGGAAGTATCCTTGCCAAGGAATTTTTGTGCCCTTTATTTGGAATTTATAGAACCAGCTTTTGAAAAATAAAGGTTAGTAAATTGATATAAATAAAGTGATAGTGTTCAAAATAAAGAAACTACATAAGCATATATAAATGCGTGTGTGTGTGTTTGCCAAAAAGAATAAAGAAAACAAGAAGTAGTTATTGTCAAAATTTATTACATTGTGAATTAATTATATTTTATCAAAAAGTGTATTAATTTATACAGTACTTTTTGACATTTTACGATCGGTACCATTTTAATCAAGGCTGAGTTTGTTAACTTGGACGGACAGCCATAATTAATAAATAAAAATTTTGTGCATTTACAAAGTAAATTAAATTTTAGTACAATTCGCGAAGAGGAACATCACGTCTACTATATAGAAGTTTTATATAGTGAATTGAAATTACTATGGGAAAAAGTGAAGATTACTTTCGAAAAGTGTTCGGATGATCTTGAATCATCTGATACCGCAGAGCCAGAGGATATTCAAGCGGCTGAAAGTAAACATCAGAGTACCCTTAATATTTTTGCGCGATGTTCAGAGACAATGAAGATCAAAATTGATGAGTTAGAGGTCGAAACCCAAAGATTCGTCTGCCGAAAATAGTGAATTAAAATTCGATAACGTCTGTCATAATTTACCGCTTCCGCCGTGTGATACGGACATCTTCAGTGGTCATTATCTATCATGGCCTACATTTAGGGATCTTTTTACTGCTTTGTATATTAACAACAGCCTCCTCAGTAATATTGAGAGATTATGTTATTTGGTAAAAAGAACTGATGATGAGGCAAGAGAGATTGGCCCATAATCATGGTCAAACACTAAAGTCGGTTCTTTTTAAAAACAACTTTAAAATAAAAACCTGCTTTTTATTAATTTGCAACCATAGTCAAAATTAAAGTATGTTTTAAATTGAACCGACTTTAACTGGGTGCCACGTCAAATGTAGAAAATATTTTCATACAATATACAACAATATACAGACAAGTGGCACCGCTGAACAGCTGACATAGAAAATTAAAACAAAAACCAAAAAAGGTAAACAATAAAAGTAACCGAGACAACTAAAATAAAAAGTTTTTTGTGTGGAAAAATGGAAAAGATAAGATTAATATCATATTTAGAATATTTTGGTACTAATTTTACTATTCAATAATTGCAAAATCTCTGCCAAATTCTTGTAAAATTTTTTTTTTAACTTTTTGCAGAACTTTTTTACATGGCGAAGAACAGCTGATGCCGTTGTTAAATGAGTTAATGACAGCTTCAGCATGTTTTATATTTACAGTCGACTTTAACGTCAAAAATATACTTTAACTTGTCTATGGTAGACCTAAAGTCCACTCTTAAGTAAATACGACTTTATTTCTATTAAAATATACTTTATTTCTGACTATGATTATGGGCCATTGTATCTAAATGTCCGTTGACTAATGCAGGTTTCGATATCGCATGGAGAAATTTAAGGGAGGTGTACGAAAATCCACGAATATTAGTTAATAATCAATTGAAGTGTTTGTTTGGTTTGGATATGATAACTACAGAAACTAGTTCATCACTCAAAAAGTTACAGCGCGGAATAAATGGCTTCTTAACTGCTATGTCAGTTTATGAGATTTCATCTCAAAATTGGGATCCGATAATAGTTTTTATTTGTATTCAGCGACTACCCTCTCAGACAGTGACACTTTGGGAACAAAGTATTAAGGATAAGACTGTATTATCTTTATGGTAAGATTTGGACACGTTTTTAACCGAAAGAATCCAAACTTTAGATTGCATTCGCTATCTGTCATGTTCCGAAACTGACAGGAAAGGCAATGGACGGAAGGTAAAGGCGCATGTTTCAAATACAAGTACATCGAATACTTGTGTTTTATGTAATATCATTTATTGCGTTTTTGTCGTCAGTTTAAAATAATGTCTGTTTCTGAGAGATTTGCTACAGTCAAAAAGTTTCACTGTTGCGTTAATTGTTTCGCGAGGACACACGAAGTTAAGGATTGTAGGATTGAACATAGTTGTTTTATTTGTAATAGGAGACACCATTCCCTACTTCATCGTGAAACGGTAGATAATAATTCTGCACCATCGTCACCAGCTAATAATTCTGCACCATCGTCACCAGCTGATAATTCTACACCATCGTTCCCAGCTAATAATACTACATCGATACCAGTTGTTCGATCGACTGAATTGACATCACAGGGGTCAACTACTTCTGCCGCCGCTCTATCTAATGTGAATCGCCAAGTCTTTCATATATCACAGAATTCTTCCATTATTTGCAATGATACCACGTATCCGGCAAGGGCTTTAATCGACCCAGCTTCAGAAGCATCTTTCATTTCGGAACATTTGCGAAATCAACTGGGACTTCCGTCAGATTCTACGAATGTAACGATTTCCGGTGTTCATGAGGAAGCTTGTACAACTTCGAGAAAGATTTGTACTCTTCGTGTTGGTTCTCCTTTATATAGAAGTATTGATTTGGAGACTTCTATTATCGTTTTACCTTCAATATCTGGTAATTTGCCTTCTTTTAATTGTCCTTCGGATATAAGAAGTGAATTACCTAATTTGCAATTGGCAGATAGTAAATTTTATTAAAGCAGGGCAGTTGATAATCTACTAGGAGCTGATTTATACCCGCATCTAATACTTGGCGAAGTTCAGAAAAATATAATTGGAAATTTAATGGCTCAGAAGACTGTATTTGGTTGAAACTGACGGGACCTATTGATGTTTCGCGAAAAAAGTCTGTTAATGTTTTTTCAACAACGGTCACCCTTTCCGAGAAGGATAATTTGAACAGAAATCGTTATCGTAAACATAAGGCATTCATTCATCAATTTTGTAAAAGATGGAAAGAAGGATATTTAGTGAATTTGCATAAAGGATATAAGTGGCAAGATCCACAAAAAGATATTGCTATAAATGATCTAGTCGTCATCAGAAATGAGCAATTACAGGCAACTGCCTGGAAGTTTGGCATTGTTGTGAATGTTTATACTGGTACTGATGGTCGCGTTTGCGCCGCGGATGTTCGCACATCAAATGGTGTCGTTTATCTACCAATAACCAAACTTATTGTTTTGTATGCTTAATTCATTTATCACTTTTATATCAATTTTCTTTTACTAACGTTTTTTTTTAACTAGAAAATGGACGCTGCTACTAATCCTATGGATGTTGCTACCGATTTGTTTGATGATGGTCTTTTGGACTACGATGATGCGATGGATGTCTTCAATACCGCATCGACTCCGAACATCGATATAATAAAAGTAGCAACGCTAGATAACACAAAGCCTGTGCCAGCTGCGTCCATTTCGGAGGCAAACGTCACACCTGTGATTGATAGCAATACGCCAAATATAATAGTTGCATTGGAACCATCTATAGTTCCACCGCCAAACCATCCCACTGTTGAACAGGTGGAAGCTTCGGGCTCGAATTCGGCCGGTCAAGGTTCTATAAGTAATCTAACAAATCGTAAATGTCCCATTTGTAATAGGAACCACCCTCTTCGATTTTGCTACAAATTCAGGGATATGAGTATGGAACGCAAGCTACGCACTGTAGCTTTTCATAGACTTTGTTATCGCTGTTTGTCAAGTGGACATACAATTCAAAATTGCAAGAGTATTGCCTCCTGCAAATATTGCAAAAAGAATCATAACTCCCCAGCAGTTTGAAAAGTGCCAATTGGAAACCTTGTACTAGCTATATTACTACTTGTACAAAACACTAGTTCGCTGTGGCTGCTAAAGTGGTAGTTAAATGGTTATCATTTGCACTAGATTTCACCAGCATAATCAGTAATAAACAATAGTCAGATATTTGTCTTAAGTTTTTGAAAATAAGTTCAAGAAAAAAATAAAATCTTCTAAAATATACCACTTCGATGGCCACATGTAATGCTGAATGTGGCCGTTTGCAAAAATAGAGAGTAGACTCACATGTTATTCTTAATAACAATTAGAGAGCAGTACAAATAAGAGCTCAGTGGTTTAGTGGTTAGAGCATTTGACTAGAAAACGAGAGGTTATGTGTTCAACCCCGCTCTCAGAAAAATTTATTTTTTCTTTTTTTCTCAAATGCTGGAGTATTTTCACTATTGAATTTAATAGTGAAGTGTTATGCAGAGTGTGCCAATCGGCCACTTGCAATGACATCCCCGTGTTAAATTCACCAGTCAATAACGTTGCGAGTGGGTTGAAAATTCACTAGTAGTAGTTCTTAGTGGCCAACGAATTCGACGTGGCGGAACTAGTGCAATGAACTGCAGGGCTATTATATATGTACACTAACAAAATACATGGGTTTTTTGCTTATATCTCGGGCATTTGTGAACCAATTTTCTCGATTTTAAATAGCAAAATTCCGGAGATTTTGATGTATCAATCATGTTTGTAAGTTATTTAGATGATTTGGAAAGTTGTTTTCAACATACAGACGGACATGGCTATATCGACCCCGCTATCTATAACGATCCAGAATATATATACTTTATGGGGTCGCAAATGAAAAATGTAGAAATTTCAAACGGAAAGACAAACTTATATATACCCTACCCTTCCCACTCATGGCGAAGGGTATAATAATATATAAGATTTTGATTATTTTATAAGGAAAAGTTGCTTAGGTTTCGAACAATACTGTAAAGTCGCCTTGAAATATACAATAAATTCAACATACAGTGGTGGCCAGCAATTTAAGACAAATACTTGAATTTTTTTCATCAACTGAATTTTAAGTGCGATAGAGCCAAAATAAAAGGACCTCTAAGGGTATGAAATTTATTATTATGTTTCTAGTTTCTGAAAAATGTTTGGAAAAATAGGTAAAACATATATGGACAAAGATATGTGGAAATACGTTGACCCACCTCAGCGAACATCCACCTCAGCGAACATGATATGACCGAAACTAATGGAACTAAAAATACGAAATTTGGTCCGAATATTTTATAATAATAAAAATATAATGATATAAATGTGAGAAAATATGTTTATTAAAAAAAATTTTTTGGTCAAGTTGTAGAAAAATTTTATGTGTTCTTGGTGAATATGTATGAATTGACACAGTCGAATAAAACACACTTGTGTGTTAAAACAGTCCTCATGCATACATATTAGTGGAAATATTTGAATAAATAATTGACAATCACGTGGAATTTAGCAAACAATTTTTGTCTTAAATTCCTGGCCACCACTGTACATATGATGGAATTTATTGTATGGAATTTAGCAAAAAAATTTTGTCTTAAATTCCTAGCCACCACTTTTTTTTTGACGAAATTTTTTGCATACCACTACGTGATGGGCAATATTGTATAAGTAATGAAAAATATTTTTTTTAGGTCATTTGGAATCAAAAACATCACGCACCAACACCGATTTCTAAAATAATTTCATTTTTTTTTTCAAGTGTGAGGGATACTTCCCTTATTTAAAAATTATCTTTTGAAGTATGTCCGCAGTTATTATTAGAATAAAATATATTGTATTTCAAAATAATTTAAAATATTTCATGAAAAATATTATTGCGTTTGGTGCGTGAAATTTTTTAACAACCGCGAAAAAATAATACCGTGGTTTTTAATATTTTGTAATGCTCTATTCGACTATGCTATGCCAATTTTCATATTTGCAAATAATGTAAATAGTTAACCCATAATGAACACATTTAATTAAATTGTACTTTACAGTTAAAAAATATTTGACTTCTTTAAAAAAAAAATAAAACAAATGAATTCAATAATCCAGCGCTGCTTTTTCAATGTTGAAAAAATACGTGTTGTCTATATAAGAGCCTTTATTTCCGAAGTTATCATTATTTTTTGAAAAAGATTACCTAATACAAAATTAACGGACTTGACAAATTATTGATATAAACAAAATTTGATTTTTCTTTACCCACTTACAAACTTGATTTGAATTGAAAAGAAACCAACCAATTGTAGTAGGGAATGTAAGAAAAGATAAACTCACTGTTTATTGTTGGTGTTTTGTTTAAGCTTTGATATTTTTACAAATAAAGCTTGAGTATCTGTAATTCTCAAACACTCTATAGTTTTATTTGTATAATATCTTTAGTTTTTCTAAAGCCTTTTGGGAAAAGGTTTCCTGATGATCTGGCCTAAGCAACCAGTGAAATGCGCATAGGAACTAGCTTATCCCCCAACAATAAATTTCAGTGAATTTATCAAATTAAAAATTGGGAATTTAGCATAAAACAATTTTACTAAAATACCAATTTTGTATTACCGAATAACCTTTTAACGATAAATTTGCAAGTTGCTTGTGCATTAAGACTAAACTGGCAACTCGCTTTATTTTGATTTTCTTGCGAAAACAATAAAGCAAGTTGTTTTTATTTTTGTTTTTTCTTTACTCACTTACACACTACAGTTTGTGTCGGCAAGAAACCAACCAATTGTAGTAAGGAAATGTAAGAAAAGATAAATCACGGTTTATTGTTGGTGTTTTGTTTAAGCTTTGATATTTTTACAAATAAAGCTTGAGTGTCTGTAATTCTCAAACACTCTATAGTTTTATTTATTTATTTATTTATTTATTTATTTATTTATTTATTTATTTATTTATTTATTTATTTATTTAATTTCACGTAACATATGAAGCCTCTGTAGGCCAATAAAATATATATTACAAAGAATAATCCTGAGTGTTTAATTATAATATTTACTTAAATTTATATAAAAAATCAAAAACTTGTACAAATGGCTCCCCAGCCTGCTAATAAAAGATTAATTTAAAAAAATACCAAACAATATAGTGTCCCAAAGTAGTAGCAGGAATTCTAAAAGCTGTAAGGTATAATACCTAATACCTAAAAGTTTAATAACAAAGTTTAAAAACAATATTGATTATTGTTTTTAAAATTTGAAGTGAGATGATTCAAGAATTATGTAAATATTAAATATGAAGAGAAAAATAAGCCAACATTTTAAGTTTAAATGCGTTATTCGAGTGGGAAAACATGCGAAGGTCAATAGGTAAATAATTCCAATGGCGAGCTACTCTAACAACAAAAGACCGTTCAAAGATACTATATCTAATCCTCGGAATAATAATCTGAGGGTTTCTTGTTGAGTGTGTAAAGGAAAATCTTGAGCAAAGTTGCAAATGTCCATTTGTCATAATTCTGAAGAAGAATAATAAATTACGATATATAATATAATTATTAAATGAGCATCCTAAAAATCTTATAACATAGTCTGATATATGCATTCTACGTCTAACATTATAAGCGTAGCGCACTATTGCATTTACAATACGCCTAATTCTGGCAAGAACAAAGCCCAAAGTGCCAGACACAACTTCCAAACCGTAGCAAATATGTGGCATAAGTAATGCATGTGCAAGTTTACATCTAACATTAAGTGGTAAATAAATGTTATTAGAATAGATTCTGCGGAGAGTACCAAATACTTTACAACATATATTATCAATATGACCTTCAAATGTAAGTCGGTCATCAATAAATACGCCCAAACATTTAAACCGGGTGACGAACGAAACATTAACTCCGTTAATAGATACATTTAAACTAGAAGAATGATGCCCAGTTCCTCCAAAAAGCATAGCCTTCGTTTTAGAGAGGTTTATGGGTAATGAATTCCGAACAGACCAATGAAAAAATCGCTCAAGACTAAAATTAATACTGGACTCAAGAACATCAACATTATCTTGATCAGAACTAAATAATAGGAGGGTATCATCAGCAAATTGAAATGAAGTGCAGATACTATCGTCAATACACTCAGAGAGGTCGTTAACGTATAATATAAAGAGAAGTGGTCCCAAAACGGATCCCTGAGGGATACCAGAAAACAGAGGAAGAAGTTCAGAAAATATGCCATTAATATCCACAAATTGATGTCTTTCTGATAGGTAGGAATACACTAACTTGCAAGCAGACCTTGAGAAGCCAAAACGTGTTCGTAATTTTTCAATCAAAACAAAGTAGTCAATACAATTGAAAGCCTTACTTAGATCCAGGGAAACTAATGATGTCAATTTATTTCTATTTATATTATCTCTAATGGTATCAGTCATATTCAACAGAAGAGAAGTGGTGTTATAACCCCTGCGAAATGCATATTGAGAAGAAACAATTGACCTATTGACGACATCAAGGATTTGATTTTTAACAATATGTTCCACTACTTTGGAGATCGCAGGTAGAATTGAAATGGGCCTCAAATCATCCAAACCACTCACTACTCTTGTCTTCGGAATAGGTACCACACGAGCAACTTTCCACAAAGAAGGAAAAGTTGATGTTGTCAAAATTGAGTTAACGAGGAAAATCAGAAACTTGGATATATAAGGGAAAATCATTTTTATAAAGTGGATGGGGATATTATCAGTACCTACAGATTTGGATTTAACTTTGCATAGGGCAAAAAACAATTCATCCTCTGTAATAGTTCTGAAAGAAAAAGATCCGAAACTTTCAAATGTATCTATATCAATAGTGTCAGATGTAATCGTGGGAGCAACATTAACAAAGTATTCATTGACATTATTAACATTGAAATCATTGAGTTGTTTATCTTCACCCGCTAAACCACACCCTTTAAGTAATCTCCACATAGCTAATGAATCAACGCCAGAAAACAGCTTAGCAAAGTACTTCCTCCTCTCCTTACGAATAATATTTTTAGCTTTATTTCGGTAGCGACAATAAATTTGCCACTTTTCTGAAGACGGAGAAATCCGAAAGGCAGAGAAGGCTAAATCCCTTAGGGAAATAGCGTGCAAAACAGAATTTAACTTCATCCACACATCAGGGACATATTTAATCTCTTTTGTAACAATTGGAACAAAATTATAAAGAGATTCCACAATTGAACTTAAATAAGAAGACTGAAAATCAATAGAAGTAGAGTTGAAAAAAGTGGAGGTCTCAAGGTTATCCATAAAAGAAGTTATACTTTCCCAATCAATAATATTAAAATTCCTGTAGGTGTAAAATTCCGAGCAGCGTCTAACATTAAAGTGGAAAGAAGCAAAAATTAAAGCATGATGCGATATAGAAGGACATAGCACTTGGTCTGAAGAGGTAATCATAGAGGTATTACTAACCAACCAAAAATCCAATAATGAAGTCGATGAATGAGAAATATCAAAGTGAGTAGGTTTAGAGTTGTGAAACACCGACAGATTACATCTTAGACACATAGATCTAATAGAAGCAGATTTTGTATCATTAAATAGGTTATTGTTGAAATCACCTACAACTACTATATCAGAATAACGAAGAAACAAATCAGAATGGGTACTCTCAAAAGCAACAAGATTACCATAAGGTAAGTAAACAACACCAAAAAGTGCTGTTAAGCTAAAGTTCTGTAACTGAATAAAGAGTGTTTCGCAAATACCAGGATCAGAAACCTTATAAACAACCTTATATCGCAAAGCATTAGAAATAAAAAAACCCACGCCACCTCCCCGCATATTTAGCCTATCATTCCTAACTAATGTGTAACCAGGTAATTTGAGTGATGAGCTAGAAATATAAGGCTTCAACCAAGTTTCAGAAATAGCAATTAGATCAAAATTTTTGTTTACAATGCTTTTGAATTCATTAAACTTAACAGAATTACTGCAAGTTAATAAGCTTTGACAATTAATATGTGCAACCCTCAAATTGTTAGGGCACTTTTGAACAGATAACTTAATTGAAGAGCTACTACTAATAATGGGACCAATATTATCACCTAACGTCATTAATAAAAGCGAGGATGGGGAACCAAAAGTATAATATGAAATTCCATATATACATTAATAAAAATAAAAAAAATCAAATAATAAACTCAGCTATAAAATAACAAAATGAGATCATATAATCTAGAATTAACAAAATCATATAAAAAGAAAATAATATAATAGAGATCAGAAATATAAATGCTATGGATATACCGCAAAATTCAATTTAGAAATAAAATTATAATAAAAATATTAAAAAAAAAAAATATTAAATAAAAAGTTGTAACGAAACCAAAAAGTAAGATCAGCTAAAAGTGTGCAAAATATTTCATTAAACATGGTTATTCGTTAAAACAATTTAAAAAATATAATATGTATACTATGATAATGCTAGTTGGAGGAGCTAAAATTGCTGGTGAATAGCTGCGCACATTGTTCCATATTGTATATAACCTCTTTTCCATCAATCAAAGTTAACTTGGCCACGACCTTATCAGTATTCAATATCCTGTATTTCAAAATAGAATTTTGCTTCTTCAATTTCCGGCAAAAGGTGTTAAGATTCGAAGCAGCAGGGGAAAAATGGTCATTTAAGTAGATCCGATTGTTTATCTCACCACCCATGACATCACTCACTCGTAAATTCCTTGCTTTAAAATATGCCTTCATAAGATTGTCCCGTATTGCCACACAATTAAATTTGACAAGTATAAGCTTTTGGTTGTTCATATAACAAACCTGATTAATATCATGAAGATTAATATCGATATCAAAAAATTTTAGTAAGGATATAATGGACGGCGTAAGATCGTTCAACCCAGAAGGCATGCCGCTTAAGATAATGTCACCACGGTAAAGTCTACGATGAAGAACATGATTTTCAGTTTCCAAGGCGTTAATTTTTGATGTAGTAGACGTGTCGATATTATGGATGAGTTTGCTGCAGGCAACAATATCAGCCTTCATTTGTTGGTTGGAAGCCAATATTTCCTTTTTAAACTCAGAAAGAATTCCCGCAATAGAGTTCGTATACGAATTTCGATCCTCCTGGCTAGACTTAATGAAATCATCTAAACTTGTTTTAAGAGCACGTACCTCATCACGGAGTGAAGCATCAGAGTTCGAATCATTGAGACAAGCAGCACAGGTAAAAGAAAAAGAAGATTGCTTTTCTTTAAAAAGAGCAAGGTGTTTTTCAGATACATTTGCACAGCTAAGATGAAGCCAACACTCGCAAACTTTGCATTTAATACTCCCTTGAGTCTTTCCAATAGTATCATTACAAGATCCGCATTTAAAAGTTCTTGTGACAGGCATTTTAAAAACGAAGATATCCAGCAACAACAACAGCAAAAATTAGAAAAATGGTTGCACCTCAACGTTAACAGCAACAACAGTAGCAGCAACACAGCACACAACCAGCAGAATGTTGAATAATCGAGTTTAATGGATAAAATAATAAAATCCAATATCCTTCAGCAATTTAGCACACACTTAATGGCCAATATTTAAAAAACTTAAGATAAATAATTATTAAGCACGTAGTTAAACAAAAAATTTAGTTATTTTACAGCTGAGATATACAGGTACGTTCACTCGGGCATAGCGTTGCCAGATTATTTGTATAATATCTTTAGTTTTTCTAAAGCCTTTTGGGAAAAGGTTTCCTGATGATCTGGCCTAAGCAACCAGTGAAATGTGCATAGGAACTAGCTTATCCCCCAACAATAAATTTCAGTGAGTTTATCAAATTAAAAATTGGGAATTTAGCATAAAACAATTTTACTAAAATACAAAATTTTAAGTTTAACATTTTGAAAGACGAGGTACTGCTATTTAAAAAACATCCTACTCCAGGGGGGTTACTCTCTATTGCGATGCGAAAGCAATTTCGATGCGAAAGGTAAATGCGTTTAGAATACAATTTTGTACTCTGTATCCTCTACGCAAACGCTTTCGCAAAAAGAAGCAATACTGACACCACAATAGTGAAGAATGACAAAATAAAATGTCAAAACTTGTAAATAGAAACATTTTAAACTAATTTTTTGTGCGATGCGAAAACGCAATAAAGGGTACCAATTGTACCATTTTTCTTTCGCATCGCAATAGTGAGTAACCCCCCAGAAAATTTACTAGCTTACAAAAAAAGCAAATGCTGTCTTCAATAGTTTTGTTCCCAGGAAAAAACTATCAGCCACCGTCGAACTTAGAGTTTTCAAAAATCAGATTTCGTTCCCGCCGAACTTCAGCCAAATACAAATGAATATTCAATCCGTTGTCAACAAGGTATTCACAAGTCTTACAACCAACTACAAAAATTCGGATTGGCTGTGGGAACGTGCAATTTTGGTACCAAAAAATGATGATGTCAACAAGCTCAATGAGCGAATTAATTGAAACTGACTGGCAAAACAATGAAATAAAAATCGATTGACACAGTAATGAACGAAGAACAAGCCTCAATTATGCTACTGAAACATTGAAGGTTGGATCACAAATAATGTTTCTCCGCAACATAATCGCGCCAAAATTATGCAATTGACCATCAACAAATGTTCACCAAATTTAATTGAGGCAATAATCATCGGTGGCAGATTAAAATGCAAAGACGTAATGATTTCACGCATACCAAAGATTTCCAACGACAAAGCATAAGGCTTACATTTGGAAAATTCATGTTTTGTATGTGGTTTGCTCCCGAGTAAATAAAGAAAAAGAAACGTATATCCCCTGTCCTTAAGATGAATTCATAAATATAATATCCCATTTGCCTTAAATACATCCGTTTCTTTTTTTAAGGGCACATCATGCCACTGTATTTATAGATATCTTCTACAACTTTGTCAAATGACCACCTCAGTGTTTCGGGTGCGATGACAGGTCGGGGGAGTCCGTGCTTTTTTTTGTCCGACACTGTATATTCAAATCGAGATGCAATATAAAACAGAATTATTGTAAGGGCCAGCAACGCGGACCGGGTTCAGCTAGTACATATATAAAATTAGTTAGCGTGTATACATTAAAGTTGGCTAATATGCTTTTCAGTAAAGAAATAAACAAAAATAGGGTATTATGATACCAAAAAAGGAGAACTAATCCAAATAAGGAGTACTTTTTGGTTCTTCAAAATGTCACACATGATTCTGAATGTGTTAGAATTCACAAAAGGAGACTTTAGTGCAGCGAGCTGCAGTGAGCTCTCAAATTAGCTCTCTTGTTTTTATTTTCACATGTACGCAAGCACACACATTGTATAAAAAAGTCAGTCTCGCATGAGCATTGATAGAAGCAGGCTGTGTTACGCTTTTATGTTTGTTTATTTCATTATTTCAGCTATTTGTTTTTGCCAGAGAATAATTCTCAAGATCTAAAAACTGTAGTGGTAAGAGTTTGCATTTCGCTGCTTTAGTGGTACATTTCTTTAGCATTTTCTATAATAATGGACCCAGAATCACAATGCTGATTAGGAATACAAAATGTGGGTCTTTATGGTATTTTTTTTTTATTCCAATAATACGTTCCGAATGAGCTAGAATCCACATTATAATGAATCAATAAACATGAAACTAGAGACATGTTATCCTGAATAGTACTATTTATTTTTTCCAATTGGGATGGCGTAGCGCACCGATTCAGCTAGTACTCCATTACTTTTATCAGATATTTGAAAAGAACTAAGTCTTTCTTACAAAAATTTTGCATTATTTTTTTAAAATTAAATAAATACACAGTCATTTGAAATTTAATAGTGAGGATGTATGATCAAATTTTTAAATGAGTTTGTGTTATTCTTTATTAACAGGTTTCGTTGCCTAGCCTGCGAAAAGTAGCCTGCTACATCATCTGAAGCAATTATAGTAATACAATTAAAAAAATTATAAAGAAATCATAAGATTTTTTTACCGATCTGCTTTTAGAGAAATTTGATGAATCATTGGTTTTAGGCCTTGAAAAATCGCGGTTTCGGTTAAAACCGAATACGAAATGTAAAATGCATATTGCTATTTATTTGTTGCGAATTTATTTCGAAAGGCGAAGTACATTAAACATCTTGCATGCAAATCACATTCTTTAACTTGATTTTTTTTGGGATAATTTAACTATCAGCTAGGAAAATTCGTAAGCAAAATATCATAAAGAATTCAGATGCTTTTGACCAATCAGCAATCACGGGTGGCTATGCCCAATTTGAAATGTTTTACCTGTAGCTGCATAAAAAAAAACCTTCCTATATGTCAAATCGCGTATTGATGATTTTTTAATAACAAAAAATTATTCAACACTTTCGTCGTATTTTCATTATTAACCACTAAGTTTTAGCTAAAGTAGAAATATACACATCTGCTCAAAATAATAGATACACCAAAATTTATTTTTTAAAAACGAAAAAAAATAATGGTATATTGTAAAATTATAAAAAAAATTCAGTCGATTTTTATTTATAGTTAAAAGGAGATTAAAAAACAAAAACAAAATATTTCATAATTAATAATAAATATTATAAAGTAAATTAAATTTCTTAAATTTCGAAAAATTTGGTGCTCATAATAATAGATACATTTTTAAAAATTCTTATTAAACAAAAGCTAATAAATGTTATCTTAAAAAAATTAGTTTATTATTAAAGTAAAGCTAGTATCCAGTATATCCACCTTTGTTTTGTAAAACTTTCTCCACTCTTCTGGGCATACTGGATATCAAGTTCTGACACTTCTCCAATGGAATCTCGTACCATATTTTTTGCGTTTTCTCCCATAAATCGTCTTTATTTTTGAAAACTTCCTTCGAAAGCCTTATCTTTAATTCACTCCACAAGTTTTCTATTGGGTTTAAATCAGGGGATTGGCTGGGCCAGCTTAAAACAGGTACGTTATTCTCCAAGAACCAGTTTTTAACTAATCTTGAACTATGTTTTGGGTCGTTGTCCTGCTGGAATGTCCATATTAATAGCATATTTTCCGATGCATATGGAAGCATTACGTTTTCCAATATGTCTCCCCACTAGCATTCATGGTATCTTCTATTCGGAATATCGGACCAACACCATTCCATGAAAAGCAACCCCAAACCATTATGTTTTCCCCGCCATGTTTTACCGTCTTTTTTGTAAATTTAACGTGGAATTCTTTTCCTTTTGGTCGGCGTACATTTCTTTGGCAGTCGTTTCCAAACAAATTTATTTTTGTTTCGTCGCTCCATAAAATATTTCTCCATTTTTTTTCGCCTTCACAACCGGACCATTGTAAGTGCTCTTTAGCAAATTCTAATCTTGTCTTGATATTTTTTTGGCGCATTAGTGGCACTTTTCTGGCAATTCTTCCCGGCAATTTAGCTTGTAAAAGACGACGACGAACTGTTTGTGGACTGATTTCGTTACATAGCTCCGCAGAAATAGCTTTCGATGATATGAAAGGGTCTTTTTTAACCATAAGGACGATCCGCCTATCTGTTTCTGGACTGGTTTTCTTTGGTCTACCGCGAGTTTCTCTTTTTTGATTTTTAGATAAAGCATTTTGGACAAAATGTAAAGATCTTCCTATGCTCTTTGCTATTTCCCGAAATGATTTTCCTTGATTTCTCATCGTTTGAACAATTTTTTTCTCATCTTCGGTACAATGATGATTTCGTCCCATTTTCTTCAAAAGAGTCCTATTTTTTATAAAATTGTTGCTAAAATTTAAATTATACTTACTGTTTCACGTAAATAGGAACAAAAAATTGCACAAAAAAAAAATTGTATATAAACAAATTACAAATTACTGATGTGTATCTATTTTTATGAGCAAATAATTTTTTGTAATTCAAATAAATTCGTTTTTAAAAATCAACATGAAAGCAAATAGTTGCCAGATTTTTGACTGACATGACATTGCCAGATAGAAATTTTAATAATATGATGTATTCTTAACGCTTGCGAGGAAATTTTCAATGTTACCGCCATTTAAATTTTTTCCAATTAGGTTATTTTGAGCAGATGTGTACATATCTGAGTTGAAACCGAAAACTAAAACTAATATGTCGGATTTCGTATTTGACAGTTTCAAAAAACCCATTTTCGAATTAGCATGGAAAATTAGTCCAGGAACCATTATGTTTCAAAAAGTGTCGCACTATGCACAATTTTACCGATTTGGTACATTTTTTGTCTCTCTGTAGGAAAAAAACATATTTTTTTTTAATTCTTTATTTTTATGATAAACTTTTTATTTTTCATTAAAAATATTTTTGTAAAATAAAGTACCAAGATGAGGGAATCAATTGGATCCCTTATACGTTCATAATTAAAAAAAGTGCCAAAATCTATTTGACATTTTTTAGAAGGACAACAATTCCGTTTAAATTTAATTTCTGAGATATGCGATACAAAAAAGTACCAACACTGGGGGTTCGTTCGTTTATCCCATTAAAAGTACAACCATAAACTTATTTTTTGCATAAAATCAGATTAACGGCCATTTTCACAATGTACGATTATTTAATTTTAACCGGGAAATTAACTAACTGTCGGTTTGTTTAACGGGGACCGTTTAACCAACGGTTACCGATTTACGTTTCACCATCATTTGATTACTTAACCAAAGCATTCAGTAGAAAGTATGGCAATTATGCATACATTTGTTTACGAAAAATAGTGTAATGAAAGATTGAAATATAAAAAATTGTCTAAAAGACGGCATAAAAAATAATAGTTTGTGTTTTCTTAGTGGTATAATAAAAAAAAACGTATAAAACTCAAAAATATTAAGGTACCTAACCGTAAAATTTACAGAACAAACTGAACAACAATTACTGAAAACCAACAAGCAAAAGTGCACATTTGTTGTTTGTGCAATATCCGGGTGGTATATGGATCACCCCGTGCAAAATTTACTTTTCTTCGCTTTACACTTTTAAAAATTATAAATATTACAAAAATATAAATGTTTTTCCATGTTCTTTTATTATATTTCTTACAATTAAGATGCTAACCGGCGAAATTTGTTCGGTTATATTTAACAGCAACTTTGTTGTTAAATAGTGTCAATTAAGAATTAATCGTACATTGTGAAATTCAAATTAGCCTAACTTGCGGTTAAAGTTCACGTTAACTTTTAATCGTACATTGTGAAAATGGCCGTAAGTTATATTTTTGGTGCTAGCATTATTAGTTCTGGAGATGTAGAGATACCGAATTTTCATATTTTTACCCATTTCCCCTAGTAAAATCAGAATTTCCAAAAATCCCTTCTTTGTGGGAAGGGTGAGCATGCTTATACATATACAAAATTTTAAGACATACAAATTTTCATAAGATCAAAATTGGTAAAAATGTTTGTAATGGAAAATTCCTTTCTATCGATACCGGTTTGGAGCTCATCGGTTGGATGGAAATAGGTAGGTAAAAAAAATTGTTTTTGTTTACATATATATATTACAAAAGGTTCCTGCAATTAATGCAATATTTTGTATGTTTTTGCTAAGATATTTTTGCGATGGATTTAAACATTTCTATTAAGAGTATTTAAAATGAGTTAACATTTAACCAATAAGCATTTCCTAAAAGATTCTTCGGATTTTCTAAAGCATTTAACAGACTTTTTGTTAGGTTTTGACATTACCTAAATCTAGCTTATGCATATTATACTTGGGCCTTAACACAGTACATGTCAATATCTAACATCCCAAATATTAGTATTGTTTTCCATCCTTTAAATATTAATGTTCACAGTTATAGTTATAAACATTTGTTTTTAATAATTTTGAAAAAAAAACTAATTTCTAAAATAAAAACATTTGCACGTGACAAATAAATTGTAGTGGCAGTATTGACAATGTAAATTATTAGATCTCACGTTCTGTATTTGTAATATTTTGATTTTTCATTGAATATTTGTCAATAAGTTCAAATAATGAACATACTGATCTATTTAAGATTTCACAAAATTTATATAAGTTTTTATTCATGTTCTATGAATGTAGCTATAACACATATTTATATACATATTTAACATAAAGTAATAAAACACAATGTTAAAATTTTTCCTTGGGAAACCTTTTAATGTATTTTTTTACATTACAATATGTATTTTATTTGTTTAAACTATACACAATTATTATTACCTCGGATTCCTCCGCTTCAGAGTCCAAGAAATCAGCCATTTCTCCTTTAAAAATAACTCAAATATGTATTCCAGATGCGATGTAAATTTAAACACATTAAACGATAGAAATATATTTTTTATAACCCATCCAATTTTTATTTGATTTTATACATACTATAAGTAGCGATAAAATTACAAGTTTTCCGATAACATTTGGTATAACATCGAACAGTGTAGTGATGAGAAAGTGTTGGGTATTGGTTGATGAGTACTTAATACCGACTATTTTTTAAAGTAATCAACACTCAAAAGAACGTACCATCTACATTCGGAGCAAGGCGAATTTACACAAGGTGGAGTCAGACAAACAGCAGATAATTTTTTTTTTGCTTTTTGGTTCTAACAACTGTCAAAGCTTGTTTTTATATTTAAATATCTACATATTCTAAGCTTATTTACAAAATATTTATTGTTTACATAAATAAGTAAAGCCCTCACTATTCAATTATGTACACTATATTAAGTTTAAATACTTATTTGTTTAATTTTTCATTTTGGTTTTTTGACATTTGATAAGACCAATCGTTGTTTTTGTAGAACTGATACCACCTTGTATGAAATCGCCTTGATTCGGAGTTTTAATTATATTAATTAAATAATTAACTACTGAAGTAGAAAAAATATAAAACATAATTTTAAGATGTTCATGTCATAATATTTAAAAAAGAAACATGTCCGTAGACAAATTGAATTTCAAGCAACACAACTTTAGACGAAATAGCTTTTTTTAAACGGTAATCAATAGCAAAACACTTCAGGAATCTAATCAAGACGTATTTAACAAGGTGACAGCCAAGGTGGTGTGAGTTCTACAAAAACAACAATTGGTCTTAATAAATGTCAAAAAACAAAAATGAAAAATTAAACAAATATGTATTAAATATTATTAATCACTTCCATTTCGTTTTCGTAGTGTTCGGTTGTGTTTTTTGCAACTTTTTTTATTTCTCTTTTACGCGTTTTATTCTAGAAATTTCTAGGCGTCATTTTGAAATCATTACATTCAATTGTAATTTTTGGAAATTTTCCTTTTATAATATTATAATAGTGTCTATAAAGGTGGAAAATCTTGTGTTTTTTTTTAATTAATTAACTTCGCAATGATGGGTGACAATGAGTACACATCCTCTGCCAATACTAGGCCCACATTTGATGACTTTGTCAGGATTAATAACTTGGAGTCGGTTTTACAGCCTTTTATTTTGAAAATAAAGGCTGATGATCAATGTGATGATTCTTCTGTTAAGAAGGCATCATCAGTTGATAATTTATTGTATTCAGAGTGTTCTCAAAATGCTATGGCTTCAGGGAATGAGGATCAAGCTATGGTTATTGATAATACCCTCATTATTGAGGATCGTACAGTTTCTATGCCCGATATCTCTCGTGGTGATTGTTCTTCTGGTAATCCACCTTTAAATGAGCCTGCTGTTGAACCTCATGTTGGTAAGTCTAGTGAAAGGCCTTTAATTTTGTATTCTGATGGACATTTTGGTGACTTTCTTGTTTTGTGTGATACGTCTGGATCCATGGGCAAGAAGGATAATTTGCGTAACTCTCTTTTTTTTATGAGAGCATAAAGAATTTACAATTTGAGGGTATCTCCCTTATTTCACTTATTGGGATTATTTCACAACTCTATTTAGATTGAAGTTTGAATCGGCATCTGCTGCCAACTTTTTTGTTTTGTATGATTTTTCGTCTCTAGGTTACAGGGCGTTCATTCCCAATACATTTGTTTACTCCTATGGAGTCATAAGAGGTATTCCTTTTTGGTATACTGATGATTTTATGAAGGAGAATATAATTTCTTCGGTACCTATTATTTCTGTTGAACGTTTTCATGGTAGGGGTTCCACTGGTGATGGGGCTAGATTACCGATGCTGTCGGTAAAACTGTGTGAAACTGTGTGTGAAACTCAAATGAAATTCCTACCAGTGTCATATTAGATCATGCGATTGTTGAGGTGTCAGTTTATTATCCACCACTTCGTCAATGTAGAAAGTGTGCCACACTGAAAGAGACTGTCACTCAAAGCGGAGATGGCTAAAATGTGGTAATTTTGATTCTTGTTATGGATTATGTAGTGATCCCAAGTGCATCTTGTGTGGAGCTACGGATCACCCTTCTACTGAGAAATTGAAATGAACAAAGTGGGCTTTCGAGTATGATATTTTGAAGGTGATTACATTGAAGCGCTTATCGAGAAAGGAAGTTTTGAGCACCTTTCCAGTCAATGGTTTTGATGTTTTTAAGGAGTATGATGACAATTTTCCACCCCTGGGTAATGACCAAGTCTCCAGGCCGGTGGCTACGAATATTTTAGATAGGGATGGTGAAGTTAATAGGATTATGATTAGAAGGAAATTTAATCGAACTGTTAGGCCGAGGCCCCCTCCTAGGTTGAATAGGCCAATCCCACAAGATTAACAATGCTCTTATGGATATTGACCGGGATCTCCATGCTCGGTCTGATACTACGCCGTAGACACTTACACGATGAAATTACTGCAGTACAATGTTCAAAGTTTAATTGCTAACAAAGGCTCTATTGAGTACTACATTAATAATAATTCTATTGATATATGCTTTTTTCCGAAATTTTGATGCTGGTGATTCAAACTCATCAGGGCGACTTTTGAATTCTGATACCTTTTGCAAACCCCGAGGAGATGGTTATGGTGGATGTGCCATAGCTATCAGGAAGGGAATACGAGTTTCTAGGGTGACATTCAGGACTGATCTTGATGTCCTGATAGTAAGAACATTGGCGCATATTCATAAACGATCACCAAGTGTTGACTTTTTTAAGTACCTATTTAAGTTATTCACAATTGGTTACTTTCAGCACAATTAGTTAGCACTTAATCAAGTTGTAACTAAATGCCAACTACTAATACATTCAAAAAACAGCTGATTGATTTCATTTTAATACATGTATACAAAAATAAAATAATCTAGAGATGTGTTTTTTTTTTGTCAACAACATTCTATTGAAAAATTTAATTTTACATGCCCTTATTTTAATTGATGTACATACAAACTATAATTATAAATTTTGTATGTATTTTTTAGAGAACAAAAATAGTTTTTTAATAGTTTTATAAGCCTTTTAATTAATTACAGTATATATCGATCAAAATATTATCGACATTTTGTTTTATCTACATGTCAAAGCAGTAACTAAGCTAGTTATGAATTGTGAATAAGATCTACAACTATCTATGAACTATTTTTTAGTTTCTGTTTTACTAGTTCCGACTTTAGTTATGATTTATGAATATGCGCCATTGAATCTTAGGACCAATCTTGTATTGGTCTCTGTCTATCTGCCTCCGAGTCACGGTAATAGTCTTCCATTGGATGTGTGTTGCAGGGAACTTCAACGTTTACTTGATTTTGTTGGTCAGTTTACTAACGTCATCATTGCTGGCGACTTTAATGCGCCATCTACACATTGGGGGGATTATTGTGATTCTCCAAGGGGTAATATTGTTTATCGTTTAGTTTCTGATTCAGATTTCACGTGTCTAAATGATAGATCTTGTACTTTTCTTCGTCATCTTGACAATCCTAATGGCACTGTTCTTGATTTGAGCTTCTCGAATTGCATTTTTAGAATTACTTGGAACACCACTCCGATGTGGTTAAATGGTAGTCATCACTTTCCAATCATAATGGAATTTGAGTCCTCTGGTCCTGCTCCAATGTATTTCCTTTCTAAACGTAAATTATTGTCGGACCTGTCTTCAGTTCATCTTTCTACTGATTTTGATGTCATCAATAGGACCTTCTCATCTAAGATCTTGTCTGCTACATACATGATTTCGGGTGTACACACTCCCAAGTATTGGCGGAATGCGGAATTATCTGTTTTGTTTCGATTACAGGTTGCCGCTAGGAAAAAAGCTTGTGCTGTGAAGAAGGCTAAGTCTGAATCCTTTCAACATAGGTTGAATGAGTTAAACTCTCAACCCAATATAAGGAATGCTTGGAAATTCGTCAATAGTATCAAGAATGCATCTAATTCACAAAGGTATTTATGGGATGACGGTAATAATTTACCTTATCTTGAACATCTGAGGGCTCAGGTTCCAGATAACACACTGGTTGAGTTTTCTAGGATGCAAATTGGTCCCTCCTCTCCTTTAACGCGTTTTGAACTTAATACTGTTCTTGAGAGCAGGAAATAAAGTACTGCTGGTGGATGCGATTGTGTCACGTATGACATATTGAGGTCATTGTCTGCGGTGTCCAGGGATTCCCTATTATTTGCATTTAATACATATTTTTGTAATTGTGAGATCAGACCTTCCTGGAAGGATATAAGGATAGTGCCAATTCCAAAGAGGGACAGGGACTTGGAGGTCTATTGCCCTGATTTCGGTGTTCCTTAAGACGATAAATTTGATAGTTAGGAATAGACTTACGACCTTTATTGAGGGGAATGGTTTACTTCCAATTAGGTCTTTTGCTTATAGGAAGAATTTATCGGCCCTTGTATATTAATGTGTATTAATGAATTTTTATTTAGGATTACTCTTTTGAAATCTCAGGGTTTCAATAGCCAATGCCTACGACTGTGAGAATGTTAGTACCTTATGTGGAATAATGTTGGCCAATAATGTTCCCTTGGATATTGTGGACTAAATAGTGAATTATAATAATTTTGTAAGGGTCATTCACAATAGTACGCACTGTCAGAACATAGAATGACCTTACAATCGAATGAACAAAAAAAAGGAACCTGAAAAAAAGACCCGAGTAACGCCAATGACTACGATCATTGAGGTTAACTACAACATGCCCGTTCGATGACCACGTTTATCTAAATCATTGAACGTTTAGTCGTTGAAGCGGTGTAGACAAACAAGTTTTAACTACAATTTTTCTTTGTGATATACTTGTCTGAAATAATTAAATTTTTTTTTGAATTGAAAAAAAACTTTAAAAAAATATATTTCGAATTAAAATAAATTCAAAACGGCGATAAATAAATTATTTCATTCTAAGCTACTTATCATAAGGTGAGAATAATGATCGTTTTTTTTTTAATTACATAAATACATGTGAAACTAATTTTTAGGTGATACATTTCGTAATTATAATTATTCGCGTAATTGTAAAACGAATAGTTTATTGTTGCATAAAATCCTAATTAATTGAAATGTAATTTCGATAGTAGTAATATTAATTTATGTTTACTTGTTGTATAAAGGAAACAGAGCCATCTAAATTTGAGGACCAAGATTAACCTCTATTTAGCTTAGACATCGACAGAGGTGCAGGTATTCGGTGTAAGACAACTTCAAAAAAAAACACTATTAGTACAACTAGGACGGGAACCTTAAAAAGAACAGGGTAGTTCCGAACTATCACACTCTCTTATAAAAGTGTAACACGAAATTTGGAGTACAACAGTTATATATAAAACGCAAAAACGTCCAGGGTAAGCCGTTAGCTTATAATTATTGTGAAACAAAACCGTTATATCTTACGATCTATATGACCTCTGAAAGTCATTGTGCAAAGACAAGATCACCTTCAAAGACACAAAAAAAAAAAAAAAAAAACGTGACTAAAAAAAGAAGGAAAAAAATGAACAATCTTTGCTATATGTTGTGCCTAATTGTGTACGTTGAAAAAATTGTAAGAATCATTGGTAAATGAATTTCCGAACTAATTCAGAAAAAAATATTATTAATCATAAACAACTTCGTTGTTTTCTAAAAAAAAAAATAATTTTGTCTTATCTTAATTGTTATTTAAATTTATGTATATATTATTTATTTTAAAAAGAATTTCTTTGTTTAAAAACAAACTTAAATCAAAAATCCAAAATAATTATAGAATCGATGAAAATTAGAAATTAAATAGAAAATTAGATTTATATGTAGATAGATATTTTTTTTAAAAATTAATAATAAATCAGATTGAACTAATGATATTTTAAGACTTAAATATAGTCTTAAGGTATCACAGTTTAGCATACTATTAGCAAAATATAAAAATATAATAACAAATAAATAACTATATAACTAATTAAATGAAGTAATAAATAAACTAATAAATAAATACATTAACTAATAAGCTCAATAAATACATAAATATAATAATGAATAAATAAATCAATAAATAAATAAATAAATATATAAATATGGCCACTATAATTAACACTTAATACACATAAAACATAACGATATCAAACCTAATAAAAATAATATTTAATAAAAAACTATTGATGAATTAAAATTCAATACATAACAAACTTAAACTATAAAACACAATATGAACAATAATAATAAATAAAAAAAAGAAGACAAAGAAAATAAGAAACCTATATATTTTTAAATGTTTCTTGAAACTTATACATATAAATATTCTACGAATGTTTAAGATTTTTTTTTTCAAACATAAGTAAAATATTTATAATTACAAAAAAAAATATATAATAACTTTGAATCTGTTTAAATTAAACTTATGTTCAATTACGATTAATAATAAACAATAAATAAAAGTAGAAATTAAAAAAAAAAACGTTTGTTCGTATCATACGATTTTGATGATAAATACGTAAAATTTACAATATATTTGTTTATTATTATTATTAACTGAACATTCTTTGTATAAAACATTTATAATTATTCCTTATGAACATAACTAATTGTAATTACTTATTTTGATATAATTCTATTTGTTATCTTATTTTTATTCCCACACTTATTTAATAATTAATGTATGATATCTGTTTATTTCATATTTATTTGTTTATATATATATATGTATATATCTGGCTATATAATAACCAAAATTGTTAACTATTTTCTATGTTAAATAAAAGTATGTTTGTATATTATATCGTAATATGAAATTCACAGCAAATTATTTAATCATGAGATGCTAAAAGAGTGTGGTAAGATCTAAGTGTGTGGTAAGTTTTGTTTAGGGGCTCCCAGCAAATTACATCGCGGGTGAACTGGAGCCATGGATGGCTGAAATAGTGCCATACAGGGTTGGGCAACCCGAGAAGGTAATATCATCCTAACCTTCGATGACTCTAGGAATCATCCTCCTACTTTTAATATTGTCAAATGTTCGTCCGTTAACTCAGGTTTCCTACATCTACTTGACTTAATTGTCCACTGATTTAATAAAGAGAATAGCACGCGATTTTTTTAAATGATGACAAACAGAGTGGAAAGAACCGACCCCATATCCGACGAGCTAATGCCGAGCCAAGATCTGCGTGCCATTTCCACTCCCGGTCAACGGTTTGTCACATTTATGGCGCCCAACGTATGAGCATTTGTAAAAATCTCATACAATCCAATAATTCAATGTTTACAAATAAACGCATGTCCCGGAAGGTGTAATGACAAAGTCACCATGCCTGTGTTGCGGCGTTTATCTAGTAATCAAAAAAATTATTGAAAAACTGATCAATTCGAATGTTAAGGTAAGTCATAAACCGTACAACTAAAACGTCTAGTGTTTATTCGCGACCGTAACAGATTCGTGGCGATGAGATTTGTATAAGTTAGACTTGAATTTATGTAGTACTGAATATAATCAATAACAAAGTCACCATGCCTGTTGCGGCATTTTGCCTGGGTTGCAGCATTTTTGTAATCAAAAAATTATTGAAGAACTGATCAATTTGAATCAAAACGTTTCTTTTAAGGTAAGTCATTAACCGTATGACTAAAACGTCTTGTGTTTATTCGCGACCTTAACAGATTCGTGGCGATGAGAGTTGTATAGTTTAGAGTTGAATTTATGTAGTACTGCATATAGTCAAATATTCATTTTGGCAGTAGATTGGATGGAAAAAGAAAAAGTTATCCGAAAAGGAAAATGAAAAACAATCATTTGCATTGAAATTAGGTGGACAAATTTATTTAATTTTCGTAAAGAAAATCATTTTAAAATTTGATAATGATGTTAGTTAATATATACACATTTAGCTTATGATTAACTTCATAACATATAAAAATGTTTAGTTATATTGGGAACGAAGACATCATGTACAGATCTAAAGAGTCAGCATTAAAAACTTCCAGCCAACTTATGATTCACATCATCTAAACAACATACCTGAAAGAAAACAAGAAAATAAAAACTTTATTCATTTGAAAATTAACAAAGTAGATTGTAAAAAAAAAAAATATTAATAATAACAAACAAAAAAAAGAAGCAAAAACTAACAAAATATTTGTTTATTTTTTTTGTGTTTAGCAAAAATTAAAACCTAATTCTGTTGTCGATTTTTATGTTAAATAATACTAACTTTAACAGTTTATCGGACCGAATCTAAAAATTTATAGATATACGTACTTGATTGGAAACTCATTTGAGAAGCCAAGAAAACATTTTGTTATCTTTTTTATATTTTCCTATACATACATTAGTTTATTTATATTATTTTTGATTTATTACGAAATTTATTTTCACATATTATATTTGTCTAATTAATATTTCACCTTCGTGTCTTAAGTCTTTTGTTTTGGTTTTGAGATTGTCTTATGATTTTCTTTTGTGTTTTTTTTAAGCCAATTCAGACATAGCCTTTCGAAACACACATAGAGAAGTAGTCAGCATTTTCGTACAGTTCATTTTAGGAAAAATTATTTGTTCATAGATTTGTTAGGTACTTAAATCAATATGGATCAAGGTAGAGTACTTACACCAAAGAGAAAACCTAAAAGTAACCCCGTTACAAGAACTACAGAAACGACCACTACTACCACAACAAACGTCATTCCATCCTTAATGTCCCTAGCTTTCCCACAAATCCCAGTAAACCCTCAACAGCCAACTTCGTCTCCCGACACGGATAACACAGTGGTATCACCACAGTACAGTAGTGCCGCAGCTCAGGAAATACGCCAACAATTTAATCAGTCAAACCAGAATGTAAGGTTACAACAACAAGTTGATAATGAAACTGTCATTAACAACGACGGGCTAACTCTTAGGGAATATGTCAGCGCGTCAGTCGGTGCATCTCAAGCAGAAGTACTAAGACAGATCTCAGAAACAATACAACAACTTGTACCACGAATAGTTCAGGACGTTATAAGGGCAGAGAGAAACAATTCGTTCAACACGAATGACGAGTCTCATAGGCAACCACCACAGCGAGAGTTTCCTAACTATTCACAACAACAAAGACCCGTAGATGTAAGGGACCATCATCAACCATTCCCTAACCCAAATCCTTACCCTAATCCAAGGATGATTGCGCCGCTAGACCTAGAGAAATTGGGTATAAAATTCGACGGCAGCAGGAAATCGTTCACAGTAGAAGACTTTGTGTTCAGGGTTGAGTCCTTACAGGTGGACTATAACTGTCCGATGGCCACATTGATGAAAGGATTCCATCATCTATTGACCGGGAATGCCTATGAGTGGTTTTGGACATTCCGCAGCGAAAATCCATTTTGCGAATGGGCACTTCTCAAATATCACCTAATAAGGAAATTTAGAAGATTTGAGAGTGATTCTGAGATACAGAGGTGTATAATGGAACGTAGGCAACATCCATCTGAATCATACGAAACGTTCATTGGGGAGATAATAGCCTTAAAGAATCAACTCAGCCGAGGAGTGAGAGGAAGAACTGGTCAGAATAGTGAAGGACAACTTGAAAGATGGAATATATCAATTGATCTATCCCATCCCGATAGTAAACTTTGACCATCTACTGGACGAGTGTAGACGTGCGGAACGCAATCTTTTCAAAAGGATCAACCACAGGCCATACACGGTGAGAAAAATAAATGAAATAGAAAGCCAAGAAGTTCCTGAGGACGTTGACCACAACATAGAGGCGGTAAAAATGAGTGTACCTCCCGCCAGACAATTAGTTTGCTGGAACTGCAAAGTTCCTGGTCACTCGTTCATTGAATGCAGCTCAGAACAGCGAAATCTCTTTTGTTACAAATGTGGGTTCGCTAACGTCATCACGCCCAAATGCCCGAAGTGTTTGGGAAACCGATAAACGAGCATGGCGAGGACTGGGTTGACATGTTCGTTTCCAAACCAGTCGAAACAACAACAACATCTTATTATGAAACGCAAACGAATAATCCCAAAATAAAACAAAAATCCTTCCCAACCTACGAAGAACGGCTAGAAAATTATAATAAAGTGCGTGATAGAATCTTTAATGATTTCGAATCTAAGCCAAACGAACGTACGTGTAAAATACGCGAGAGACATAAGAGAAGGAAAACTGAAAGAAAAGAAATCGCTGCAGCATCATTAGAGTTAAACACCGACAACAGACCTTACATGGATGTAATAGCCAATGGATTGCCCCTCAGAGGATTAATGGACAGTGGAGCCTCCATAAGCTGCCTAGGCAATAATTGTTTGGACAACGTGAGGAAAATGAATTGCAAGATTTCTGATTTTAAATCGCGTATAAAAACAGCTGACGGTTCAGGTCACCAAATAATAGGCAAAGTAATTGTCAATCTAAGATTTGAAACTGAGAATAAAGAGGTTGTTCTCTACCTTATACCTAATTTAAAACAGGAGTTAATACTTGGCTATGATTTCTGGAAAAGTATAGGGATCAAAATCAGTCCAGCTAGTCTTGTAGTTGACGAAATTGCGACTGATACAATAAGCAAAGACAACATTCACACCTTATCAGTAGAAGAATCAAAAATATTAGAAAAAGTAAAGACCAATTTTCGATGTTATACAAAATATGGGTTAGGTAGGACAAATTTGGAAAAGCACACTATAGATACAGGAGATGCGCAGCCGAAGAAGATGCGGTACTATCCAGTGAGTCCAGCGGTACAAAAATTGACCTACGCCGAACTGGATAGGATGCTGGCACTCGACGTAATCGAAATAGCAAAAGAAGCAGAGTGGAACAACAGGACAACAATGGTAATAAAGCCTAATAAAAATCGGTTATGTCTAGACGCAAGGGAGCTGAATAAAGTGACTAAAAAGGATGCGTATCCTCTCCCCAACATCGATGGTCTGCTTGCTAGACTCGGGGATACTCATTTCATTTCAGCCATTGATCTAAAGGATGCCTTTTGGCAGATCTCATTAGATGAATCGAGTAGTCCTAAAACCGCATTTACTGTCCAGGAAAGGCCTCATTATCAATTCAAGGTAATGCCCTTCGGCCTATGTAATGCCGCCCAACGTTTATGTCGTCTGATGGACAAGATCATACCATCAGAGCTCAAGGACAAAATCTTCGTATATCTGGACGACCTCCTAATAGTTTCACCAAATTTTAAACAACACATGGAGATGTTAAAAATTGTGGGGGAAAAACTAACTTCAGCCGGACTAACTATCAATATGGAAAAATCCAAGTTTTGCTATAAAGAGCTAAAATATCTTGGCTACATGGTTGGCGGAGGAAAACTGAAGCCAGACCAAAGTAAAGTAGAGGCTATCATCAACATGAATCCACCTAAAAACGCAAAAGAAGTACGCCGATTCTTAGGAACCGTAGGGTGGTATCGAAGATTCGTAAATGATTTTTCAACACTAACCGCTCCTTTGACCGACACACTAAAAAACTCAACTAAATTTACGTTTCCACCAGAAGCTTTGAATTTTTTTTTTTTCATCATTTATTTATTGTATCTTCATTATTTAATGAACTAACAATAAGTGGTTCAAATCTTATATCTAATATTATTATTTAATTAGTCCAGCCAGTGCCGGACGAAAAAATTTTGTGTTCATGGTTGTTTTGGTTAAATTGGCATTCTTCCTTCTAGATTAGGTCTGCTGTGTCCCTCCTTCTTAATCGAGTGTGGCCACGGTTATCTAATATGTAGCGGGCCAGCGGGTTTGGGTGAACTTCAAGTTTTTTTAAATATTTTTGTACGTTTTTCGAGATTTCAGTTTTTACAATGGGCACGTTTAGATCTTTGTGTATATTCGCGTTTTTGATATACCAGGGGGCAACTGTGATCATTCTTAGAAACTTGTTTTGGCGTCTTTGGATCTTTACTACATTTGACGCTGAGGCCGTGCCCCATAACTGTATGCCATAACACCATATCGGTTTTATGATCATGTTATAAAGTAGAAGTTTACAATCTAAACTAAGTGTGGAGTTTCTGCCAATAAGCCAATTAATTTGAATTGATTTCAATTTCATTTGAGTCAACTTTGCATCTATATGACTTTTCCATGTAAGGCGACGATCGAGATGTATTCCGAGGTATTTCACTTCCGATTGTTGAATTATTGTTTGGTTATTGATATGAATAGGGGGGCATGATTCTCTACGCAATGTAAATGTAATGTGTGTACATTTTTGCTCGTTGACTTTAATTTTCCATTGTTTTAACCATTTTTCTAATTCAAATATGTGGTTTTGTATGTAACGAGACGCTTCTTGAGGGTTTTCATGAATGCTTAGAATAGCAGTATCATCAGCAAATGTTGATGTATGAGTGCGATTGTTAGTTGGCATATCAGACGAATACATCAAATATAAAAAAGGTCCCAGGATACTGCCTTGGGGGACTCCAGCTTCAATGGGTTGTGCAGTACTTAAAAAGTTTCCCTCTTTAAACTTAAATGTTCGACCAGTTAAATAGCTTTCCAACAGCTTATGTGTGTTTGCCGGTAAATTTTGACTCAATTTGTATATTAATCCAGCATGCCATACCTTATCAAACGCTTGAGAGATGTCGATGAAGAGTGCAGAACAGTATTTCTTTTCTTCAAACGCTTTTCTCACCATATTTACAAGTCTATGGGTTTGTTCGATAGTACTGTGTTTTCTTCTAAATCCAAATTGATGATTCGGAATACAATTGTTTTCAGTTAACATCGGGAACAACTTGTTCATAAGTATCTTCTCAAATAGCTTTGATATATTAGACAATAGGCTGATGGGTCTGTATGATTCTACTTTTGTGTGATCTTTTCCCGGCTTGGGTATCATGGTAACCAGTGAAACCTTCCATTCTGGAGGATAATATTCAAGTCGTAATATAGCATTAAAAATAAAAAGAATTATTTTTATTGCTATCCGGGGTAGCTCTATAAGCATCTTGTTGCTGATCTTATCCATACCAGGCGCTTTCTTGGGATTTAAATCAGCAATAGCATTTTCGATCTCTCGAATCTCAAAACGTATCAATTGCTTCGTTTGATGTGTTCGGTGTAAATACTTTTTTTAAATGATTAACAAACAGATTCCCTTTTTCAGTATCATTTCTTGCCCAACCACCACTTGAATTTCGCAAGGGGGACTTACATATAACGGGTCTTTTAAGATTTTTTGTTGCTCGCCATAATGAGTAATCCGATTGCGGGGTTGCGTCCAGACTTTCTAAATATTTATTCAATGATTCCATTTTTCGAAATTCCAAGAGCTTTTTAAGTCTTTTTATACAATATTTAAGCTTCGATTTTAGTTGGGGGGATCTGTGCAATTGCCATTCTCTTCGAAATCTTCTTTTTTCATTTAAGAGCCGTTCGACATCTGCAGAATTAATTCTATTATATCTGAATTGTCGGGGGGTTTGGGTAGCATGTTGAGCAGCCATTCTGAGATTTTTATCGAAATTGATAAGAGAGTAATCTATGTTTTCTGGTGTTCTTAGCGGTATGTTTTCCGAGCAATGTGTACTGAGGTATTTTTTATATTTGAGCCAATTTATTCTTGTGCCTGCCATCGCTAAATTACCAGTCGGGGATAGAATTTCTAGGGGGCTCAATAAAGTAATAATAGTGGGTGAGTGATCTGAAGATAGTTCCAGCGAGGATTCAATTTGAATCATTTCTCTAGGGATATTTTTCATCACGCTAAAATCAATAACATCCGGTATTTTTCGTGGGTCAGTAGGCCAGTAAGTAGGTTGGCCGCTCGAAAGCACATGCAAACCCATTTTAGAAATTGAGTCGAACAAAACACGACCTTTAGGGGTAATCAGTCGTGATCCCCAGAATGTGTGCTTAGCATTATAATCGCCAGCAGCCAGGAAACGGGGGCCTAGTGATTTAAAAAATCTATTATATTGACTTTCTGTAATTGAGAATCTTGGGGGTGAGTATATCGATGAAATCACTAAGTTTCGATGAAAATCTTCAAGACAGATTGTAGTAGCTTGAAGATAATCTTCGCAAAAATCACACATTAAGTAGTGTTTTATTCGAGCTTTTATTAAAATTGCCGAGCCTCCGCATGCTCTACCTCTGGGATCTTTGGTGTCATATATTACATATCCATTTATTCGAAAGGAACTTCTGGACGTCAAATGAGTTTCAGAAACCAGCATTACATCAATTTGTTGGTTTCTTAAAAAATATTCGAGTTCGTTTTTGTGTTGGCGTATGCCGTTTGCATTCCAAAAACATATTCTTAGGCAGTTCATGGTCTGTTAAGCACTGCCTGCAATAACATTGATTGCATCTTAAGCATTTCTTGCATCATGTTACTCATTGAGTTTGTAAAGTTATTTACCGATTGCACAAGAGTTTCTATTGTAGATTCTAGTCGGGTAAAATTGAAAATTGGCGTTTGCTCTCTTATCTCTGGGTTCATATTTTCGTTTTGGAGTTGACTTGCGGCTGAGTTTGGTTGTTTCTAAGTACATTTGCATAAGTTACTTTGTTGTCATATGTCTGTTGTTGTTATTTAATGGCTGAGTGGGAAAAATCTTTGGTTTCTGGCTTTGTGATTTTTTAACAATTGAGTAGACAGGACAACCCCTGTAGTTTGCTGTGTGGTTACCTCCGTGTAATAATGTGTGTATTATTATTAAAATCTCCTCGTAGATTTTATAGCGCAGAGGGATGCGGGGAGAATCTATGAAGGAGATATCAATTATAATTACTCATAAATTGAGTAATTACAATTATAGGGAAAATAAAAGAAAGAAAAGAGATTAATTTCTTCTTCTATTTATATTTAGTGGGATAGAGTTTGAATTCTCACCTCTGGTTTTAATCGCCAAGAATAAAATAATGATTTTCTTTTTAACCAATTTTATTATAAATTCAATGTAGGTAAGTAGATATAATGAATATAATTTCACTTTAGGTAAGTATAAGGAGTATCAATTCAATTTAGTATAGGAGTATAAATTCAATATAATGAGTACTTCAAGGTATGATAGTTCTAAGGTAAGTAAAAGTTTAGGGACAATTTCAATTCAAGAAACTTCGGTTTTTGCTAAAACCGAAGATATTTTGCTATTATTTTCAGTAGTAGCAACTTATTTCCAAATATAATGTGTTTTGTAATAGATTCTATTCCACTTAAAACTAATTTTATAAGGGTTGCTAGCGTACAATAATAATTAGAAATATATAAAATTTTTGTTTTGTTATTTTTGAATTTGCTTGTTAAAAAAAAGATTTAAATTTTTAATTAAGTGTCCAAATTGAATTTGGACATGGCGCCAGCCTCAGCTTTAGGCAACAGATGGCGTCTTATTATCTGTGGCACACAATACTTGGGCTAACGATTTGATTGCTTCTGCAAGTAGCTTGGCATCAGGGGTTGGTGGTAATGGTTGTTGATTCGGCTGTTGATGTGATGGTAGTTGCTGCTGACGTATTTGTGGTTGCTGTTGATGTTGTTGATTGGTGACAGTACTTCGGTGCTGTCTAGAGCGTTGTGGTGTTGGATGTAAAAGGGTGTGGTGATACCTATCGCACTTTTTGCAGGTATCCATTGATGTGCATGATCTCAGATCGTGACTTCTGGCCAAACAGTTTATGCAATAGTGGTTGCTCTCGACCATTTCTTCTCTCATTTCGACTGACATCTTCAAAAATTTGCGGCAAAACCTCAGAGCGTGAAAGCTTGTACAAAGCACACACTTATACACGTCCGGATTGCGGTGAATGATACGTCGAGTGTTGTTACGATTTTGGGGTTGTCTAGATTGACTCGAGCTTCTGCGTGACCTTAGGCGAGAGCTTAAGCGAGGACTCGGTCGAGTCGCGGTTAGTCTTCGGTTGGTTCTTGAGCTAGAGAAAAGAAACAGGCGTATTATATTAATATGTAGCTACTAAAATTGGAGAATATTGAAGCAAGTATGAATATGAGATACGAATAAAAATGAGTTAAAGTATTAATGAATGTCTTATGGAAACTAGAGTATGTGTGTATTGTAGGATTTGACATTTATATAACAGAGTTATAGTGGATTTAAAATTAGTTAATTAGAATTTTCATCAATCATAAAAGGAAGGTGACACAATTTTACTATTGGTCTAGTAATGATTCCTGTGGCAATGCGTACGTCAGCGGTACGCACGTTTTCATCTGAGCCGGGATAAGTCTTTACAATCCTACCTAATCGCCATTCGTAAGGTGGTTGCAAATCATCCATCACAACTACAAGATCTCCGATTTGTATATTTGGAACTGAGTTCTTCCATTTATATCGTTTGTGTAACGATTTTAAGTAGTCTTCTTTCCATCTGATCGAGAATTGATGGTGGATTACCTTGAGCTTTTCCCATCTATTTATAAGAGAAATATTCTGAATGTCTTGTTCTGGAAAAGCAATCAGAGGCGCACCTCTTAAAAAATGACCGGGAGTTAAAGCGGTTAAATCTGAAGGATCCTCTGATAATGCAGATATTGGGCGAGAGTTGAGAATACCTTCAATACGAGCTAGAATTGTGGAGAATTCTTCAAAAGTGAACCTTTGGGCTCCAGTGACTCGTTTCAGATGGAACTTAAAACTTTTAACAGCGGCTTCCCATAAGCCGCCCATGTGGGGAGCGTGTGGTGGTATAAATTTCCACTCGAAGCCATGTGTAATGTACTTTTGGGATATATCTTGGGCTGCATTTTTTACAAATATACTAAATTCGCGTTGGAGTAATCTACTTGCACCTAAAAAGTTCCTTCCATTGTCAGATACTACCCTTTGGGGGAGCCCCCGCCTCCCGATGAAGCGAGAGAATGCGGCCTGAAATGCAGCGGTCGACAAGTCTGAGCATGGTTCCAAGTGAAGTGCTTTTGTGCTAAAGCAAACGAAAACAGATACATAGCCTTTTACAAGTGCAGACTTTCGTAAGAGTGAAGTTTTGATCTCAAACGGGCCAGCGAAGTCAATACCAGTGATCTGAAATGGAGGTGACAGATTGCATCTTTCTGGGGGTAATGGAGCCATTATTTGCGAACATGGCTGCTGTTTGTGAATAATGCAAGTTTTACAGTGTCGAATTATTTTCTTCACTCGGGGTTTGAGCCTGAAAATATAAAATTCGGTCTGAACCATTCGACACATTTGACTACATTCAGCATGAGCTAGAAAATTGTGCAAGTGAGTGAGATAGAGATGGCAAAATCTGGAATTGCTTGGCAGTATTATGGGGTAACGCTCATTGTATGGTAGAGACGAACGAGCTAGTCTGCCATTGACCCGAAGGATTGAGTTTGAGTCAAGAAATGGGTTAAGTGGTTTTAAGGAACTTTTATTACTTATGGTTTGAGATCTAGACACACACTGATATTCTTCATAATAGTATGTTTTCTGAGACCGAATGAGAAGTCTAGATTTTACAAATTTTAGTTCGTCATAAGTTAGTTCATTTTGAGATATATGAGATATATTTGGCCTTATTTTCTTTATGCATTTATTAAAGAATCGAAAAACGTAACTTATCACACGTAAAGCTTTGTGGTACGAGGAAAATCTATTAAGAATATCATCTTCTTGAACTTCTGTGAGCAAAGTTTGTGTTTCATTAGTTTTTTCGACTATTTTGAGTGGGTTACGCTTTGGCCATTCTGACGAGGGTTTATGCAACCATGATGGTCCGTGCCACCAAAGGGTATTATGCGTAAGATCTTGAGGCCTACAGCCACGGGTTCCAAGATCTGCTGGATTATCGTGGGTGGACACATGACGCCATGTTGCATTTGGAACGAGACTATGAATTTGAGAAATGCGATTCGCAACATAAGTTTCCCATGTTGAAGGGGGTTTGGAGAGCCAACCTAGGACTATAGACGAATCAGTCCAGAGATATATTTCTGTATTGTTAAAATTCAATGATGACGTAACATAGCGCACTAGATTTGCCAATAAAACTGCACCGTTGAGTTCTAAACGTGGGAGACAAATAGTTTGTATTGGAGATACTTTGCTTTTCGCAGTTAATAAGTTTGAGAAGGTATTGTGTGTCTCAGTCTGACAGCGAATGTAGACGGTAGCACAATATGCGGCTTTGGAAGCATCTGAGAACCCATGTATTTGAACTGAATCTGATGGCGTGTATTGTAGCCAACGAGGAATGGAGATTGATTCTATCTTTGCAATATCTTGAACGAGGCTGTTCCAATTTTGAAGAGATTCTGGTGAAACTTCTTCATCCCAATCCAAACCTTCTAACCATAGCTGTTGCATTAGTATTTTTGCTCTGATGACTATGGGAGATAGCCATCCAGCAGGATCGAAAAGTTTGGCAACTGAGGATAAAATTTGGCGCTTAGTGATGCTTGTAGATTGATCGAATGGAGAAAAAGAATAACTGAATGTATCTGTAAGTGCGTTCCACTTTATACCAAGAGTTTTGGTTGAGCTTGATTCGTGAAAACGAAGAAAATCTAAATCATATAGATCTTCTTTTGGTAAATGAGTGAGTAATTGAGAATCATTAGCAGTGATTTTCTTTAAGGGTAATCCAGCTGATTTTAATGCGTTAATGAGTTCAGTTTGAGCCGATAGAGTCTCCTCTATAGAGAAACCTCCGGAGAGAATATCATCAACGTATGTTTCTGATCGCAAAATAGATGATGCTTTCGGATATTGGGATTCAGAATCGGATGCTAGCTGATTAAGCGTGCGAATTGCGAGATAAGGGGCGCAATTTACTCCGAAAGTAACAGTTTTTAACTGAAAATCTTTAATGGGACCGTCTTGTTGTGGTTGGAAAATAATTTTCTGAAAGGGTCTATCATCGGGATGTATTAGAATCTGGCGATACATCTTTTGTATATCACCATTGAATACGTATTTATATTTTCTCCAATTCAGAATTATAGTAATTAAAGAATTTTGTAATATGGGACCTGTGTAAAGTACATCATTGAGAGAGCACTGAGATTTTGTTTTTCTCGAGGCATTAAATACAACTCTCACTTTTGTGGTTTTGTGTTCTGGGCGAACAATCGCATGATGAGGTAGATAGAATGAGCTGTATTTACTTTGTGAAATGATTTCTTGAGATGAAGTTTCCTCCATGTGATCAAGAGTCAGATATTCGCTTAAGACCGCCTTATATTGGATTTGTAGCTCGGGATCTTTTGAAAGAGTTTTTTCCATTCTGGAATATTGGGCTAATGCTACAAACCGTGAAGAACCAAGAAAGAGCTTTTCGGGATATTCTTTCTTAAAAGGCAACCTAACTACATATCTGCCGTTTTCGTTTCGTGTTGTTGTTTCGCAATAGAGTTTCTCACAGATTTCATCTTCCTCTGAGATTGGATTAGCTGAGGGAATTTCTTCTTGCTCCCAAAACTTTTTTAGGATAGAGTTGAGTTCTGAAGTCTCAGAAGTGAAGACTGAGGTTGAAAAAGCTTGAATAGTTTCTGTTTTCATGGGACCACTAAGTACCCACCCAAAAACTGTGTTATAGGCCGAGGTTTGGCCACAAATATTTTTCTTCATGCCCTCAATATTTATAAAACGTTCATAATCATTGCCCAGAATGAGATCGATTTGGGATGATTTGTTAAAAGTTGGATCTGCTAAATCTAACTCTTTTAGTTCGGGTGATTTAGGGGCTTCAAACGTACATGATGGGAGATGTTTTGTTACTTTAGGTAACACAATTGCCTTAATGGGGATTTTCAAGTTGTATCTTTTAGCATATAATACCAACTCGCACTCTTTGCTAGCAGCTTGTTTTTGTCCGCCAATACCAACAATTTCAAAGTGCGATTTCTTAAATGGAAGTTGAAGCCGACTTCTTATCCTTTCGGTTAAAAATGTTCGTTGAGAGCCGGGATCGATTAAGGCTCTTATTGTAAAGAGCTCACCTCGGAATTCTATCTGCATTAATGCAGTACGTAAAAGAATATTTTCATTACTAGTAGAGCAATTAGCTTGAATTTGAGTAGATGTGTGAGGGAGCTCAATTTGCGTATTCTGTTGCATAATTTGAGTAGTGTTAGAGGAGGTACTTTGAGCATTGTTATTTTTATTCAACGAGCTGTCTTTTTGTTGATAACTTTCGGTTTTTGGGGTTAAATTTTGAGATCTTTTTGTCATATGTAACAAAGTGTGGTGTGTTTTCTTACAATAGAGACAAGTATGTTTGCTTTTACAATTTGCTTTTAAATGAGACGAGGCTAAGCAATTATTGCAAAACTTGTTTTTGAAGACATAATCAACTCTTTGTTGAACCGTAAAGGTTCTAAATTTGGGACAAGTTCTTAAGGAATGATTTTCATCGCAGAGCTTACAAAGAATTTCGCTAAGATGTTCTTGAGAGGTATAAGTCTGAATGTTATTTTGGGAACCATTTGTAATACTAAAGCAGTCCTTAGAAGTTCTAATACTTGTCAGACGTTCTACTGCCTCATATCTATCAATGAGAAATTGAGACATTTGAGACCACTTTGGGAGTTCACGGGGAGAACTTAACGATTGTTCCCAAAGAGAAAGAGTGAAATCTGGCAGTTTTGTTGAAATTAAGCGGATTAGAATAGGGTCCCAGCTCTCTACTGCTACACCGAGAGTTTTAAGAGTTGCGAGGGAGTCACTAACCGAAGATTGTATTCTTCTAATTGATTCGCTATCTTCATGAATAGCTGGAGGTATATAGAAGAGAATTTTAATTTGGTTGTCAACCAGAACTCGTTTATTTTCATAACGAGATTTCAGTGCATTCCAAGCGAGATCAAAATTTTCATGAGCTAATGGGTACCGTTTCACAATGTCTCCTGCTTCACCTCTTGTTTTGTTTCGGAGGTGATATAATTTTGTGACGGGAGAAAGTTTTGAGTGGTTTATGTAAACGGCAGTAAACATGTCTCTAAATGAGGGCCATTGTTCATAACTGCCTTTGAATACCTCTGTATCACATGGAGGGAGTTTGATACAATTACTGGCATTACCGGAGACAAAATTTTGTGTTAGAGCTTGTTGTGGTAGTGAGTAACGGGCTGTTGCTTCAAATCCTGGAACATTAGAAGTATCACTATGGACTGCCTTCATTAAGTCGAGGATTTGAGAAATACAAAGGTAATATGCATCTACACACGCATCGAAATTTTTTTTGGATGCATCCTTAAATTCGGGTTTGGCTACATCATCATGAGCTAACATAACTCTTTCATACGAAGAATCCACTTTAGCCCATCTCGATTCTAAATCTTTGAGCTTGACTTCTAAAACTGATTCACTCTGTTCTTCTACAGGTGTTCTATTGAATTTATTACAAAACTGAAGTAAATGGTCGCAATCAAATACAAACCTCTCTTTAGGAGAAGAATTTGCTTCGCTACGAGATTCGGATGTCGTTTTGTGAGATGTGGAAGTCATGCTACCAGATGTAGATGTCATGAATGGGAACAAATAAATGTTTATCTTAGAAATTTGTTATGGATAAAAAAGTACGCTGTTCTGTAGCTAAGGTCTTAAGGATATACAAGGGAATATAGTGAATTTTAGAGTTTAGCAATAGTACTTATTCAGAGTTAGGGGTATATAATTATAGTATTTAATTTACTTTGTTGTTTATTACCTTTATTTAGTGAGGGACTATAAGGAAATATCACTAGATACTTGTAATCTAGTTGAAATTACAGTGATACTATGAAAAGGTAATGGATTGGTGAATTTTTAAGATTGTTCTTTAAAAAAGTAAAATTTTTTTTTTTTTCAATTATTTTACCAATATTTTAGGGCTAAACTAAGCAAAACATCGAATCTTACTATTTAGCACTATTTAAGGATTAAGGGGCTATATGTTTATAGCACTAGATACCTGTTATCTAGTCAGCGTTAGGCTAAATAGTGAGTTTTTGAGTTTTTAAATTGCTTTTTATTATATTCTCTTTCCGTAATTGAGGCTATATAATTATAGCACTAGATACCTGTTATCTAGTTAAATTTAAATGAGAATATGAAAAAAGTGATAGATTGGTAAATATTAGCTAACTTTAAGACAAATATGGATTATTGTAGGGGATTATATGAGATAATCACTAGCAATTTTCTAAAAATTGTATTCAAAATAATGTAAAGCTTGACAAATAATTATAATAAATGAGCATTTGCCAAATTAGTGTAGAGATAAAATGTTTATTCTTGATCTTAGGTAACAATTAGCTTTTCAAAACAATAGTTTAATTAGGTATAGAACCAAGTTGTATTGTATTGAATAATTTAAATTATGAGAAGAGAAATAAATGTTTTTGAATTTTAATTTTCTATTATATAAGAAAATCTTTAAATTTTTCAAAATTTGTTTGTTGATTTTAATTATTAATTGTAAATTCCTTCTGCTAGTTTTATTTTGTTTAAATTTATGTTAATTTTTTAATTACCAAAAAGGAGCTCAATGGTAACCCTTGTTGATAATTGCATACACAAAATGTTTTTATTATATACCAGGGATGGGAATTTTAGTGCAATTTGAAATTTATTGTATATGTGAAGGTTCAGTATAAACAAATTATGGATTTTTTTGTTTTTCAATAAATATCGTTCACTGTTCCACCAAATAATTATTAATTTTTGTGCTCTATTTTTTAATTACTAATAGCTTGTGTAATTATGTATAGATCGTGTTTTTTAAGCTTATATGTACAATTTTTTTTAGTTTTTTGCAATGGACTGTATGTGTTATGTTGGAAATAATTTAATGTTAAAGAGTAATTACCCTTTTATTAAAATTACACGAACAAAAATGTATTACACCACATTAGAAGAGAACAGATTTCGTTTTCGACGAGTTATAAACTTTATTTGCAATAACTTTTAATTTATTTACAATTATTGCAATATTTTACTCTTAAATTTGGATCACTTTCGATTTATCATAAAAAAGGAGCTCACAAAAAAATTTGGTGGTTGAAAAAAAATTACAGCTTAAGAGAGCAAAGTACGATAAATTTCAAGAGCACTTTATGTAACTTGAGAAGAGAAAATGTTATAAACTTAAACACTTTCTTGGGCTAATTTAATTACTTTTGGTGTATCATTTCTTTTTAAATTTGTTCTTTTTATGTATTATGTATTTTGATTTTGTTTTAATGTAAATGCAATTATAAATACCTTAAATTCCAACGAAGGCATACAACATTTATTTTCTCGTTTATTATTTCTTATTTTTCGTTTCTTTTTTTTTTATGTTAAACTGGATAGAAATAGCGGGACACTTTTTTTTTTTATATATATGTATGTACTTAAGAACACTATTGGGTAAGGAAAAAAATTATGTATATTAGGTAGGAAAAATTATGCCGTTAAATTAGAAAAATTTTCTTATATATGTATATATACCGTTTTACTTTTTAAAAAATGAAGATCAATTTGTTGTCCGTTTTATTTAATATAGCGCACTGATCATTCCTTTTAGGGATACATACATATGCTTTAAAATTTTAAATTTCAATATGGCGCAAAATATATAATTTTTTGCTATATTTTTTTTGACTTAATATGGCGAAAATTTTTATTTCTTTTTCTTCGAGTTGCTAATTAATATGGCGAATTTTATACGTGCAATATATATTTTTATGAAATTTTTTACTTTTTTTTTTTTTTGATAAATTAATATGGCGAATTATATACGCAAAATAGGTATATTTGGTTTTTTTTTTTTTTGGCTTTTTGGAATTTTTTACTTTTTGTGTAAATTAATATGGCGGACTATATACATACATATTTCTAGGGCTAAGTGCAATTTTTATTTTTGTTAAAAACTGTATGTACAGATTTTGGGATAAGTGCAATTTTTTTTGTTTAACTGTATGTACATATATATGTATATACTTATGTATATTTTTTAATAAGTGCAATTTTTTCTTATTTTTACTATAAAATTATTACAATATATGTACTCTTTTTTTATATTTTCAAATTCAAACACTTTTTGTTATTTAGTTGTAAGATTTATGGGTTTTATTCTATTTTTTTTTTTTTACTTTTTGCACTCGTTGCTTTTGTTTTTTACGATTTTAATATTTTTCGCGTTTGTTGTATGTTTTTGTTGGTATGTTTGCTTGTATTTATGTGTGGGATTTTAATTTAATATAAGTAACTTACTTTGTGATGATTGATTTAATACTGATGAGATTTGTTCTTTTATTTTGTCATTTACCTCATGTTGATCTCTTCTTGTTGTTTTTATGCAGAGATTTTGTTTGTTTGTTTGATGGCTAGTAATTTAGAGACTCGAATGGACCATGTAATAATGTGTGTATTATTATTAAAATCTCCTCGTAGATTTTATAGCGCAGAGGGATGCGGGGAGAATCTATGAAGGAGATATCAATTATAATTACTCATAAATTGAGTAATTACAATTATAGGGAAAATAAAAGAAAGAAAAGAGATTAATTTCTTCTTCTATTTATATTTAGTGGGATAGAGTTTGAATTCTCACCTCTGGTTTTAATCGCCAAGAATAAAATAATGATTTTCTTTTTAACCAATTTTATTATAAATTCAATGTAGGTAAGTAGATATAATGAATATAATTTCACTTTAGGTAAGTATAAGGAGTATCAATTCAATTTAGTATAGGAGTATAAATTCAATATAATGAGTACTTCAAGGTATGATAGTTCTAAGGTAAGTAAAAGTTTAGGGACAATTTCAATTCAAGAAACTTCGGTTTTTGCTAAAACCGAAGATATTTTGCTATTATTTTCAGTAGTAGCAACTTATTTCCAAATATAATGTGTTTTGTAATAGATTCTATTCCACTTAAAACTAATTTTATAAGGGTTGCTAGCGTACAATAATAATTAGAAATATATAAAATTTTTGTTTTGTTATTTTTGAATTTGCTTGTTAAAAAAAAGATTTAAATTTTTAATTAAGTGTCCAAATTGAATTTGGACACTCCGCAATTGCTGCATTTTTTTATTTTAGGATCATCTTTAGATTTGTTACATTGGGATGTGCTATGCAACTCCCCGCAAATGACACATACTGGTGGCAATTTGCAATATGCCTTGGTGTGTCCATATTCTTGGCAATTCATATTGAACGGGGCCAAATCGTTTGTGTGGTTCTTCTACCGTAATTTTACGATGCAATAAGTACTTCAAGTTATATATGGGATGTGTTTCATTTTTTTTTCAGGTTTATGTCACCGGGTTCAAGTTCAACACGGAAGAGTGGTTGGGGTATTTTTTCGCGATTTCTAATATTTATCACATTCTTTGCCTTATAGCCTTTATCTTCTAAGCTTTGCTTTATTTCGAGTGGTTCAACATTACAGTCAATACCCTTTATTACAACTTGTAGACCCTTGCTTCCTTTCAGCTCTGAACCAGTGGATTCGAATTATTTTCTCTCAAGTAAATGGGGGGTGGTTTTGTAGAAAGGATTTTATTTACTGGTTCATTAGTTTCACATTCCAGAATAGAAAAACGATTTTCATTGTTTAGTCTATGAGGTTCACTATCCTTATATAATTTGGCCAAGGGTGCCGCTTTCGAGGACTTGGGACTTCGTGCCCGTTTTAATACTGTTATATACCGGTCCATTCCAACCTGTATTTGGGATTTATTATCATTATTTAATGGTTGACTAATCTTGGGTACAGCGCCGCTTAATGGGTTAATTTTATTTGTAGTTAGTGTGGTGGATTTCGTATCTGAAGCTGATATAGCTAGCATACTTTCAGGCATAGATAAAATATTTTTATTTTCTGATTGAATTGAATTTTCTTTTGTTTGACAATCATTAGTTGTTGTCAATGCGGGGGAACAAGAACGAGCGCGGTTAACAGGTTTGGCGATTAAAAACAAGTTGTCATCTATTCTTCTGTTTGTTTTGTTTATATTTTTTCGTCTACATTAACTGTAACGTATGCATTTCTGCCGTTTACACTTAACCTTCGCTCACTGTTTTCGTTGAAGAGACTCATTTAAGAGTATTTGTAATTACTTTCGTTAACACTCTTGATCTTTATTTAATAGTCAATGCACAAAAAAGGTTCAAAAAAAGAAAAAAATATAAAGAATTTGTTTTACTTATTTGTCTTTTAGTTGTTGTTTTGATTTTTTATTTAATAATATTATTAAAAAAAAGCGTCCTTTCGCGTAAATAATAAACAGGTGATATTTATATTTATTTTCCGATAGATACATTAAAATAACGAGTTAACTCGGAGTAAAAATAAACACGTCCGAACTGAACTAGAACTAAACAATTTGAAGCTTTGAACAACAGCTTCAACAGTGCTTAGTTTCCAGCCCCGTTCTGTCCAGCCCTAATTTCGATAAACGGTTTTATGTACAATGCGACGCATCAAATGTCGGTGTAGGTGCAGTTCTCTTTCAAAAAGACGAAGACGGAGGTGAACACCCTATTGAGTATTTCTCAAAAAAACTAAATACAGCACAAAGAAATTACACAACAACAGAGAAAGAGTGCCTGGCAGTCGTATTGGCCATAGCGAAGTTTAGACAATACATCGAACTAATGGATTTTACCGTGATAACCGACCATTCAAGCCTCAAATGGCTAATGAACCAACAAGATCTGAATGGGAGATTAGCTAGATGGAGTCTAAAGTTACAAGGTTTTAAATTCGAGATTGAGCATAGGAAGGGAAGCAAAAATATAGTTCCCGATATGTTATCGAGGTTAGAACTGGAAGAAATAACCCTCAACAAAGACAGAATGATGGACTTACACTCTGGCGACTTCAAAGATCCATCCTATCTAGCTCTTATTGAGACTTTGAGAGAGAATATTGATCGACTACCAGACATACAAATTAAAGAAAATATTGTATACAAAAAGACCACGTTCAATAGAGAAGATAATTTCGAATAATGTTTGAGAATATGGGTACCAGATCCGGTAATAAATAAAATATTGAAGAAATCTCACGTAGATAATACATCACATGGGGGCGTGGCCAAAACCTTATATAATATCCGCGAATATTTCTATTGGCCAACAATGTTCAAGGACACACAAAATTTCGTTAGAGCCTGTGATACTTGCAAGGAGATTAAGCACCCAAAACAAATATTGCGACCAAACATGGGGAAGGAAGTAAATACACAGAGACCTTTCCAGAAACTATACATAGACTTCCTTGGCCCATATCCGAGAAGCAGATCAGGTAACACATTTATATTTATAGTGCTTGATCATAACACTAAGTTTGTACTTCTCAAAACTATGCCAAAAGCTTCGTCTAAAGCCGTCAATAAATTTCTAGTAGATGAAATCTTTTATAAGTTCGGTGTGCCAGAACAAATACACTCGGACAATGGAAAACAATTTATATCCGAAGCTTTCCAAGAGCTATTATCCGCTTTTGGTATAAAGCATATTCGATCTCCTATATATTCTCCACAGGCAAATGCGAGCGAAAGAGTTAAACAATCGATTATAAGCGGTATAAGAAACTCACTACAAAACGATCAAACGAGATGGGACGAGAACATCAGCAAAATAGAGCAATCCCTAAGATCAACTATACACGCATCAACGGGAGTTACTCCATACTTCGCGCTTACCGGATACAACATGATAACTCACGCTGATGCTTACGACATTTTAAGGAAATTGAATGCAATAGAAGATGGTGAAACAATTATACTTCCAAAATCCGACCGAATGCAAAATATACACAACAGAATCAAAGACAATCTACATAAAGCATATGAGCGAAATGTAAAATATTATAACAGGAGAAGCAGGGTAATAACATTTAAGGAGGGTCAGGAAGTTTATAGAAAAAACTTTATACAAAGTAATTTCGCAAAAGGTATAAACGCTAAGTTGTGTAGATCTTGGATAAAGTCAAGAATTAGAAGAAAAATAGGTAGCAATCAATATGAGGTTGAAAATTTAAACGGGCAACTAGTTGGTATTATACATGCACAACATCTGAAGCAATAGTATCAGTGGTAAACATTATATTGAGATCAAGAAAATATAGTTAGACAATCTATTTAACCAGTCAAGATGTTTATTTCCAGTACTAAAAATACTGTTTATAAAGTTTAAAGGATTAGAGCTGATGCTTGTAAAGTGCAAAAGAGAAAAAAGAAAAAAAATTTCCTAACACACTTTAAAGTATACCAATCTACTCAGGATTCTGAGTCGACTAAGAGGTTCGTCCGTCTGTCCGTCCATGCAACCCTTGTAATCAAACTAGACGTCGTAAATTTTAAAGATAATTCGATAAAACTTGGCCAAAACGTTTATATTGCCACAAGGACTAAGCTTGTTGAATTTGATTAGAATCAGTCTATTATTTCTCCTAGCCCTCATACAATTGCCCTAACGGAAGATAGTTAAGCACAAATAAGTTTTACATAAGCTGAACTCGTACTACCAAATTTAGTGACGATCGGTCCATAATATCTCACATATAAGGCCTACTTAATAAAATCACCTAAAGCCTAAATATATTGAAAATTATGGTATTATAATAAGACTCAATACAGATAAGTTTCATATCAAAATAAATAGTTTATAACCACATATCAGGTGTAGGGTATCATAAGATCTATGGACTATACTTTCTAACTTGTTTCTAATATATTTTAATTATAATAAATCAGTTAGAAAATAACGATGAAATTATCTGAGAACAGCTTAGGGACAGCTGATTATATTACTCATCAGATAAATTAATCTTAAATTGGACATGGAAAAGTCCCAGAAAACAGGTCGCAGTAAAACCTTTTTTTTGTACTAATTCCGGACTGAAGTAGTATGAAACTCAAATAGATTTAGATCGACAATTTTTACTCACCTATACAATTTTAAATCGGTTCACTGGATGAATCGGCAGCAAATCAATTGGACGTGTGAACTGTGTCATTATCATCATTTTTTTATGGTTGAATATCTATGTATATGGGGCATTTCACGTCAAGTGAACCAACTTTTGAAATCGATGTCTTCCGATCGCGATGAAATTTGCACCAATGTTAGTTCTATTGGATAGTAATTCTCTCTCTGAGTTATAGGAGGTCAAAATTTGACATTTTGGCCGAACAGGTGTTTTTTTTTATCCATATAACTTATTACCTATTGTTCTTAGCAAAATGTGTCCCAAATAGTTTAGATAGCTATTTATGCAATCTTTCGAAAAAAAAAATTTAATAAAATATTTTTGATTTTTTTTTTTAAATCAAAAATATTTTTGACTTTTTTTTTCAAAATGGGCCCTTTTTTTTTATTTTTTTTAAGAAAGCTTAGGTCTTTTCCTAAGCCACCTATATGGTCGCTTAGTGGGATGCGAGTGGGATATCTATCAAAAAAAATATTTTGTAACTCAAGATTTAAAATTTTTGAATTTTTTTGCAAAATCAAAAACTTTGTTGACTTTTTTTAAAAAAATGGACCCATTTTTTAATTTTTGCTCAGAAGAAAGCTTATGTGTTTTCCTTTAACACCCTTTTTGTCGCTTAGTGGGATGCGAGTGGGATATCTATAAAAAAAATTTTTTGTAACTCAAGACATAAAATTTTTTACTTTTTTTTTAAAAAATCAAAAACCTTTTTGACTTTTTTTTCCAAAATGGACTCTTTTTTTATTAATTTTTTTTTCTCAAAAGAAAGCTTAGGTCTTTTCCTTTAAAACCTTTTTGGTCGCTTAGTGGGATGCGAGTGGGATATCTATCAAAATAAATGTTTTGTAACTCAAGACAAATGTTTTTAAATTGATTTTTTTCATATTTGTGTGTAAGTGTTTCTAAAACCTTAAAAATAAAAACCACAACAACTGACCGATAATAGCCACTGGAGGGGTGCAATATGAGGCCGACCGCTATTAATTTTGCACCCCCAAAATTTGTCTGAGTGTTGTATCTTGCGGCTTTTTTAGTCAATCCTAGAGGTAGTTTTCAGCGCACGTGATTTTCATTGTTAAAATATCAGGTGCCCCAGAAACAAATTTTTGGAATCAAGTGGAAATATTTTATGGCCCTTCTCCGAAGTACCAGTTTATTTATTATTTTATGACATTTGACTTTAAGAAGTGGGTGGAGAGGTAGAAGTTGACAGGTAGGTTATTTATATGGTGGTTTATTTTTATTATTATTTGTAACATTTGGTTAAACTAGGTACTTTAGTATGTAAGCCCTTCTTGACCCTAATAAAAGATTTTAGACTCATTCATTAAAACGTACTACCTATATGATCTTAAAAAACTATTTATTGTCATTCTGAAGACATACGGAAATCAGTTTTTTAGAAACAGCGTTAAAGTTAAGACGTGTGTTATTTACATAAATACTTACAAAATTCAAAATGTCTACGACTTCTAAAAAGGCTAAGGTTGAAAATGAAATTTATTCGTCTTTTTGTTTTAATCCCTTTAATAAAATGAAGCACAGATCATCAGATATGCGAAATATTTCCGACGGCTTATTAAAAAAATTCCCTACGCTGTCAAAACGATTGAAAATTTGTGGATCATGCAGGAAAGAGCTCGGAAAGTTGAACGAATTACCGAATTTTAATAATAATGAGCCTTGCGTTGAAGTTATTCCAGATCAAGACAAAAGTAATTCCGAGAATGAAGACAGAACTGCTGATGATGATGGTTATTCTAACTTTTCAAATTCAACGAATGAGTGTCGAAACCAATACCATAAGGATGCAGTAGAAGTTCTTGAACAAATAAAAGAGAAATACAAAACGTCACAGAGTGAAGCTGAAAGAATTCAACTTCTCACGCTTGCTCCAAGAACATGGAGTTCTGCAAAAACAATGACTGAGTTTGGAACGTCTCAACGAAAAGCAAGAATTGCTAAACAATTGGTTGCTGAGCATGGGATTCTTACACTCCCAAACAAAAAGAAGGGAAACACTTTGGAGTGCGATACTAAATCTCTAATAACTGTTTTATCAGCGAGATGATATGAGTCGCCTGATGCCAGGGATGAAAGACTGGATGTCTGTACGAATCGATGGCAAGAAAGTTCAAATGCAGAAGAGAATGGTTCTCTGTAACCTGAATGAATTATTCGCAACATTTCAATCTGAATACGAGGATGTCAAAATTGGATTCACAAAATTTACACAACTGAGGCCAAAACATTGCGTTTTGGCAGGAAGCAGCGGAACTCACACAGTATGTGTTTGTATTTACCATGAAAATGTTAAATTGATGTTGAAGGAAATCAACTTAAATTACTTAAAAGATGATTCATCAGAAGATTTACACCATTACCGCGATTGCCTTAAATTGACTATGTGCCCTAATGCTACAACTTCTTGCCACTTAGGTGAATGTTCGAATTGCCCGGAAACCACATCCATCAAAGAAAATTTAATCAACTCTTTTGATCGAGAATGTATTGAGGAGTTAAAATTTGAATCTTGGCTTCAGACTGAAAGATGCACACTGAAAACCATAATTTTAAATGTGGATGATTTTGTGGAAGAACTGTGTAGAGGATTGCTAAATTTGAGAACCCATGACTTTTTAGTCAAAGAGCTGATGCTTGTAAAGTGCAAAAGAGAAAAAAGAAAAAAAATTTCCTAACACACTTTAAAGTATACCAATCTACTCAGGATTCTGAGTCGATTAAGAGGTTCGTCCGTCTGTCCGTCCATGCAACCCTTGTAATCAAAATAGACGTCGTAAATTTTAAAGATAATTCGATAAAACTTGGCCAAAACGTTTATATTGCCACAAGGACTAAGCTTGTTGAATTTGATTAGAATCAGTCTATTATTTCTCCTAGCCCTCATACAATTGCCCTAACGGAAGATAGTTAAGCACAAATAAGTTTTACATAAGCTGAACTCGTACTACCAAATTTAGTGACGATCGGTCCATAATATCTCACATATAAGGCCTACTTAATAAAATCACCTAAAGCCTAAATATATTGTAAATTATGGTATTATAATAAGACTCAATACAGATAAGTTTCATATCAAAATAAATAGTTTATAACCACATATCAGGTGTAGGGTATCATAAGATCTATGGACTATACTTTCTAACTTGTTTCTAATATATTTTAATTATAATAAATCAGTTAGAAAATAACGATGAAATTATCTGAGAACAGCTTAGGGACAGCTGATTATATTACTCATCAGATAAATTAATCTTAAATTGGACATGGAAAAGTCCCAGAAAACAGGTCGCAGTAAAACCTTTTTTTTTTGTACTAATTCCGGACTGAAGTAGTATGAAACTCAAATAGATTTAGATCGACAATTTTTACTCACCTATACAATTTTAAATCGGTTCACTGGATGAATCGGCAGCAAATCAATTGGACGTGTGAACTGTGTCATTATCATCATTTTTTTATGGTTGAATATCTATGTATATGGGGCATTTCACGTCAAGTGAACCAACTTTTGAAATCGATGTCTTCCGATCGCGATGAAATTTGCACCAATGTTAGTTCTATTGGATAGTAATTCTCTCTCTGAGTTATAGGAGGTCAAAATTTGACATTTTGGCCGAACAGGTGTTTTTTTTATCCATATAACTTATTACCTATTGTTCTTAGCAAAATGTGTCCCAAATAGTTTAGATAGCTATTTATGCAATCTTTCGAAAAAAAAAAATTTAATAAAATATTTTTGATTTTTTTTTTTTAAATCAAAAATATTTTTAACTTTTTTTTTCAAAATGGGCCCTTTTTTTTTTTATTATTTTTTTTAAGAAAGCTTAGGTCTTTTCCTAAGCCACCTATATGGTCGCTTAGTGGGATGCGAGTGGGATATCTATCAAAAAAAATATTTTGTAACTCAAGATTTAAAATTTTTGAATTTTTTTGCAAAATCAAAAACTTTGTTGACTTTTTTTAAAAAAATGGACCCATTTTTTAATTTTTTTTTTGCTCAGAAGAAAGCTTATGTGTTTTCCTTTAACACCATTTTTGTCGCTTAGTGGGATGCGAGTGGGATATCTATAAAAAAAATGTTTTGTAACTCAAGACATACAATTTTTTACTTTTTTTTTAAAAAAATCAAAAACCTTTTTGACTTTTTTTTCCAAAATGGACTCTTTTTTTATTAATTTTTTTTTCTCAAAAGAAAGCTTAGGTCTTTTCCTTTAAAACCTTTTTGGTCGCTTAGTGGGATGCGAGTGGGATATCTATCAAAATAAATGTTTTGTAACTCAAGACAAATGTTTTTAAATTGATTTTTTTCATATTTGTGTGTAAGTGTTTCTAAAACCTTAAAAATAAAAACCACAACAACTGACCGATAATAGCCACTGGAGGGGTGCAATATGAGGCCGACCGCTATTAATTTTGCACCCCCAAAATTTGTCTGAGTGTTGTATCTTGCGGCTTTTTTAGTCAATCCTAGAGGTAGTTTTCAGCGCACGTGATTTTCATTGTTAAAATATCAGGTGCCCCAGAAACAAATTTTTGGAATCAAGTGGAAATATTTTATGGCCCTTCTCCGAAGTACCAGTTTATTTATTATTTTATGACATTTGACTTTAAGAAGTGGGTGGAGAGGTAGAAGTTGACAGGTAGGTTATTTATATGGTGGTTTATTTTTATTATTATTTGTAACATTTGGTTAAACTAGGTACTTTAGTATGTAAGCCCTTCTTGACCCTAATAAAAGATTTTAGACTCATTCATTAAAACGTACTACCTATATGATCTTAAAAAACTATTTATTGTCATTCTGAAGACATACGGAAATCAGTTTTTTAGAAACAGCGTTAAAGTTAAGACGTGTGTTATTTACATAAATACTTACAAAATTCAAAATGTCTACGACTTCTAAAAAGGCTAAGGTTGAAAATGAAATTTATTCGTCTTTTTGTTTTAATCCCTTTAATAAAATGAAGCACAGATCATCAGATATGCGAAATATTTCCGACGGCTTATTAAAAAAATTCCCTACGCTGTCAAAACGATTGAAAATTTGTGGATCATGCAGGAAAGAGCTCGGAAAGTTGAACGAATTACCGAATTTGAATAATAATGAGCCTTGCGTTGAAGTTATTCCAGATCAAGACAAAAGTAATTCCGAGAATGAAGACAGAACTGCTGATGATGATGGTTATTCTAACTTTTCAAATTCAACGAATGAGTGTCGAAACCAATACCATAAGGATGCAGTAGAAGTTCTTGAACAAATAAAAGAGAAATACAAAACGTCACAGAGTGAAGCTGAAAGAATTCAACTTCTCACGCTTGCTCCAAGAACATGGAGTTCTGCAAAAACAATGACTGAGTTTGGAACGTCTCAACGAAAAGCAAGAATTGCTAAACAATTGGTTGCTGAGCATGGGATTCTTACACTCCCAAACAAAAAGAAGGGAAACACTTTGGAGTGCGATACTAAATCTCTAATAACTCAGTTTTATCAGCGAGATGATATGAGTCGCCTGATGCCAGGGATGAAAGACTGGATGTCTGTACGAATCGATGGCAAGAAAGTTCAAATGCAGAAGAGAATGGTTCTCTGTAACCTGAATGAATTATTCGCAACATTTCAATCTGAATACGAGGATGTCAAAATTGGATTCACAAAATTTACACAACTGAGGCCAAAACATTGCGTTTTTGCAGGAAGCAGCGGAACTCACACAGTATGTGTTTGTATTTACCATGAAAATGTTAAATTGATGTTGAAGGAAATCAACTTAAATTACTTAAAAGATGATTCATCAGAAGATTTACACCATTACCGCGATTGCCTTAAATTGACTATGTGCCCTAATGCTACAACTTCTTGCCACTTAGGTGAATGTTCGAATTGCCCGGAAACCACATCCATCAAAGAAAATTTAATCAACTCTTTTGATCGAGAATGTATTGAGGAGTTAAAATTTGAATCTTGGCTTCAGACTGAAAGATGCACACTGAAAACCATAATTTTAAATGTGGATGATTTTGTGGAAGAACTGTGTAGAGGATTGCTAAATTTGAGAACCCATGACTTTTTAGTCAAAGAGCAGTGGTCATTCTTCAAGGACTTGAAAATACATTTGAAGTCTGAAACTAAAATAGTTTTTAGTAGCAAAGAGGATCATGAGGAAACATTGAAAACACTAAAGAGCAGATTCGATGCTGCGGTAACAATCGATGGCACTGCTCAATACCATGCTTTCATACCGCTTGTCGATGGAAGACTCAAATTAAAAAAGTTTTCTGCATCTACTCAATGCGATTTCTTTCCAAAGCCAAAAAAGAAGCCAGCAGCGAAATCAGTAGCTGAATCTAATAACGCCAAGAAAGGATTGACAAAAAAAAGCAGCTAATAAAGGTGACAAATAAGGAGGATAAAAGTATGGATATTTGAAAATTTAAAAACTTCATAAATTAAGTGTAAAAATAGTTATTATATAAATTGATCTATTGTGATTAAGATTAAATTTTACTAAATTATTCATCTTTTTATTATTATTATTATATATTATTATATATTATTAATTATTATTACAAATAAATAACAAAATTAAATTATTCAATATTTCCATAGAAAAAAAGTGATTTTTATTCCTGAGGTTAACATATTATGGGTATTACAGTATCGAGGCTATGAAGTTTTAGTTGGGTATGTTACATACCATCGGAAAGGCTAATGTGTCTAGTTTCTCTGCGTAAGTTTAATTTTTAAGGTTTACACACAAATATGAAAAAAATTAAAATAGTGCAAATTTAAAAACCTTTGTCTTGAGTTACAAAACATTTATTTTGATAGATATCCCACTCGCATCCCACTAAGCGACCAAAAAGGTTTTAAAGGAAAAGACCTAAGCTTTCTTTTGAGAAAAAAAAATTAATAAAAAAAGAGTCCATTTTGGAAAAAAAAAGTCAAAAAGGTTTTTGATTTTTCAAAAAAAAGTAAAAAATTGTATGTCTTGAGTTACAAAACATTTTTTTTATAGATATCCCACTCGCATCATAAGCTTTCTTCTGAGCAAAAAATAAAAAATGGGTCCATTTTTTTAAAAAAAGTCAACAAAGTTTTTGATTTTGCAAAAAAATTCAAAAATTTTAAATCTTGAGTTACAAAATATTTTTTTTGATAGATATCCCGCATCCCACTCGCATCCCACTAAGCGACCATATAGGTCGCTTAGGAAAAGACCTAAGCTTTCTTAAAAAAAATAAAAAGGGCCCATTTTGAAAAAAAAAGTCAAAAATATTTTTGATTTAAAAAAAAAAATCAAAAATATTTTATTAAATTTTTTTAATTTTTTTTTTTCGAAAGATTGCATAAATAGCTATCTAAACTATTTGGGACACATTTTGCTAAGAACAATAGGTAATAAGTTATATGGATAAAAAAACACCTGTTTGGCCAAAATGTCAAATTTTGACCTCCTATAACTCAGAGAGTTCTTGACCGATCTTGTTGAAAAATGATGTCCGAATTACTATCCAATAGAACTAACATTGGTGCAAATTTCATCTGAAGACATCGATTTCAAAAGTTGGTTCACTTGACGTGAAATGCCCCATATACATATCTGGTAACGTGCAAATTAATCTGTCAAGAAAAAAAAAAAAAGAAAATCAGTGGTTGAAAGATAATTAAACAAGAGTTGATCGATACTCATAATAATTAGTTATTTACACCATGTCTACTTTGTCCCAGATAAAGCAATGCGTAGATTAGATAAATATCAAACAAAAATTTGTATAGGCGACACCTGAAATGTTGAAATTTGTTAATGTTCATAAGTACATATTAGTAAATTCACCATAGACTTACCGCAAATGGTGTTAAGTCACTCGATATTGCAGTCTTGTAGGGGCGGTGATAGCTATGTGCCTGAGAAAATGTTCCACATAGTAACACTTTTTTTTAAGAATAATTGTAACGTCCCCGACTGCGTGGTTCCCAGCTTTTGGTTGCTACACAGGTTTCGCAACAAAAACTGGCTTTGTGACGGTCACGTTACCTAAAGACACAATCCATTGAACGCGGACCACAACGTTGTCGGAAGCAATTCCAAGAGACTCACCTTATCCCTTAACTAATCATTTCATGGACCGTCTAGCGTGGTCACTTAATTGATTAATTATTTATTAAAAAAAATGCAATAAAATATACATCCATAGATGTCAGTAAGTCTATTTAACAATTTGTGTTAAGATGTTTGTTTTGATTCCTTTATTTTGTTTGTTGACATTTGTTTTAGTACCAAATGATATGTCAGATTGTAAGGGTCATTCACAATAGTACACACTGTCAGAACATAGAATGACCTTACAATCGAATGAACAAAAAAAAAGGAACCTGAAAAAAAGACCCGAGTAATGCCGATGACTACGATCATTGAGGTTAACTACAACATGCCCGTTCGATGACCACGTTTATCTAAATCATTGAACATTTAGTCGTTGAAGCGGTGTAGACAAACAAGTTTTAACTACAATTTTTCTTTGTGATATACTTGTCTGAAATAATTAAAATTTTTTTGGAATTTTAAAAAACTTTAAAAAAAAAATATATTTCGAATTAAAATAAATTCAAAACGGCGATAAATAAATTATTTCATTCTAAGCTACTTATCATAAGGTGAGAATAATTATCGTTTTTTTTAAATTACATAAATACATGTGAAACTAATTTTTAGTATTATATGCAATACTGTGATACATTTCGTAATTATAATTATTCGCGTAATTAAAACGAATAGTTTATTGTTGCATAAAATCCTAATTAATTGAAATGTAATTTCGATAGTAGTAATATTAATTTATGTTTACTTGTTGTATAAAGGAAACAGAGCCATCTAAATCTGAGGACCAAGATTAACCTCTATTTAGCTTAGACATCGACAGAGGTGCAGGTATTCGGTGTAAGACAACTTCAAAAAAAAAAAAAACACTATTAGTACAACTAGGACGGGAACCTTAAAAAGAACAGGGTAGTTCCGAACTTTGGAGTACAACAGTTATATATAAAACTCAAAAACGTCCAGGGTAAGCCGTTAGCTTATAATTATTGTGAAACAAAACCGTTATATCTTACGATCTATATGACCTCTGAAAGTCATTGTGCAAAGACAAGATCACCTTCAAAGACACAAAATAAAAAAAAAAAAAAATAAAAAAAAAAAACGTGACTAAAAAAAGAAGGAACAAAATTAACAATCTTTGTTATATGTTGTGCCTAATTGTGTACGTTGAAAAAATTGTAAGAATCATTGGTAAATGAATTTCCGAACTAATTCAGAAAAAAATATTATTAATCATAAACAACTTCGTTGTTTTCTAAAAAAAAAATAATTTTGTCTTATCTTAATTGTTATTTAAATTTATGTATATATTATTTATTTTAAAAAGAATTTCTTTGTTTAAAAACAAACTTAAATCAAAAATCCAAAATAATTATAGAATCGATGAAAATTAGAAATTAAATAGAAAATTAGATTTATATGTAGATAGATATTTTTTTTTTAAAAATTAATAATAAATCAGATTGAACTAATGATATTTTAAGACTTAAATATAGTCTTAAGGTATCACAGTTTAACATACTATTAGCAAAATATAAAAATATAATAACAAATAAATAACTAATTAAATGAAGTAATAAATAAACTAATAAATAAATACATTAACTAATAAGCTCAATAAATACATAAATATAATAATGAATAAATAAATCAATAAATAAATATATAAATATGGCCACTATAATTAACACTTAATACACATAAAACATAACGATATCAAACCTAATAAAAATAATATTTAATAAAAAACTATTGATGAATTAAAATTCAATACATAACAAACTTAAACTATAAAACACAATATGAACAATAATAATAAATAAAAAAAGAAGACAAAGAAAATAAGAAACCTATATATTTTTAAATGTTTCTTGAAACTTATACATATAAATATTCTACGAATGTTTAAGATTTTTTTTTTCAAACATAAGTAAAATATTTATAATTACAAAAAAAAAATATATAATAACTTTGAATCTGTTTAAATTAAACTTATGTTCAATTACGATTAATAATAAACAATAAATAAAAGTAGAAATTAAAAAAAAAAAACGTTTGTTCGTATCATACGATTTTGATGATAAATACGTAAAATTTACAATATATTTGTTTATTATTATTATTAACTGAACATTCTTTGTATAAAACATTTATAATTATTCCTTATGAACATAACTAATTGTAATTACTTATTTTGATATAATTCTATTTGTTATCTTATTTTTATTCCCACACTTATTTAATAATTAATGTATGATAGCTGTTTATTTCATATTTATTTGTTTATATATATATATGTATATATCTGGCTAAATAATAACCAAAATTGTTAACTATTTTCTATGTTAAATAAAAGTATGTTTGTATATTATATCGTAATATGAAATTCACAGCAAATTATTTAATCATGAGATGCTAAAAGAGTGTGGTAAGATCTAAGTGTGTGGTAAGTTTTGTTTAGGGGCTCCCAGCAAATTACATCGCGGGTGAACTGGAGCCATGGATGGCTGAAATAGTGCCATACAGGGTTGGGCAACCCGAGAAGGTAATATCATCCTAACCTTCGATGACTCTAGGAATCATCCTCCTACTTTTAATATTGTCAAATGTTCGTCCGTTAACTCAGGTTTCCTACATCTACTTGACTTAATTGTCCACTGATTTAATAAAGAGAATAGCACTCGATTTTTTTAAATGATGACAAACAGAGTGGAAAGAACCGACCCCATTTCCGACGAGCTAATGCCGAGCCAAGATCTGCGTGCCATTTCCACTCCCGGTCAACGGTTTGTCACAGTTTTTCAATTTGCGGACGACTTTAATATAATGTCCTTTGACCGCCACTTTGAGGATACTGTTGACAATTTCTCTAGGAAATTATTGGACTTTAGGGATGATTGTAATTCAATGTTCCCTAACCTATCGATTTTGCTTTGAGAAATTGTTCATGGCCGTCAACATACTCAAGTGCTTGACCAGTATTAGGGGTGGTCTTAATCCTGATGTATCACTTAAGTTTTTTAGGAGCTTTATTAGGAGTAAAATCGAGTATGCCAGGACAACTACGGCTCATTCTCCGTCATATATTAATAATAAGATTCGGTCATTTAAAAACTCTACTCTTAGGAGATGTCTTGGACTTAACCCATCAACACCGGTTCACATAATTTATGCTCTGGTATGTGAACTCCCTCCGTATTTAAGGTCTAACTACCTGACGGCAAGGGAACTAATTCATCTTTTCATCTAATTAAATCGTTTCGTGATCTAAACAACAGCTATTCTTTTACTTTCTTTAAATTTGGTGTGCGAAGTGTGTGGTGTAAAAGGTACCTGTGAGAGTTACATTTAGGGTTAACCATCCGTTTGGTAGCAAGCACAATCTCCCTAGGGAATCTATTTGTGCATACTACAATCACCTAATTGGTGAATATAGGGAATCTGGTTTTGAAATTATGGCTACGGATGCATCTCTATCAGATTTTGCTTCTGGATGTGCAATTTACTTAAGGTAGGGTCAGACTACGCAAATTATTTGACACAAGATGTTTCATGTGTTTGATCAAAACTACATCAAATAATTCATGGGTTGGTTTTGTGTTCACACTGTACACATTTATTTGTCATATTTGTTTAATCAAATTACACCGAAATACTATCAAACACACAAAGGGGAAAATATATTTGTCTTGTGGTCACATTTATGGTAATATTTGTTCTAAATAATTATTAAAGCTGCAAAAGAACTTTAATTTCTTTCATCAATAAAAAAGACATTTCTAGAAAGTAAAATATTACCAGATTTTGCTTTACATTTGAAAGAATTATGAAATTTCAGTACTTTTATTTAAACGTCAAATATTTTATGTTTCTAGTTTGAACAGAAAATATTTTTGCACTGCAAACAAGAAAACAGCTGAATTTGGTCAAACAAATGTGTGACCACTAAACAGCAAATATTTTCCTGCATTTTGGGTATTTTTTTATTTGATCTTGCAATTCATTTGCAAGATCAAACAGCGTCAAATAACAGCATCATGTGTTATCGCAAAAGTAGTGTTGCTATATCTTAAATTAAAAATCGCTAAATAATGAAAACAAATCGCGAACACAAGCTTGAACAATTTAATAATATAATTATTAAATGTTTATTTATTAAATTATATTACTATCACAATTCATAATTGAAATTGAATGGAAATGTAATTAAGTTTTATACTTGAAAAATCTTTGAAATATTAAATATTTTTCAAACAAAAAACATATGGCTTGAATTTATGTTTCCTTTTTACTGGAGAATGCTATTGAAATAAATTGTAATACAACTGTAATTCAATTGCTTGACTATAATTCAAGGCTTGAATTACACTTGCTGGTTTTTTAATAAATATTATTAATCGAACACGACTTTTTCCAAACTTTTTTCATTCAGAATAAGAACATGTTCACAAATATTATAAAATTTTACGGAAATGTTTACCTTTTTTACATAAATTTTTAATTAATTCCAATCCAATCGCATTATCCAAAAATTTATAATAAAAATTTTAGTATGATACCATAATCAGAAAAGTAAAAAATGCTGACTGTTTAAGTATTATTTTTCAATTACAATCAATTCATACTATTTATGTATGTATAAAAAATTTGAATTGATTTTAAATTCAATCTGTATAAAATTTCAGTTAATATTCCATATGTACATATGAGCAATTTTAAATTTTGAAAATAGACAAACTCCATGTATAAATAAAAAACAAGTAAGAGTGCTATATTCGGCTGTGCCGAATCTTATATACCCTTCACCAAATTATACTTCAAAATTTTAAATATTTTTAGGTAAACAAAATTTAATTTTTTTTCCAGATGTTTTTTGAATTTTTTGGAAAAAAAAATTTTTCGATTGTTACTTTAATTTTTTTTTTTAAATTTAAAATTTTTTTTTTTTTAAATTTTAAAAAAAAAAATTAAAAATTTTTTTTTTTTAAATTTTTCAATTTTTTTTTAGTTTTTTCAATTTTTTTTTTTTCCCGATTTTGACCCATTGTAGGTCCAACTTACTATGGTCTTATATACGTCGTTGCAAATGTCTTTGTCTATATTAATGTCTTAGTAATCCAGATATAGGTAAAAAAATAGGTCAAAAATCGAGGTTGTCTTGGTTTTTTCCTCATATCTCAGCCATTTGTAGACCGATTTTGCTGATTTTAAATAGCAAAATTCTCGAAAGCATGTCTGACAGAATTATTGAAGATTTGGATCCCGAAGATATCTGGGGTCTTCAGAAAACTGATTTCAACAGACAGACAGACGGACAGACAGACAGACAGACAGACAGACAGACAGACAGACAGACAGACAGACAGACAGACAGACAGACAGACAGACAGACAGACAGACAGACAGACAGACAGACAGACAGACAGACAGACAGACAGACAGACAGACAGACAGACAGACAGACAGACAGACAGACAGACAAACAGACAGACAGACAGACAGACATGGCTTAATCGACTCCGCTATCTATAAGGATCCAGAATATATATACTTTATAGGGTCGGAAATGAAAAATGTAGAAATTACAAACGGAATGACAAACTTATATATACCCTTCTCACGAAGGTGAAGGGTATAATAATCAAACATCAGACTATGTTAAACGTATAAAAATAGATCGCATAAAATTGCAAAAATCGCAACATAGACTTCATGTCAAGGCGAATTTATACAAGGTGGAGTCAGTCAATCAGCTGATTACTCTTTTTTCGCTTGTTTGGTTCTAACACTTGTCAAAGCTTGTTTTTATACCCTTCACCTTCGTGAGAAGGGTATATATAAGTTTGTCATTCCGTTTGTAATTTCTACATTTTTCATTTCCGACCCTATAAAGTATATATATTCTGGATCCTTATAGATAGCGGAGTCGATTAAGCCATGTCCCTCTGTCTGTCTGTTGAAATCAATTTTCTGAAGGCCCCATATATCTCCGGGATCCAAATCTTCAACAATTCTGTCAGACATACATTCGAGAATTTTGCTATTTAAAATCAGCAAAATCCGTCCATAAATAACGGAGATATGAGCAAAAATCCGAGACAACCTCTGAAAATTTCATCAAAAAACACAATGTATTGCATGCTTTGACAAAAAAGCAACAAAACGTATGTTTTTGGATGTGCATGCTTTGCGTATTTTGTTTTTTTTTTTGTGTTTTGTTTCTTTTGGCGTTGTTGTTGTTTTTTATACAACTAAACGTTTGTTTGGTTGTGTGTTGGTTTTTTTGACAAAAAAGCAACAAAACGTATGCTTGGATGTGCATGCTTTGCGTATTTTGTTTCTTTTGGCGTTGTTGTTGTTTTTTATACAACTAAACGTTTGTTTGGTTGTGTGTTGGTTTTTTTGACAAAAAAGCAACAAATCGTATGTTTGGATGTGCATGCTTTGTGTATTTTGTTTTTTTTTTTGTGTTTTGTTTCTTTTGGCGTTGTTGTTTTTTATACAATTAAACGTATGTTTGGATGTGTGTTGGTTTCATTGACTTACGTATTTTGTTTTTTCTTTTGGTGTTTTGTTTCGTTTGCCGTTGTTGTTGTTTTTTGTGTTCTTGAAAAATTTAGGATACTGTACGCTGAAAGTGGGCAATGGACATACATATATACAAATTATAAAAAATAATAATGCATCCACAACAAAGGTGAAGGGTATATAAGATTCGGCATAGCCGAATATAGCACTCTTACTTGTTATACTTCAATATCTATATATTCTAAGCTAATTAACAAAATATTTATATTTTGCATAAATAAGTAAATCCCTCACTATTCAATTATCTACACTATATTTAGTTTTAATACATATTTGTTTAATTTTTAATTTCTGTTTTTTGACATTTGTTAATACCATTTGTTGTTTTTGTAGAACTACCACCACCTTGTATAAATTCGCCTTGCTTCATGTCTTCAATTAGTTTTTCTCCCAGTATGTCATCCTATGCTGAGTGACTTTTATGTGAAGAAGAAGACTTCATTTATTGATGCAATTATTTAGTGAAAATAATTTAAATAACAAATTTTAAAGAAATATTGAATATACATATATTTATGTTTAAAAAAATAGTGAATTTGTATCTTGAATTTAGTACCAAAAATATTTAAATATACTCCTCTTATTTTTCCGCCATACTGAGCAAATAATTTTCTGTTTTTTTCTCTTTGATCAAACAATTATTTCATGAAAGTATTTGATATAGTGTGACCACACGGAAAATAAATTTACTGATTCTTTTTCGTAGCAGTTTGGTCAAACAAAAAGTGAAAAACTAAATTCACTATATGATAACAAAATTCATTAAAACTTTAATAAAATAATTGCTTTAGAACTCGAAATAATTGCTTTAACCTTAAAAATATTTGCAAGATCAAATTATATATTTTTTAAGTATTTATATAGCTAGTGGTCACACTTTGTTCACATTAAGAAAATATTTTGTGTACCGATAAATACTTTTGTTTGACTAAAATCATCTGTTTTGTTGTTTGCTCTACATTTTATTTGTGGTCCGATTCAGTGTTTAAAAATCTACGATAACTAACAAATTTTTAACTGTTGCTACAACTACTGCTTCAAAAAAGTGTATGTAGCGGTAGCAGTTGTCTATTTTCGTTTTCTTGTTTTTTTTTAAACTACTGCTACCTTCAAAATATAAAACTCTTAACAGAGCAGTTGTAATAAAACATGAATTGTAAATGGAGTAGTAGCATAAAAATACAAATCATTGCTATTGCTCTATATCGAGTTTTAATTTTTAAGGTAGCAGTAAAGTAGCAGTTGATGCAGCAGTTAAGATAGCAATAAAAGTAGTCAAAAAAGAAAATCTTCAGTCATAACACCAAAATTGACAGAATTAAACACTGTGTGTTGTTTTTGTTTTGAGAGAGTTTGAAAGAATTATTCGATTTTATTCGTCTCAGATGTTCGTGTTGCTAACAGAAAGATCGTGTTTTCTGTGTGTATAACAAAAAAAACGAACTTTTGTTTACAACACGACCAACTTACACAAATATACATTCACAACAACAACACATAATATACTTTTTTGGCTGAAGATTTTTATTTTTGACTTTTTTTATTGCTACCTCAACTGCTACTTCAAATGCTACTTCTTCTACTACCTCAACTGCTACTTCTATTACTACTAAATTTTAAAAGTAGCAGAATTAATAAAAAAACTAATGACTGCTACATCAAAACTTTTTCTTTTTTAAGGTAGCAATAGAAAATAAATTACTCTGCTACTTTTAAATTTTTCTTTTATTAGTGCTACCAAAATGTGAAGGTAGCAGTAGTAGTAGTAATTATTGACTCCGAGTTTTTATTAATTTTTTAACTAGACTACTTGTGTTTTTTCGTTGCTACTGCTACTTGTAGTCTAGTTTTTTAAACACTGGTCAGATTCAGGCAATGAAATATTTGACGATAAGCGTCAAATATTAGCTGTGTCTGACCGTACCCAAGGTGCATTTAATAAGGTGCCATCGGCAGCACAGCTGATTATAGAAATAGCACGCACAAATGTCAAACTACATATATAAAAAATATTCGCCCGTACGTCCGTATGTCAAACTCAATATATAAAAAATAAGTGAATTCGCCTGTATTTATTTCAATTCGCCACTGCTGTCACCTTGTTAAATACGCCTTGACCGTACCTTTACACTCATCAACATAAATACTACAACAACGTGATTAACAAACAAGTGCAAAGGCAAATTTATACAAGGTTGCCAGATATATATATATATATTTTTTTGCACTGTGCAAAATAATATAAAATCATTTTTTGAGTATGGCCTGTTTCGTAAAAAATTGCAATATTAAAAGTGAAGAGGAAAGAATGATTGTGTGTTAGCTCTGCCATGAATTTTGCAACTTTAAATGTAGTGGATTATCTGGTCTAGTTGCTGAAGCTATTATGAAAAATAATGGGCTACATTGGTGTTGCGAAAGCTGTAGGAAACTTGGTGTTAATTATTACCGTTTTTTCAAGATACTAAGAAGAAATTTATGGAACTTCAAGACGATGCTGATAAGTTAAATGATCGTATATCAGAATATGGCAATTTATTTGATGATTATAAATCATTAGATAATCTTAAATCTCCGCAAATAAGGAAAAACGTGATGAGCAACCTTCTACTTCTGTTTCTGGACCACCTAGTAATTCTGATCCATCTGTACCAACTGATTGCAATTTCCCATCCTCGAATGCTCCCAAATTAAATTGTAATAATTTACAATTAAGTTATGCAGATGCTGTTTTAAATACTGATAATATAAACTATAATACTTCTTACAATCCTCCACAACTGCTAAATAATGAAAACGTCCGTATTCCTCTACGAGCAATACCTCCTAAAAAAACAATATTTATTTCCCGCCTGGCAAATGATACTACAACTGAAGCCGTTGACTACTATGCACTATAGTTCAAAGTAGAACTTTTTCCGTGCGAAATTCAAATTTCGAAGTTGTTATTATTCATTATTTTCCGTTGTTAACCTGTTACTAAAACCCCAATGCAATCAAATTCGCAATTGGTTTTTGTAAAATACAAAATACTGCTTGACAGCATGCCTTCAAAGTCAAAGTTTCGATATATTTTTAAAAATTTGTGAAGAGTGTCAATTAGGGTATTCAATTAATCGGGTTTCTGGTTTAATCGGTTAATCGAGCAAATAATTAATCGAGGTTTAGATTTATTCGGTTAATAATCGGTTAATTTAAAATTATTCGATTAACCGAATAATTTCTATTTTCATTTTAAATTGAAAATACAACAACACATTTTGTGTACAAAAACATAAAAAACAGCTAATAAGGTATTTAGATCATTTCTGTAAACATATCGCCTATTTGCTGCAACAACGTCATAACTCAAAATCCGTGTTTTATGAACTGAGTAATACAAAATATGCGCTGTTCTACACAGAAAGAATTATTGCTAAAATATTTTCAAACAATCGACTGTCTGAAACTAATTTTATTTTCTATAAATATTTTTATAGATTCTATTAATGTTTTTGTTTGATTTTTATTTTAATACAACACTTGGGATAAAACAACAACACAAGCAAGTAAATATGGGTGTTTGTTGTTATCATGTGCATATTAGTCACATTGGGTAATTTCGTTTGCATGTGTGTTTTAATGATGTGTCTATATAATTCTCATTTGGTTAAAAATATTTTATATATAAGTAGTTTTGGTTTTATCAAAGGCATACAAAAATATGTGAGTTGTCTGTTCTTTACTTTTCTATTTTCTTTTTTTATTTGTAGTTTTTTCTTATTTTTATTTTCTGAAATTTTTATTTTTAACCAATTTTTTTTAAAAATATTATTTAAAACAGACAAACTTTTCACTGAATCAGTAAAACTAAGAAATTCCAGAAAACCAGAATCATTGAAATTTTTGTCTGTTTTAAACAAATATTTGTTTGAAATTGTGTGTAATTTCAAACAACATTTTTATTCAATATCATATTTTTTTTAATTGAAAAAATATTGTTTTTTTTTCAATTAAATTTTTGCAAAATTTTGTGTTTGAATTTACAAATTTTGTGATAGGTCCTAATTCAAACAATATTTTGTCTGATTGGGTGAATTTCTTGATTGAATCAGAAATTTAATTCTTTCTGTGTATAATTAATTTAAGAAATAGTAAAATGTCATAAAATGTTCAAAGACGTTTTTCTCGAAACAACTTTTATTTATATTATTTGTTATTTGAAAATAGGCAATTTCAAATTATTCGAACAGTTAATCGTCCAAAATTAATCGGTTAACCGATTAACGGTTAATCGATTGAATACCCTAGTATCAATATTATATTGCAACTTTTAACCGTTAATTGTGGAAAGTGTGTGAATAATCATAATATTAATAGGCAAGTCGATTTCTTTAGACCCCTTTTACGCTCACATTATACATTCAATTTGGACAAAAAATATACCATTTTAAAGGGATTTGTTCACAGATGTGCAGAATATATTTTATTGAAATCGGTTCAGTTTTTTAGGAGTTGTAAGCGTTTAAAGATGTTACTAACACATATGCAAAAACGTGTACATGTGAACCTTAAGCTAAAATGTAAACAAAGCAATGCATGTTTGTCCAATTTGTTGTTGTAAATAAATAAGAGAAACAATTAAACAGTATGATTTCGCTCTGTTTTAAGTGAGAGTTGTTATAGAAAACAAAGAAGAAGACTTTAGTAATTTAAAGTCACTTAAAAAAAATATATTTGAAGGTGTTTTTTTTTTTATTTTCTAACTCCCATATGCATAAGCAATTTTTAAATTTATCAAAGGTTTATAAAACAAAATTTCCATTCAAAATTGTTCTTATAAACCTTTGACAAATTTAAGAACTGCATATGGGGGTAAATATGTAATTGTACATAAGTAAATAGTTATTTTATAATATTTGCAGAACTATTATTGTGACGGTATTCAAACTTCATACAAATAAATTTCTTATCACTGCATGAAGTTTAATCAAAAATGGTACGGGTACAAACGGTGAGTCGCCTCACATACAAAGTAAATTGTTATTTCTAAATACTTTGTGAACTATAATTGCAAGATTTTTAAAATTTTGTCTAAATAGATCTTTTATTCACTGAAAATTTTCGGGATTGGAATAGTGGGCGTGGCACACCCAATACAAAATAAATATTTAATTTCAAATATCTGGAGAACTATAATTGTAAAAGTGTTTAAACTTTTTACGAATTAATTTCTTATTAATGTGCGGAGTTTAGCTAAATATAGACGGAATAAGATTAGAGGGCGTAGCACCTCCTATACAGAGTAAATATTGATTTCGAATATCTGAGGAACCAAAATGGAAGGGGTCGGAAAAGGAGGTGAGTCAACTATCATACAAAGTAATAATTGCAAGGTTCTTCAAACTTTGTCTGCATAGCTCTCTTACCATTTTTCATAGATTGGCTGAACATGGTCGGGATTGCATTAGTGGTCCTGGGGCAAAGTAAATAATTAATTTTGAATATCTGGAGAACTGTAATTCTAAAAGTATTTAAACTCTGTATCAATCAATTTATTACTATTCTACGGAGCTGAGGTAAAAATGAATTTATTCCTGAATCCTGTTCGAAGTTTAGCTAAGCATGATCGGCTTAGTAGGAATTACCTCTCCCTTATAAAGGAAAGTTAAAGTAAAGCTTCATATTTACATAAAAGGTGGGATCAGAGCAGTGGAGGGGTATCTCCCATACCAAATTAGTTAGTTATTTTCGAATATCAAGTGAACTGTAATTGAGAGATTCTCAATATTTTATATATGTAGTTAGGTTTTATCAGAAATCCATTCATATTTTTTTAATTTTACTAGGGTAGGGGTAGCGAATTGCACCGGGTTATACTAGTTTAAATAATGTTTAAAATGGAAAACAACGAGACGTCTAAGTACTTAATTTTTCTTTCCTGAATATTTGGAAACTATTTCCCTTTATATTAAAAATTACAATTTTTAAACATAACCTTAAAGTAATTTCTTTTGATTACAAAACTTTAATTTTATAGAAGCTTTTAAAAAAATGTTAACGTTTGTTAAACTTGAAATAAAAATAAAAAAAAATATTGAAATGTTGTGAATTCATTTCACTTTATTTCATACTGCGCATTTTTGCGCTTTCTGAGTAATTTAATTTTTTCTAGGTTACTGTGCTATAAAAAAATTAACTTTTTGAAATTTGGCTAAAAGAATAAAGTATGAATTTACTTTATTTTTCTCCTGATGGGTTAATGGTCGACAAAGGGTTAATTTTTTCTTAAATTTGTTGAAAATATAAGTATTTCTACCTATGGTCCAATTTTGGTATACTTTGAACTATAGTGCACTGTTGAATTGACAAGCAAAATAAAACGTACATAAAAACGAAGGGATTTTTTTTTTGGTCCCGGTGGAACTGTAAAATTTTTTTTCATCGCGTTGATTTTGGCAATCATTGCCAGTGATTCCACGGTCAACACCACCCGATGAACAAACAACTTCAACCGTTTTGTGGAAAAACGTCAAGAAACTCAAATTGAATTTGAACATGCGTGTCGTGCTGCAGAACGATCAAGTATTTTCCAAACAATTGCTGGACATTGGCAACGGAAAAATATTTCGACCGGTTGCATTTAATTTCCCGTCGATTTCTGTCAGTTCGAATCAAAATCCGAACTCATCCGAAATGTGTTTCCAAACATTGCAAAAAATTACAAAAATCATGATTGGTTAAAAGAACGTGATATATTGGCTGCGAAAAACATTGATGTTGACGAATTGAATTTTAAGATTTAAAGTGAAATTGATGATCCGTTACTTTCCAAAATGATGTCGTCAACTATCAAACTGAGTTTTTAAACTCGCTGGATTTACCCGGATTACCGCCTCACAAATCGCATAGGTAATTATAATGTTACGAAACGTAAACCAACCACGTCTTTGTAATGGCACCCGACTTGCGGTAAAAATTGTGATTCATAACGTCATCGAAGCAACAATACTTAAAGGAAAGTACAAAGGAGAAGACATTTTGATACCACGGATGACTCCGTATTTTGCCTGTTCCCGTGTCGGGAACACCATCAGCATTATTTTATTACGGACAGCAACAAAAAAATGTCGTGTATCATAGGGCATTGCAATGAACGAAATTATGATATCACAGCAAAGCAATCGAAAAAAGTATTTCTTTATTTTAACACTCCGTGATACACATGTTTTATTTGTCACATTAGTAACACATGAGTCTGGCCAGACCCCATAATAATATCAGTATAATTACTTAAAAATATCGATTTTTTCAAACAAATAATTATAAAAACAGCTAAAATAATCTCAAATCTAAAAGCTTTAAAAAAATATACAAAAAAATTTATTTAATTTGTCAACTTTTTAACAAAAATATACCATAAACATTTTTTAAAGTTTGTAACAAACTAAAAAGGAAACCAAAGACTATTTCAACAACAAACACGTGTTGAGAACTTAACATTTATTTTACCGTAAAAAGCTGATTTTGTTACTTTTTTGTGAATTGACAAAAAAAATTTTGTTTTACGCATTTTGGAAAGAAAAAAATAATTAGAATTAAATACAATTTGTATTAAAAATATACGCGGGTCTGGCCAGAGAGCTATATTCGGCTGTGCCGAATCTTATATATACAAATTATACTTCAAAATAAAAATTTTAAATATTTTTAGGTAAACAAAATTAATTTTTTTCCAAAGTTGTTTTTTAATTTTTTGGAAAAAATTGTTTCGAATTGTTTTTTTTTTTAATTTTCAAAAATCGAGGTTGTCCTGGTTTTTTCATTATATCTCAGCCTTTTGTGGACCGATTATCTCGATCTTAAATAGCAACCGAGCCGGAAGAATTCCGAAAAGTTGATTTCAACAGACTGATATGGCTTAATCGATTCCGCTATCTATAAGGATCCGGAATATATATACTTTATAGGGTCTGAAAATGATATTGTGGAAATTACAAACGGAATGACAAACTTAAAACTCAAAATTTTAACATTTTCAGTGGAGGATAAAAACAGTTTGTGGTTACATTTTAAGAGAATTTGAAAATCTGAATACATCATAGTATGTAAATTCCATTTAAAAATATAATTACATTGTTTTTCTTTTAAATGTTTCCAATTATTGCAAAAAAATCCGTTTTTTGAGTTAATACCATTTTTCTGAAAAAATGTGAACAATTTTATTATAAAAAGAGTCACATTTCGAATTAAAATCATAAAGTAAAACAAATTTTATCAACAACACAGTATCAACTCAAAATACAACCAAATATAAATAAAACAATTTGATTATTTTTAACTGGAATAAAGGCTCAACTCAAAATAATACATTTTTTATGAAAATCTACGATGCATTTCTATTTCAACTTTTGTATTAACTCAAAATTTTGTTGTATAAAAGTAGTCACTACATTATCACGAAAATGGTCTCAAATGTTGTTTTCGAGATGAAAGTGTAATCGGAATACATTGAAATTTTCACAGTACATAGATTTTGATGTTGTTAGTTGATTTCTTGAATCTTGATTTGCTGAATCGAATTTTATGAAGTTAAAACTGGAGCAAAATTCCTCTCCATCAAAAAAACATTCTAAAATATCTCTAGCGATTCAAAAGTTGCAGAGTTTTGTCCGATGAAAACTATTCAGAGCCACTGTGCGGCGGTAGTATAAAACATGAATGTTTTTAATACTACATACATTTTATTTTGAGTGTATTTCTTTCAGGGTTTACAATTGCTACTATATTAGCCGTCAATTGCAGTAAATATACATTTTTATCAATCTGCATACTAAAAATATAGTTAATTTAAAATAATTTTGTATAACTCTGCTAATATAAATTTGCTGTTACTATTCATATAAGTATTACTATACAAATTGCAATGTTAGTTTGCAATTTCTAGTAGCAGATACAACCAGTTGTCAACTCGTTATTGTAGCACAACAACCAAAATATATATTCGTGCTATAGCAGCATACACACTTTTTTGCCGAACTAATATTGCGCGTCAGCATTCGTTTTTGTTTTGTTGTGCTAGCAATTTTCTCTGGCAGCAATTTACATTTCTTTGGTTGCTCTGCTATGGTTGCATTGATATTTCTTCTTTTTTGGCTATTTGGATGCTGCTAGTTATTTTATTGTCAAGTATGTAATACGAAATAACGATTATTCATTAGTGTAAATATTTTTGAATCTAATTGAGATATTGACTTGCATTTTTTTTGTAAGACCAAAAATTAAAATATCTAAACAAGAAAAAAAATGTTCGGAATAAATGTGGATCAAATTGTTCCTAATATGTATTTGCAATCCTATTAAAATTTTGATAAAAATTTTAGTTTTAGAAACTCAATAACTATGTAATATGTAATAAAATCTTTATTTATTAGCAAAACTCAATGAAATTTTCAACGTTTTTTAAATTTGTCATTCCAAATTACAATTCCTAAAAATTTAAGCGAAAATCCCGAAAATGGTATTTTTTACAATTTTAAACATAGGGTCTACATTTCCTTCGGGGCTGGAAAAATACTTTGGGGATAAATAGGGAACACATCAAGGTTTCTAAAGCTGCTTTCCGTTTTTTGATCCCAACTTTGGGATTTTAGAACATGTGGCCCAAAGTTGAAATTTTTATCAAAAAATAGGTCAAATTCCGCAGGACGAAAGGGCAACATGTTCAAAAAATAGGACATGTTTTTTATACCAAAATTTTCTCTGTAAAGCTACCTTACAGAAAAACATAAAATTGTTATATGTTCTTAAAGAAAGTTTTTTTTTTAATAAAAAAGAGTTAAGTCACATTTTCATCCAAAAAACAGCGAAAATCTACTATTTTTTGAATTCTTAAATTGAAAATCGTTTATTTTTGGATCTATAATCGATATTACTCTGAAATATGTTGTATATTACTGATAATTTAGTTGTCTAACTAACAAAAAAAATCGAGCCCGTTCGGTACAAAAGTACGACCTATATTTTAAAAAAGCGGAAAAGAGGTATTGCAAAATTTTAAAATTTAAATTTTGAAATGCCTATAACTCGAAAAGTATAAGAGATAAATAGCACACGCAAGCATATTTTTTCAAGGCATAGGCGAGCGCTTTCTAAACATATAAAACTCTTTGAAATCGAATGGGAAACAAAAAAATAGGACCTGTTTAAAAATTTAGCATGTCGAACGTACCCTATTCTGAGCCCCCATAGCGCCGCCCCTGGGGCATTTGTAGGGCCCATTTCAATAATTTAAACTCGAATACTCCTTGGCTACGCCCGCGTCAAATTTTATCCTGATCAGATCAGCCGTTTAGAAATGCCAGATTTATTTCAAAAAAATTTTGATTCTGCCCAACTGTACATTGGGTGTGTTTACTGATATGTTGTTACGCACTTATCAAGAACAGCAACTGATAGCATCAATTGCAGAAATGTCAATTGTGCTATAGCACAACTACAGAAGCAAGGCGAATTTATACAAGGTGGAGTCAGTCAAACAGCTGATAATTTTTTTTTTCGCCTTTTGGTTTTAACAGTTGTCAAAGCTTGTTTTTATATTTAAATATCTACATATTCTAATCGTATTAACAAACTATTTATTTTTTACATAAATAAGTAAAGCTCTCACTATACAATTATCTACACTACATTAAGTTTTAATACATATTTGTTTATTTTTTCATTTTTGTTTTTTGACATTTGTTAAGACCAATTGTTGTATTTGTAAAAAAACTGTGTGTGCTACTAAAAGGGGGGTCAGACGGCATGTATTGCTTGTGTTTTGTGCCATGTATTGGGACATTTTTCCACATGTAAACATATACATACCGTGTGATCCATATGAAACTTTGTGTATGTAAAATACATGTGTATTACTCGTGACATTTTTGGCAATTAGAGCATGTTCTATTTTCGTGTGTTTAACAGTGTTGTATTTTGAAATACAACACTGTGTGAGTGCAAAATAAAAAAAAACAAAACAAAAAAGAATAAAGAAAAATCATAACAAAATAAGTTTCATTGCATTAAATATATTTATTGTTATTTAAAAATGTTTTAAATAAATATATTGTTAAAAACAATATCCAAAGTTTCATATGGATCACACGGTATGTATATGTTTACATGTGGAAAAATGTCCCAATACATGGCACAAAACACAAGCAATACATGCCGTCTGACCCCCCTTTAAAGCACGAACATATATTTTGGTGGATATGCAATGGATTGTGTTTGCTACTAAAAATTGCAGACTAGCATCAGGGTTGTCAGATTTTTTTTACCTCCATCGCCAAAACCTAAACGCAAAATCGCCAAAATAATTTTTTTAGTTCTTTATTGTAACATACATACATACTATTTTATGTATTATAAAGTCAATTTATTTCAGTTTAAATCTAATAATAATATAGTCTATAATAATAAAAAATTATATTTTTATACCCTTCAGCTTCGTGAGAAGGGTATATATAATTATACCCTTCAGCTTCGTGAGAAGGGTATATATAAGTTTGTCATTCCGTTTGTAATTTCTACATTTTTCATTTCCGACCCTATAAAGTATATATATTCTGGATCCTTATAGATAGCGGAGTCGATTAAGCCATGTCCGTCTGTCTGTCTGTTGAAATCAATTTTCTGAAGGCCCCAGATATACTTTCGAGACATACTTTCGAGAATTTTGCTATTTAAAATCAGCTAAATCCGTCCATAAATAACGGAGATATGAGCAAAAATCCAAGACAACCTCTGAAAATTTCATCAAAAAACACAATGTATTGCATGCTTTGACAAGAAAACAACAAAACGTATGCTTGGATGTGCAAGCTTTGTGTATTTTGTTTTTATACCCTTCAGCTTCGTGAGAAGGGTATATATAAGTTTGTCATTCCGTTTGTAATTTCTACATTTTTCATTTCCGACCCTATAAAGTATATATATTCTGGATCCTTATAGATAGCGGAGTCGATTAAGCCATGTCCGTCTGTCTGTCTGTCTGTCTGTCTGTCTGTCTGTCTGTCTGTTGAAATCAATTTTCTGAAGGCCCCAGATATCTCCGGGATCCAAATCTTCAACAATTCTGTCAGACATACTTTCGAGAATTTTGCTATTTAAAATCAGCAAAATCCGTCCATAAATAACGGAGATATGAGCAAAAATCCGAGACAACCTCTGAAAATTTCATCAAAAAACACAATGTATTGCATGCTTTGACAAAAAAACAACAAAACGTATGGTTGGATGTGCAAGCTATGCGTATTTTGTTTTTTTTTGTGTTTTGTTTCTTTTGGCGTTGTTGTTGTTTTTTATACAACTAAACGTTTGTTTGGTTGTGTGTTGGTTTTTTTGACAAAAAAACAACAAAACGTATGTTTGGATGTGCGTATTTTGTTTTTTTTTGTGTTTTGTTTCTTTTGGCGTTGTTGTTGTTTTTTATACAACTAAACGTTTGTTTGGTTGTGTGTTGGTTTTTTTGACAAAAAATCAACAAATCGTATGTTTGAATGTGCATGCTTTGCGTATTTTGTTTTTCTTTTGTGTTTTGTTTCTTTTGGCGTTGTTGTTGTTTTTTATACAATTAAACGTATGTTTGGATGTGTGTTGGTTTCATTGCCTTGCGTATTTTGTTTTTTCTTTTGGTGTTCTGTTTCGTTTGGCGTTGTTGTTGTTTTTTGTGTTCTTGATAAATTTAGGATGCTGTACACTGAAAGTGGGCAATGTACATACATACCTATATACTTATTATAAAAAATAATAATGCATCCACAACAAAGGTGAAGGGTATATAAGATTCGGCATAGCCGAATATAGCACTCTTACTTGTTTTTTTGTGTTTTGTTTACTTTGGCGTTGTTGTTGTTTTTTATACAACTAAAGTTTAGTTTGGTTGTGTTGGTTTTTTTGACAAAAAAACAACAAATCGTATGTTTGGATTTGCATGCTTTGCGTATTTTGTTTTTCTTTTGTGTTTTGTTTCTTTTGGCGTTGTTGTTGTTTTTTATACAATTAAACGTATGTTTGGATGTGTTTTGGTTTCATTGCCTTGCGTATTTTGTTTTTGTTTTTTCTTTTGGTGTTTTGTTTCGTTTGGCGTTGTTGTTGTTTTTTGTGTTCTTGATAAATTTAGGATGCTGCACGCTGAAAGTGGGCAATGTACATACATATATAGGGTATATTATTTTTTATAATTAGTATATATTATATACTAATTATAAAAAATAATAATGCATCCACAACAAAGGTGAAGGGTATATAAGATTCGGCATAGCCGAATATAGCACTCTTACTTGTTTACATTACATTTGTACTTTTAGTGCATTAGTTATTTATATTAAATTGATATCAAAAGTATTTTTATTTACAAACATTAATTGCATAAATTTATAATATCATATACCTCATTCTCTGCAGTTTCATTTTCACTGCTTTGTATATCATATATTGTATTAGAACTAAACTTTTTTAACATTTTATCTGTAGGCTGAAATGAATTGCAACAAATTTTATTAGCATTCATATAACTTATTATTCTTATCAATGAATCTAAAAGTTCATATTGAATTTTATTACGTAAGCGAGTTTTGGTATAATTCATAATAGAAAATACCCTTTCTACGCAAGCGTTGCTGGTTGGTAAAATTAACATATTTAGAACGGCCAATGCTGTCTTTCAAGTGAAATGTTCCAGCTGCATCGCAATAATTGTAAACTTGTGGCCAAAAATCTAACAAATTTGTTGGAATTTCTCCTTTAAAGATCTCAGTCCAATTAATATATGCTAATTTTGACCATTGCAATTCATATTCCCCTGCAGATACTTTTGGATTTAAAAATAAAGTTAATGAATTTTGAACTACCGAAAATTTGACTTGTGTCAAAGGGTTTCCACATTTTAATATTGAAAATTCATTATATACTTTAAAAAGAGTTATATTTTCAGGTAACCGTTTAAGCATTTCTTTTAAAAGTTTTTTTAAGTACAAATAACAATTTTCTTTTAAAATTTCTACATCATATTCCTCCATTTTTATATTTTTTAATTCCGTTACAAATTCTGTGCCAAAATCGATAGATTCCAATGGCAGAAAATAATCCGGCGAATCAATAGCCAATTTTAATGAGCATATTAAGTTATCAATATTGCCATTATTATTTAAAAATAACGTCTTAAAAATTTTAGAAGAAAAAATTAATATTGTTGAAACTATTTGATCATGCATGCTACCTGCATCCATATGATCATATTGAAAATCTAAATTTAGATCAGCGAAATGCAATGAGCTCTCAAATGAGCTCTCTTGTTTTTATTTTCACATGTACGCAAGCACACACATTGTATAAAAACAGTCAGTTTCGCATGAGCATTGATAGAAGCAGGTTGTGTTACGCTTTTATGCTTGTTTATTTCATTATTTCAGCTATTTGTTTTTGTTTTTGCCAGAGAATAATTATCAACTCATACAACTACAATATCTAAAAACTGTAGTGGTGTGAGTTTGCATTTCGCTGATTTAGATGATTCATTTTATTAACTATTGGGTTAATAAATATCAAAAAAAGTCTATTTTTTTCGTCAGATAGTTCTTTATAAATAAGTTGAGCAGTCTTGTCGTTTTCAGCAGTTGAGATTAAAGAATATTTAGATATTTTAACTCCACCCACTGCTCCAAAACTCTTCTGATGGCGACCCCATAAGACAGCCAACGAGTCCCCGATATTTGCACCTGTTTTCTAAAATTATTTGAATCAACTCCAATGTTAACCAAATCAAAAGCCCTTTTGTATAGTAAAGTACGAAGTGGACTATGGCTAAAATAGTTGTAAATTTCCTTTAGTAAAAAGTCAGCATTTTTGGGAATTTCACTTGAGGCTTTGGAGCAGCATAAATGGAGGGAGTGGCAGGTACACTTTAAAAGTAATAATTGTGGATTTTCTTTTTTTAAAAGGGTAAATAAAGATTTATTTTTACCACATAAATTACTGGCCCCATCAGTTCCAAGAGCTATCAACTTGTTTATATTTAAACCCACTTTATTTAAGAACAGTTTCATACCTTCAAAAAGATGTGTTGCAGTAGCTTCTTCTACCAAGAAAATACCCAAAATATGTGTAACAATTTTAAGTTTGTTGTGATTAAAAAATCGTACACAAATGCTCATCCATTTAGTTTGGGATATATCGGTAGATTCATCTACCACCAAACTATAGAAATTATCGCCTATATCTTTAACCAAGTCTTCTAAAATTGACGGAGAAACAACATTTTTGATAATTGCAGTACATTTAGTTTTATGAAGCTTTAATTTTTCAAATGCACTTTCTTTTGTTGAGCAGTTTCGTAGCAATGTTGTTAGATGGTCAACTGAAGCAATTGAGCTGTGCTTTGCAATGAAAACGACTAGTTTTATATCAATTATTTTAGACTCATTTGATTGTGGCAGTATTACTAAAAGTACATATATAGAAATACATTAAAATATATTTTTTATTTTTGTTTAAAATTAACTTACTAAATTTTTCAATTTTGTTTTGCTTAAATAGCACCGCCATATTTGAAATGTGTTTATTAGTTTCGGAATGTTTTTTTAGATCGATCTTATGAGATCTTAGAGCTATTTTGCATCCAAAACACCACGACATATATTGGTCATTAGATGTTGATTGGTACGACAAAGGGGCGTCTGCAATAGATTTTAGCCAACCTACAAATTTCAAGTCATTAAAAAGTTTAAAATATTGCATTTGTGTACTTACCTTTGGCCCAACTTTCATTTTCCCACTCCTTTTTATGTCGGCGATCTACTTTTATTTTTTTGGAAGAAGATGACATTATAATAATTTAGTTTTAAAAATAATTCTTTAATATTTCTTTAATTTGTTCCTTTTCTTTTCTTATTTGAAGTATTATTTGCTCTGTTTACCGTTAACTATTTTGACACTAGTATAACATCAATACTGCACATTTAAAGAGGTGTCACACATCACATTTTTCAATATTAATTTTGACAGCTAAATATACTTAACAACAACAATAAGCTTGTTGTTTTTGTATTGTTTTACAAGTGTACGAAATGTATAAAGGCATTGGTGTAACCCATTAATATGAACTATTTTACTTGTTGACATTAATTGTGTCATTCACTATGAAATAATAGATAAATAATATATGAGAGATAACAGAGATGTATACTGTAAGAAAATTATGTTATTAAATTAAAATGTTGATAAAACAGTATTGCAAGAAAAACAAATAATTTGTTAAAAAATCGCCAAATAAATCGCCAACTAGTCTGTAAATCGCCACGTCGCCAATTGGAAATTTTGGTCGCCAAAGGCAATAAAAAATCGCCACGTTTGGCGAGAAATCGCCACATCTGACAGCCCTGACTAGCATTGCAATTTTAATAGTAATACGAACGAACAGTATGAATATTTATATTAGCTGATTGTGATGAAATGAGATAATTTCATATTTATTGCATAGTCAAATATAAGAAATATGTTGCTAGAGCTGAATATCGAAACCCTGATTTCTTTCATTTAATAGAAATATTACACTGGCAACTCTGATGCTAGGCGAATTCATATAAGGTGGTGTCAGTTCTACAAAAACAACGATTGGTCTTAAAAAATGTAAAAAAACCAAAACAAACAAATAAGTATTTAAACTTAATATAGTGTACATAATTGAATAGTGAGAGCTCTACTTATTTATGTAAACAATAAATATTTGGTTAATAAGCTTAGAATATGTAGATATTTAAATATTAAAACAGGCTTTGACAGTTTTTAGAACCAAAAAGCGAAATAAAATTATCAGCTGTGTGACTGACTCCACCTTGTATAAATTCGCCTTGCTCTGATGGTTTGACAAGTCATTTCTTTTTCTCAGAGATGGAAAAGTTGATACGCTTTTACTTTTTTTGATAATAATTCATAATGGAAAATTTCACGATATTCCCGAGACTAATTTGATACTTTAAAAATTTGTTTTGTATTTAAAGACTAATTAATAAATTTCCATATTTTCTATTGAAAATAATATGTATAACAGTATTTCTATAAAAAAACGGCGCATATTCAGAAATCATAACTAAAGTCGGAACTAGTAAAACAGAAACTAAAAAATAGTTCATTGATAGTTGTAGATCTTATTCACAATTCATGACTAGCTTTGTAACTGCTTTGACATGTAGAGAAAACAAAATGTCGATAATAGTTTGATCGATATATACTGTAATTAATTAAAAGGCTTATAAAGCTATTAAAAAACTATTTTTGTTCTCTAAAAAGTACATACAAAATTTATAGTTTGTATGTAAATCAATTAAAATAAGGGCATGTAAAATTAAATTTTTCAATAGAATGTTATTGACAAAAAAAAAATCTCTAGTTTATTTTCTTTTTGTATGGATGTATTAAAATGAAATCAATCAGCTGTTTTTATACCCTTCACCATGAGTGGCAAGGGTATATATAAGTTTGTCATTCCGTTTGTAATTTCCACATTTTTTATTTGCGACCCCATAAAGTATATATATTCTGGATCGTTATAGATAGCGGAATCGTCCGTCTGTCCGTCTGTGTGTTGAAATCAACTTTCCGAAGCCCCCAAATAACTTACATACACGATTCATACATCAATATCTCCGAAATTCTTCCGGCTCGGTCGCCATTTAAAATCGAGAAAATCGGTCCACAAATGGCTGAGATATAAGGAAAAAACTAGGACAACCTCGATTTTTGACCTATATCTGGATTACTAAGTCATTAATATAGACAATATGGATATCTAATGATAGATATTTCAAAGACCTTTGCAACGACGTATATAAGACCATAGTAAGTTGGACATTAAATGGGTCAAAATCGGAAAAAAATATTTTTTAATCTGAATTTTTTTTTCATCAAAATTTTTTTTTTTTTTTAAAAAATTCTTTTTCCAAAAAAATTAATTAAAGAAATTTAAAAAAAAAAAATTTTAAAAAAAAAAATTAAAAAAAAATTTTAAAACATTAAAAAATGTTGATTTTGTTTAAATAAAAATATTTAAAAAAAAAATAATTTTAAGTATAATTTGGTGAAGGGTATATAAGGTTCGGCACAGCCGAATATAGCTCTCTTACTTGTTTTTAATGTATTAGTTAGTTGGCATTTAGTTACAGGTTTACCCATGATTAAGTTCTAACTAATTGTGCTGAAAGTAACCAATTGTGAATAACTTAAATAGGTAATTAAAAAAGTTAAGACTTGTGGATCGTTTATGAATATGCGCCAAGTGTTTAACAGTATTTTCTATGAAAAATCTTGTGTATAATAGTATTTCCCATAGAAAATCTTGGATATTGCTTTATTTTCTATAAAAAAATTGTGTATTACAATATTTTCTATAGAAAGTCTTGTGTTAAGATCTTACATGGCTTTGTTAAATGAAAGTAAATTTAACAGTATATGTTATATATATGAAAGTGCTCGGAAAGGCCTATCGACAAACGTATAATATGAACCAATCTATTAACCCGATGCTCATAATAGGTTAATAGCATCAGCCATATTATATATCGAAGTCTTTCCGAGCACTTTCAAATAATACTTATATTGATTAAATTTTCTTTCATATAACAATGTTGTGTAAATTTTGAGTTAATTGTTCATTTTCGAGAAAACAAAACTTTCATATAAAACTCACAATGGGTTATATTATATATCAGTCAAACGTCCTTTCCTATTGCCACATTGTCCAGAAGTATTATTCAGTATAGTAGATATTTACCGTTATATATAAAAACTTTAAAGGTGTAATTCATAATCCAAAAGAAAGCCGACAAATTGCTTCAAACGCTAAAAAAATTTAAAATACAAGCAGTTGTCACTATCTTTATTTATACCGAATTTTATATAGAAAATATTGTGTATAACATGATTTTATTTGCACTAAAAAAATAATTTTAAATTTTAGTACTTGAGGTTGAAAAAAGTACTATATAAATATTATTTTGATACCGAACAAAACATCCATTTTCCATCCCTGATTGTTATTGACACACGCAAAAGAAGAATATATTGGAAACTCTTTTTTCACATTTAAGTACTCAGTACTGAAAAGATTACTATTGTGAAAACTTGATAAATACAACAAATTGATTTAGTGAACACAAAAGCATATAAATTAAATATTTACAAAGTGTTAAATTAAAAAATGAGACAGTCATGAACTGCCATCAAATATTAAGTGGGGCCTGCAATGCAGGAGATCGATGTTTTGCAATTGGTTCGGTTGAAGGAATTCCATTTACTGTAAGAACACGAAACTTATTTGCTTAACCTTTTATGCAATATGTAAATTAGATAAATTAATGTCATTTATGTTTAATTATTTTCCAATTGCTAGTCTCAAGTCTTGAAAAAATAATTATATTTGTATGTACATATGTGTGCATATGTAAATATGAATGTATATATTATTTTATATGGAACTCGTAAATCTTCATAACTCACATAAAATCGTAGATCTCTCGTATAATAGTTATCCAATCGCAAATATATACCCTTAAAAACTTTTAAAAATAACAAACATATTTTTTTACACAAGTATCACTAGGTCATATTGATTTTACAAAAAGATTGCAATAGCTTGACTTCGAACTTCGGTAGAATCTTTGACGTCTATGGATCATTGGATTCACATACGATTTATTTGTTAATTTCTATGAAAATGTTAATGGTATATTGTTTCTAAACAAAGCGAAGCATAAAGGAGAAACTCATGGAAAAAAATGTGCTATTCTGTCATTGTGTACTTTTCAGAATAACTAAAAATTTAATTTTATACCATTTAAAAATCTACTAAAATCAGTGTATTTTGATATTAGAGGAATTTATAGTCGTGATTGTCAATATTTTTCTCGAGAAAATTTGTATGTATTGTACAAACCTGCTAAAGTAGCAAGAGTAATTTTATTAAGTTGAAACAATAAACTTTTATCGAATTAGACTAAACAGCTGATCAATTTTGTTACAACAGTAGTATATGAGAATGTTTCTAATATTGAAGGCTTTCAAGTAACTATTTTTAATTGGCCCTCGTAAAATTGCGAACTTTAATTAGCTTTTGCAGAAATTGTGCCACACAAGTATTAACCTCTGGTCAATGGGGCACAAGTCAGAGGACCGACCTATTGCAACAATTTTTGTAAAAAATTAAAAAAAAGGAAAACAACGTTCAAGAAATTTTTAATGTTTAATTTAAACAAACATTCTACAGACTGATACTGTTACATACCTTGGTATTCACTTGGATAGACGACTCACTTGGCGTCGTCACATAGAAGCCAAGAGACTTCACATGAAGTTAAGATCCTCTGGCCTTCACTGGTTAATCAATGACCAATCAAAATTAAGCCTTGACTATAAAGTCATCCTATATAAATGTGTTTTAAAACCAATTTGGACATATGGAATCCAATTGTGGGGAAAGGCCAATAATTTCAGTATTGAACTTATTAGAGGGCGCAATCGAAAATTCTTAGGACCATGACGGGTGCACCAACCATGGTACATAAGAGATGAGAACATCCACAGGGACTTGGAAGTACCACTAGTGAAGGATGAGTTTAATAAAGTACGTAATAAATACACATCTGCTCAAAATAATAGATACACCAAAATTTATTTTTTAAAAACGAAAAAAAATAATGGTATATTGTAAAATTATAAAAAAAATTCAGTCGATTTTTATTTATAGTTAAAAGGAGAGTAAAAAACAAAAACAAAATATTTCATAATTAATAATAAATATTATAAAGTAAATTAAATTTCTTAAATTTCGAAAAATTTGGTGCTCATAATAATAGATACATTTTTAAAAATTCTTATTAAACAAAAGCTAATAAATTTTATCTTAAAAAAATTAGTTTATTATTAAAGTAAAGCTAGTATCCAGTATATCCGCCTTTGTTTTGTAAAACTTTCTCCACTCTTCTGGGCATACTGGATATCAAGTTCTGACACTTCTCCAATGGAATCTCGTACCATATTTTTTGCGTTTTCTCCCATAAATCGTCTTTATTTTTGAAAACTTCCTTCGAAAGCCTTATCTTTAATTCACTCCACAAGTTTTCTATTGGGTTTAAATCAGGGGATTGGCTGGGCCAGCTTAAAACAGGTACGTTATTCTCCAAGAACCAGTTTTTAACTAATCTTGAACTATGTTTTGGGTGTTGTCCTGCTGGAATGTCCATATTAATGGCATATTTTCCGATGCATATGGAAGCATTACGTTTTCCAATATGTCTCTATACCCACTAGCATTCATGGTATCTTCTATTCGGAATATCGGACCAACACCATTCCATGAAAAGCAACCCCAAACCATTATGTTTCCCCCGCCATGTTTTACCGTCTTTTTTGTAAATTTAACGTGGAATTCTTTTCCTTTTGGTCGGCGTACATTTCTTTGGCAGTCGTTTCCAAACAAATTTATTTTTGTTTCGTCGCTCCATAAAATATTTCTCCATTTTTTTCGCCTTCACACCCGGACCATTGTAAGTGCTCTTTAGCAAATTCTAATCTTGTCTTGATATTTTTTTGGCGCATTGGTGGCACTTTTCTGGCAATTCTTCCCGGCAATTTAGCTTGTAAAAGACGACGACGAACTGTTTGTGGACTGATTTCGTTACATAGCTCCGCAGAAATAGCTTTCGATGATATGAAAGGGTCTTTTTTAACCATAAGGACGATCCGCCTATCTGTTTCTGGACTGGTTTTCTTTGGTCTACCGCGAGTTTCTCTTTTTTGTTTTTTAGATAAAGCATTTTGGACAAAATGTAAAGATCTTCCTATGCTCTTTGCTATTTCCCGTAATGATTTTCCTTGATTTCTCATCGTTTGAACAATTTTTTTCTCATCTTCGGTACAATGATGATTTCGTCCCATTTTCTTCAAAAGAGTCCTATTTTTTATAAAATTGTTGCTAAAATTTAAATTATACTTACTGTTTCACGTAAATAGGAACAAAAAATTGCACAAAAAAAAAATTGTATATAAACAAATTACAAATTACTGATGTGTATCTATTTTTATGAGCAAATAATTTTTTGTAATTCAAATAAATTCGTTTTTAAAAATCAACATGAAAGCAAATAGTTGCCAGATTTTTGACTGACATGACATTGCCAGATAGAAATTTTAATAATATGATGTATTCTTAACGCTTGCGAGGAAATTTTCAATGTTACCGCCATTTAAATTTTTTCCAATTAGGTGTATCTATTATTTTGAGCAGATGTGTATATACTGAAACTACAATGCCACCCGAATCCGCTTGCTCGGCTTATCACACAGACCCAAACCATATCAAGGCTTCGTAGAGGATATCTACCACCCCGCTAAGATAGGGTGAATTCCAAAATGAATGTATGCAATGAACCTTAAAAAGTCAAGCGATTCTTAACGCAACCGTGTCAATGTATCATATCGCAAAATGTATGAAAAAGTAAAAACAGGCAGTATGATAAGTTTTTTTTTTAATTTTAACTATGCGTTTGCATGCTTTTTCTTGTTAAAGTTATGACTGCATTGCATACATACATTTTGGAACTCACCCATGAGGTCCATTTATCTTTAAATACTCTCGTCGGAGAGCAATTAGTTTTAATTTTGGTTTTAAGATTTAACAACTTATTGTAAGGCCTAATGATATAGGCAGATTCAATAAATAAATATAAAGTAATAATAAAAAAAATGTGTAATTTATATTGGTGCTTAAAATGTATGAAAGTGAAAACATAATGAAATTACATAGAAATTTGTGTCTTTTGTAAAGTTTGTCAAATCAGAAACATAGTGCAACCGTCCATTTCAATTATTCTTAAACAATAAAGGTTCTTCCATCCATGTTACAAAATTTATTTTAACATAAACTTTTATAAATTTCAGAATGCATTTTATTACAACATTTTATTATTACTTTTATTACACCCTTAATTTTTTCCGCGAATTTCACTGAAAAAATATACTTTTGTTTAAGTATTATTTAAAAATATGCGGAACTGTTATCTTTTTGAGCAAAACTAGTATGTGCTAACTTTAGTGCTTGACGAAATTGTATTCCTTGTCAATTCACAGACAAATTTTATGATTGGACATCCCTCAGGCTTAGGTTAGGTTAGGTTTAGAAGGGTGTACACAAAGTGTACTTCCACCCAGAGACCTTGAGGTCCATTGTGATTCCCTTCGATAGAGATAGAAAAAGATAAAGATAATAGCATTAGAATAAGCAAAAAAGAAGTCCAAAATTCCGTCTGATAAAAAGAAGAAGAAAGAAAGGAAAGATTAGTCTTTTCACGGATTTGGACCTGCCGTAGAACGTCCCTTAAATAGCCACCCTATTCCCTTAATGAAACCTAGTATGTTGCTTAGTTTGCAGCCAGCAACATTACCAAGTTCATCCAGAAATCTATTTCCTAGCCATTTAAGTCTATGACCCTGTAGCATAGGGCAGTTGCACATAATGTGCTCTACTGTCTCTATCTCCTCTGCATCCCCACATACTCTACAGAAGTCCTGTGTGTCAGTATCCCACTTTCCCTTAAAGGCTCCAATTGAGCAGTGACCGGTTATCACTCCTACTAGAATCCTGAGATTGTACCTATCCAACTCTAACAGTGTCCCAGTCGCGTTCGCATTCAGTCTTGGCCATAAGGCCCTGGACACTTTGCAATCTGTTCTACTGCACCAGGATCGATTCGTGCAGTCCCGGAATCTTTCGTAGATTACCCTGTAGTAGTGACAAATGGGTGGTCTAACAGCCCGTTCCCTAGTGTCATGGTCCAAATCGGAACCATGTCTAGCAAGTTCATCTGCTACCTCGTTACCCTGTATATCACAGTGCCCTGGCACCCAACACAATCTCACTGAGTAATGTGCCAATAGCTCCTCCAGAGCTCTCCTACAGTCCTCTACTAGGTTGGAGTGTATTAAATGACATTCCAAGGCCTTCAGTGCTGCCTGACTGTCTACATATATTGTCACTGCAGACCCCCTATTTATGTGTGTCCCTATCAACTCTGTGGCTTTCCAGATCGCGAAGATCTCTGCCTGGAAGACGCTACACTCGTTAGGGAGTCTATATGAGCGCTTGATGTCTTGGTCGACCAAATATACCCCGGCCCCCGTACCAGAATCCATTTTGGAACCGTCTGTGAAAACTGCGCACCCATCAAACAGTTGATCGGATCCAGCCCACTTATCCCTAGTGGGGAATTCTACTGGGGGTGAAGCACCAAAGCTGAAGGTTGCGACCTTATAGTCAGAGATTCCAGATGGAGTAATGCCCTGACTAACAAGACCTGCTTCATACAGTATCATAGTGTGTCCCATCCGCAAGGATTTCACTAAGGAAGACTCAGATAGTCTGAGTAAGTTCCTTGCTGCCACACTTTCAACATATATCTCAATGGGTAGTAGATTCAGGATTATATCCAACGCCGCCTGCGGGGTGCTGCCTAGGGCACCTGTGATACCCAGACATGCACATCTTTGAGCCTTGTTGAGTATAGCCCTGTAGCTACGTTTCCTCATTGCCTCCCACCACACTGTGCAGCCATAAGTAATAATAGGTCTAACAACAGAAGTGTAGATCCAATTAACCATACTCGGTCGCAAGCCCCAGTTTTTGCCAATTGAGTTCCTACATGTATAGTAGGCATTAAGGCCCCTTTTCAATCTTTCCTGCGTATTTATTTTCCATGACAGTTTATAGTCAAGGAAGGTTCCTAAATAATTGGCTCCCCCTGATAAACTCAGCTCGACGCCGTCTAGTTTCGGCAATTTGAAGTTCCCTACCTTATACTTCCTAGTAAACAACACCAATTCTGTCTTTGATGGGTTTACACCCAGCCCGTTAGTCTTTGCCCAGGATGAGAGATCGCCAAGCGACTCCTGCATGATGTCACTGATAGTTGAGAGAAATTTTCCCTTAATCAGGATCACCACGTCATCCGCATAGGCGACTATCTTCCTACCCTTAGATTCGAAGGTCCTGAGAATAGGATTAACCGCCAGTAACCACAGTAGAGGAGAAAGAACTCCACCTTGTGGTGTACCTCTGGTAACCCGTCTTCTGATCACATCGTCCCCTAGGGTTGAATTGATAATCCTGCTTTCCAGCATTAAGATTATCCAACTCACTAGAAAGTCGTCGACCCCAAGTTCTACTAACGAGTTCCTAATTGCCTCTGTCCTGATGTTGTTAAAGGCACCTTCTATATCAAGAAACGCAGCCAAAGTATATTCCCTATGCTTCAGACTGTGCTCTATACAACCGACCACTTCATGAAGCGCACTCTCAACGGATTTACCCTTGAGGTAGGCATGTTGAGCGTTGCTAATGAGATGGGTATCTATATTGCTCCTTAGATGTAGATCTATCAGTCGTTCTAATGTCTTCAAAAGAAAAGACGATAGGCTAATAGGTCTAAAATCCTTTGGTTTCGAGTGGCTGGCCTTACCGGCCTTTGGTATGAAAACAACCTTGACCTCTCTCCACCCACGCGGCAGATACCTTCTACTGAGACAGGCCTTGAAGATATCCGCCAAGAGGAATAATGCCGTATCCGGGATATTACACAGCATCGCCGGAAATACTCCATCCGGACCCGGTGATTTATACGGGTCGAAAGATTTTACCGCCCAGGCTAGTTTTTCCCTAGTGACTATTCCCTCAATTTGTCTAGAGTCATGACTAGTTCCCTCAGGCATGTTAGCCCCCTGATCGTCAGCCCTAGTGCCTATACTTTCACAACCAGGAAAGTGTGTTTCCATAAGCAGGGAGAGTGTTTCCGAGCTAGATTCCGTCCATGAGTTATCAGCTCTTTGAATATACCCTATGACCTTTGGGTCTTTGGATAAAATTCTCCGAAATCTTGACATCTCATTGACGCTATCAACGGATTCACAAAAATTCCTCCATGAAGTCCGCTTCGCTCTTTTCAGATCTCCCTTGTATTTATTGAAGCACACCTTGTAGTTGTTCCAGTCTCCTTGTAATCCAGTGAGCTTTGCCCTATTAAAAGATTTCCTAACCGTCGACCTTTGAACTTGAAGTTCCTTAGTCCACCATTTTGGCTGTTTACGCCTACCGGGAAATTTCATTGGGCATGATGACTCATAGCTCTCATTTAATAAACGGGTGAAATTGTTCACCGTTATTTCCAAATTGGGTGGTATCAGTTCACATAAATTAAACTGTTCAAACCCAGTACGTACCTTATCATAAAAGGTTCCCCAATTTGTCCGCCTAGGATCCCTAAATGGTACCCTTAAGGACGAGTTAAAATTCAAAGTGAAGGTGATCCTACTATGATCCGAAAAGGAACAGTCCGTGGATACCCTCCAATCTCTAACGAAATTATCATCTTGGTTCGTCAAGGTCATGTCTATAACCGCCTGCCTATCTTTGTTCCTAAACGTGGGCATATTGCCCTTGTTACAGATAACTAGATTATTGACAGTTATGAAATCATAGACGCACTCACCTCTTTTATTGATATCAGCACTGCCCCATTGGCTGTGATGAGCATTTGCATCACATCCCATAACCAGGATAGCACCTCTCCTTTTTGTATACGCCGTTAGCTCCTGCACCTCATTGCCTGGTGGATCCACTGCATCATACGGCATGTACACCGAAGCCAAAGTCAGCGTCCGCTCACCCCTGGTTTCCCTATTCACAACAGTGATGTCACCGCCCTTAAAAGAATGAGAAATTATTAGTTTGAGTTCTCTCCTTGCCAGGATACACGTTCTTACCTTGTCCTCAGTGGACGGGATAAATAACGTGTATCCCGCTATCCCTAACCCGCAAACCTTATTTTGGTTAATCCAAGGTTCTTGGATCAGGGCCACATCGGTCTGGGATTTGGTGAGAAAGTTTGCCAATTCTGTTGAGGCCGCTTCACAATGATGCAGGTTTATCTGCACCACCAGCAGCCTCTTTGGTAGTGTCATGTTTCGAATACCGAAACCTGACAGTGCCAAAACCAAAATTGACAACCCCTTTCACCTTGTCCAAAATCTCGAGGGATTTACGATCCACTGCGACCCGGAAATCCCTCCCGTTGTTCTCCTTACACACCATGGAGGCTACCGCCTTCCATTGGTCTATATGGAGATCAACATTCTGTTTTTTCAACAGTGCCAATATGGTTTCCACCGGTCTTACGGGTGGAGGAATCCATACTGTCACTATTGACCTTAATGGTAATTCTGAAGCGCGTATCACTTCAAGTTTTAAGGCTGGATTAAGGTCGCCAAGTTTCCCAACTACGGTCCTTAAAAATTCAAATGAATTTTTATTTCCGCAGTTTATGACCTTGACTCCCTTAGCCCAGTCAGCACCTTTAAAAGATACGTCTTCAGAGCTACCACTATGGAAAGCCATCTCATCCAAGAGTCTAGCCTCAAGCAGCTGCCATTGATCGGTACTGATCTTCCCATCCGGATCATTCCGATCAATAATCGCTGCCTGAAGATATACGTCCTTACTCAGGGACTTCTTTAGCTTCTTTGTTGACGAGGAAGGCTGGTCGTCCCCAGATCTAGCCCTCTTAATGGTCTCCTTTTGGTTACCCTTAAGAGTGCTAGATGGGGTTACACCAGCATTCCCCGAAGCCTTGCTGCATCCTGGTGCCTTCGATGACGAGGTTTGAGGACCACCGGATCCGTTTCCCTTAATGTTACCCATACGGGCACCCTTAAGAGAATCGGCCGGAGGATTCTTCATTCCCTTCGCACCTGACCCCATTATGGGAGGCTTCTTGTTACCATCCACAGTTCTAGCCGAAGCACCGATTTGTAGGATGGTAGAAGAGCCCCCCTCCTTAGTTGTTACCGCACTGCTAGTGGTTGGAGCTGTCGACCTTATACCCTTTTGGGTGTCAGCCAGATCGACAGCAGCTACCACTTGCTGCTCAACAGGAGAAGACTCTCCCAAGAGTACACTAACAGGGCCGTAGATTCTTTCAAATCTAGCGACGTCCTGTCTGTGTTTCTTGAGAATCCCTCAGGCTTAGTCGGGCTTAACAATATAACATGATAGGAGACCTTGTGAATTGACCAATCATATATATAAACAATTTGAATGTAACTTTACACCACATAAACTTTGTATCTTGTTCCGTTAAAACACAGATAGAACGACAGATTTCTTGAGTTTTGAGACAGTTTTTGTATGTATAAAAGAATAGAAAGAAAAACCGTTAAAACTTTAAATATTAATTATATTTACAAAAAAAAATCTCAAAATTGAAACGGTTGTTGTTGCCACCGCAACCTCCATAGATGAATTCGGCGCATTCGTTGGAATCAGTTTTGTAGGACCAAGATGGGATGTAAGCCGCGTAGGCAATCAAACCCTTACCGTCCATGGCATGTTTCAAACAATGCACGATGGGGCCAATGACCAGTTTTTTAGGCAATAAATCACAGGAAAAAGCTAGGAAAAATTTCGTACAGATGATAATAAGAAGTTTCTAAATCTTCAGTAAAAAATTTAAGTCAATCGGACAGTGCCACGCCCATTTACAGTAGGTGGATTAAAGTGCAACTGCGGATGCAGATCACTGGAAAATAATAAGTTTCTGACTTTCAATTAGGTCACATTAATGCTCACCAAAGACTTTAGTAATCATTTCAAGTCAATCCGTCTACTGCCACACCCACTCTCCTGACAGGAGATATATGCATGGCGATAGGCGGATCTTGAAATTAAGCGAGAAGCTATCACTAGTTATGGAGAAATCGCCCTAAAATTAGGTGTCATGTTTTCTGTGTATATGAAACTTATTTGTGTTGAATTTTATTTTAATACGAACATCTGTAAGAAATCTATGCTCGTTAAAATGATTTTTGGAAGTGGGCCTTATATGGGAGCTTTGATTAATTATGGACCGATTGTTATAAAATTTGGTGACATGATTTTGTATCTATATAACTTATTTGTATTGAATTTTAATGGAATACCCACATTTTTAAGAGATGTATGCTGGTTAAAGTGATTTTCGGAAGTGGGTCTTATATGGGAGCTATGACTAAGTAAGGACTGATCGTCACAAAATTTGGTGGTGCGATTTCGGCTTATATAAAACTTATTTGTGCTGAATTTGGTTTGGATTGATATCCAACTCAGATTTTTATGAGAGCCTAACTATTTTCAGATAGGGCAATCGTATGGGGGCTAGGAGAAATAATGGACCGATTCTAACCATATTCACAAGACAAGAGAAAAGCTTGTACCAAATTTTGTCCAATTAGCTTTATAATTACAACCTGTAGTTTGATTACAAGGTATACAGACGGACGGACAGACGGACGGACATCGCTTAAACGACTCAGAAAGTGATCCTGAGCAGATTGGTATACCATAAGGTGGGTGTTGGGACAATATTTTTGCGCGTTATAAACATCAGCACTAACCCTCTCCACTATGGAGGTTTTGGGTATAAATATCCAAATTTTTAAGTTATACGCTATCTGGAAATACATTTTTATAAACAGCGGCAGATGGTTTTTCCAAAAAATTATAGTAGACATTATTACCTTTCTCCACATATAAATTGTTTCACGGATACGCTCGGATAAACAATGTTCTATTCCAAAGAATATATGGACGACAGCAAAAACTTCACAAAAAAGACAACACAAGTTGACACAAAAAATTATTTACCACATCTAACTTTTTTTTAAAATTTGTATAACATTTTAATTTACATACATTTGCAAGTGTTTTCCATTTTACAAAATTTTTATAAACTTAAAAGTTTTTGTTTGACGACTAAAAATCCTTTGTTGTTTCATTATGATTGAATGTCAGAAAATGTAGCAAAGCAAAAATTGGCAACTTTGGCAGCTCGGCATGTCGTCATGAGTTGCCACCTGACTTTAATTTTTTAATATTTGTGTTTTTCAAAGTGTTAAGCCTAGTACTCTGTTCATATTTGCGAAAAATCATGGTTTTTTCATGCGAAAAATTTTATATGATGTTTGACAGCTAGCTGTTGCTTTTAATTTCGTGTGAAAGAAGTGCTGCGTATGTTATTTTGTGTGAAAAAATAAGGTTGCCAGATGTATTTCACATGTTTTCCACAATAAAAACAGAGTACAACTTTTGCGAAATTATTTCGCATATATTTCATTCCAAATATTTTATATGTAGTTTGACAGCATTTCGCACGAAATTTTGAACAGAGTACCTAGCTTTAAATATAAAATTCCGTTATTCTTTTTTTTAAATGGTTGACATGAAAAAAGGATTTTTTGCCTCAAAACCTGTCATTGGCCCCATCGTCCCATGGTAAAATATAAATCAAAGATTTTAATTTTTCAAATTTATTTTTCCTCTAGATAGTTTTTTGCATAGAATAAACGCATAGAACGGAAAGAGAGAGTAAAATATTACTCTCTTTTCACACATACGGGTGATACAAAAACAAAATACATGCAATACATTCTCATGAATTAGGTTTCTGACAACAGACTTAGGTTTTTGGCTCTCAGTTACCTATCTAGTTGTTGTCTATGGTTTTTTGTTTTATTATTATTTAATTTTAGGTTATGTATTTTATTTTTGACTTTTAACCCTCCGTTAGTCGCAATCATTTTCAAACGAAACTAGTAAAAAAAGCGCTTTAGCATAAAACAATTTTACTAAAATCTGTTCACTTTTTATTTCGAAAACATAAAAACAATATTAAAAATTGCAATAAAAATATATTTTTTTAAGCAAAAAATAGCTTAAAATTGAGGGTGTTTAAAAAATTTACTTTAAAAATTATTTGCCTGTTTTTGACTCAAAAATCTACGTGGCACTGTAAACACGATGGTGGCCATATCATGGTGTGGAGATGCATGTCGTCAACTGGGGTAGGGAATTTAGTATTTATCGATGACACTATGGACAAAAATGTATATTTTAACCCTTTCAGGGTCAAAAATAATTTAGGTCGAGCTAAAAGTATTAAAAAGAAATATTTATAATTTGAATACGCTGAATCCGGGAAAAATAAAATTTTTTGTATTTATTGCTCTGGTTGTGTCTTTTATGTCTGTCTTTTATTTAAAACAAAAAATTAAAACTAACTGTATTTTATTATACAGTAAAAGCGCATAGAAACAGAGTATGTTATAATGTCGAATATATTCGACAAAACCACTGAAAGGGTTAACTTATTGAAAAATAATTTATTGCAAAGTGCTGAGAAATTGGGTATAAGAGACGATTTTAGAATTTAACAGGACAATGTCTCAAAGCATACGTCGCAACTTGTACGAACATGGTTTATTTGTAACTATCCCCACATCTTTAAAACTCCAGCTCAATGGTTTTGAGAATTTGTGGAGTTTTCTTGGGAGAAATATTAGAAAACATTAGATAAATAATAAGCAGGACTTAAAAAACGCTCTACAACATGAATGGCAGAAGATAACGACAGAATAAATACAAAAACTTGTTAACTCTATGCAATCTATACTTAAATCAGTTTTAAAACAAAAAGGGATATCCCACAAAATATTAGTTTTCTTTAAAATATGAATAAAATTGTTTTAATTTATTGTTTGTAATAAATTAATTTTGTAATTTAATATGTGCACGAAATAAGCAGTGAGGTTATTTTTCTTGAAATTTCGTTTTTATGTTAAATATTTTTAATAAATGAATTGTTTTAATTTTTTTTTTTTTGTAAATACAATAAATAATACCATATTTACATAAGGAAAAAGTTCAAGTACAATGTAAAGTAAACGGAAAGAAAGTCAAAAACAAACAGTATTTAATTTTGGTAGTGTCAATTAACTCTTTTCACAACCAATTTTTTATTTTTTTTGGTACACATTTAATGATCAATGGTACTTTACAGATACTTATGATCGATATTCTTCTTCTCTATAATTTTGTTAGTTCGCGATCGATTTTTTGTTTTGTGAACATCATAATGTAAAATGTTGCTTAGAAAACTTCTAGGAAGAATATTATCCTACAACGGGACTATGCTAATTTACTACAATGCTAATTTAAACCAATTGGAAAAAAGAGTACAGGAGTTCTCGGGGATGTTCTTGGTAACACGAAATATAATTTATAGTGTTTGAGAATGAGCTGTAATGAGGGTTAAAATGTAGTGGTGGCCATAGACCTAAAATAACTGAGCGCCTAATGTCGAACAACTTCATCGAATACAGTAATTTTGACTTACCTGCACAATCAACTTTGCACGATATTTTGTGCAGGTAAGTTAAAAATGCAGTTAATCTCAATGCACTTACCTGCTCATTGATGCTAGTAAGTGCATTTACGGTTTACTGCCCAAAAAAGCAGCTAACGGCAAATAATTTACACGAAGCTTTGTGATTTTTCCGTCTAAAAATAGCGTCAAATATTTTAGCTACTTTTAAAATTATTAAGAAGTGTACAACATATTTTTTCATTCAAAATCGTATTTTTCTTATTTATTTTGATTTTATTTTGTATTAGGCAGCTAAATTAAATTTTTTTCATGAAACCGGTTATAGCTTCCAAAAGTATTATGCACTTATCTTAAATGTGCAGGTATGAACAATGCACTTAAATTAACGAATTTATATGGGTTTTGTAAATAAATATACAAAACACAAGTTTTGTGCACTTATATGCAAAATGCTCTTAAGTGAAAGGCAGGTAAGTCAAAACTACTGTATTATAACATTATTATTATAAAAAACCTACTGCTTTCTGCAACAAATGTAGAAAAGCGTTTTCTTCGCCTCTACAGATGTCGCGACACGTCGACTATTGGGATGACTTTATATTATGCGACGAGATATAAATGATCCTGTATTACAACGAAGTGCCATTTAGAGTCTGACGTAAGGTGTTACTATAAAATTTCGATTATGATTTGGGAGTATATCTCAAGCAAAGGAATGAAAGACTTATGTTTTACTGAAACAATCATGGTCGCGGAACAGTATTTAAACACTCTGAAGAAAAATTTGCTAAGAAATGCAACTAAATTTGGGTTTATCAGGACAATAAACTACAATAAAAATTTTATCTAAACTTAAATCGTGTATATCGTGCGGATGTGGCTTCTGTATAATTTCAAAAGAAATGGAAGACCATAACATACAAAAAAAAAGAAAACAAAAAACCGTCTGCAGTGCTTAGTAGTATATCCTAAGCGAGGTCATACCAAATATTAAAAATGTCCAATAAGTAAATAGATTAGTTATTTAATTACTAAAACCACACTACTTGTAATTTGTGAAAAGAGTTAATTGACACTACCAAAATAAATAGTATTTTATTTTTATTTGCTTCTCGTTTGTTTTACAGTGGAGTTGAACTTTTTCCTTATGTAAGCTTTATATATAATGTATATATTCATAACAAACCAACAAAATATATGTAATGCAATAATAAGTGGTATTTTCATGTAATCAAATTCGAAAATATAAATTTATTACAAATGTGTAAACTCATTTTTGACATACTGTATGTTAAAAATTATTTTCCTATTTTCATTTTATATTGTACATACATATATGTATATATATATAAAAGTAAAAACTAAAGACTAACAAGAAGTGAAACGCTGCACAGTGGTATGAGAAAAAAAAGAGGGAAATAAATCTGTAACTTCTAAACCCTTATTCCGATTTGAATGAAATTTCACATGCGCAAAGAGGAAGTATTGCCGAAAAAAGTTTTGAACTTGGACCTCATGAGCACACCAGGAGCTGGGCCAGGCGTCCCCAAAGTAGGACACCTCGGGTATGTTCAATTTTAAAAATGATCATATTTCTTCGTTTGTTTTCCGATTTCAAAAAAATTACACATATGAAATCTTCGTCGTAGCCATCAATTATCTCTTATAGCTTTTACCCACCCTACTCCAGTTTTTTTGATGACCGCGGTTCCAAATATTTCCCGATTTTCTCCATTTTTTTGTAGGATTAACAACAGAAGTATATATCAAATAAAGAAAGAATATTTTTAAAAATCATGACTGAATCCAAAGTTACATGCATTTGAATTTTCGCTATTGTACGCGCAAAATAAAAGCCTTGCTGTGTCTTTCGTTGTTTATCTTACACTGATTTATTATTTAAAAAACAAGTGGTCAAACCACTTGTGCATCAACATTACAAAACTCTTACGGCCGTATCTATAACGAAAAATTAGCCACTGTGTATACATCGCACACAACGATCTGCTAACTAGCAGACCGATTAAGCTTAGCAGAAAGTTAGCAAAGAGTTTATTTATAATGCACTTTTGTCTGTCAATAATTTATATGAAAATCAACTCTGAAAAGTGTGATGTATTGCCAACTATTTAAAAAAAAATGAAAAAAATCAACTCTGATGTATTTCTTGACATTTATATTTAACTTGTTTCCCTCAAATTTTGAAATTTGAATGTAAATTTTTTTTGACCGACGTTGGGTTTCACCTCTTAAGAACTCTAAATTGTCTAATTGGTCAAGAGTTTGCATCATTTTTAAATAATTTAATTTAATTTTTTCCCACACAAAACTTTTATATGTTTATTTACAAATTTACTTTGACACAAAACAGCTGTTGATTAAAGACTTAGCAAGTCTTTGATCGCTCGTTAACATGCGTTTAGCGAGTGGATAAGAAATACATTATAAATAAGTTGTATGTTAAATCCATGCTAAATTTTGGTTATAAATACGGCTGTTATACTCTAATGTTTACAACAACAACGTACATAAAATAACTCAACATCATACGATTGTACCGTAATTACTTTAAAGAACAACAAGTAAAGCAAAATAAGAAACACAAGAATTCATATACGAGGGATGATGTAAAATGAATAAGACAATATAATTAAATAATATTGTACCAAATCAATAAAAATTAAAATATAAATAAACGTCGTTAACATTCCGCCAGCCTTGAACGGAGCTATTTTAGTTCAATCATCTTTGGGTAAAGGATACAGTTTAGTAACCGGACGTTTAAACGTAGATGTTTCAGTCTTTGCAGTGGCCACTCTAACTCGACCATCTCAACCAGCTTGGGTTTCTATCACTCGACCAAGTTTCCAGCATGCGGGGGGTATATTATCTTCACGTAGCAGAACGACATCATCTACTTGTAAATTTGGTTTTTCATTTAGCCATTTTGATTTAGGTTGAAGCGACAGTAAATAATCATTTGACCATCGTGACCAAAAATATTGTGACAGCTGTTGAATAAGTCTCCACTTGGAAATAGCTGATGTCTTAAGATGGGTCATATCAACCTCAGGCATAGCATTTAGGGGTCTGCCAATTAAAAAGTGTCCCGGACTGATATATGGTAGGTCATCTGAGTCAGCTTGGACTAGCGACCGGGAGTTCAGGACAGCTTCAATTCTTGTTAACAGTGTAGTTAGTTCTTCATATTTAAGGGTAGCTTGACCAATGGTTCTCCGAAGGTGATATTTTATACTTTTCACTGTGGACTCCCATGCACCTCCAAAGTGTGGTGCCGCTGGTGGTATAAAGTGCCATTGAATGCCCTTAGTGGATAGAAAATTTGAAACATTATTATTAAATTCAAAGTTCGTTACCGCTTTGTAGATTTCTCCCAGTTTCTTAGCAGCGCCTTGAAAGTTGGTGCCATTATCACTGTGTATGTGCCCACAAAGTCGCCTTCGGGCTACGAATCTATCTAGAGCAGCCAGAAAGGCATCCGAGCTTAAATCCGAGACCAGTTCGAGATGTACAGCTTAGTGACTAGACAAATAAATACTGCGATGTATGCTTTAGCTGTAGGAGATTTGCGACCATTATGTTGTTTATACATTATAGGACCTGCGTAGTCACAACCGACTTCATAAAATGGATAGGCAGCATTTACTCTAAATTTCGGAAGGTCGCCCATAAGTTGGTAGTTGGCCTTGGCCCTGTAGCGTTGACAGACTTGACATTTATCACAAATTCGCTTAGCAAGTTCACGTGCACCTACTATCCAATACCTCTGACGCAGTGTAAAGAATTCATTAAAGAATTCATTTTCAGCTTCTCTTATCTCGTTTACCTGAAGTGGTGATTTATTTTTAGATTTAAAACGAAAATTGTTATATGCTCTATAGTAATCGGCAAGTGCTCGGACCATACTAGGGAAACGCGACATACGTGTATTTAATCTCTCAATAATGCTAACACAACTTGTTGTGGTTAAAACAACCTGCTTTTCTAGGCGTAATTCTTCATTAGTTTTTAATTCTTTAACAGGTGCTGGCCACTCCGATGGGTCCTTTAGTAGAAAGGATGGCCCATGAAACCACATTAGATTATCAACTAGATAGCTTGATCTAACACCTCTACTAGCACAATCATCTGGATTTAATTTAGTTGGAACATACCTCCATTTAACATCAGGAAGGGTTTCAAGAATGTACCCAGTTCGATGACCAACAAAAGTTTTCCATCTAGTGGGATGGGATGACAGCCATGCCAATACAGTTTTACTATCTGACCAGCATGCAATGCTTTTAGTGTCTATACGCAGCACGGGCATTAAATACTCAAAAAGTTGTGCCAAGAGATATGCAGCACACAGTTCCAGCCGGGGAATCGATATCATGGTTATCGGTGCCACCTTCGTTTTAGCCATCACTATATTAGTAGATACCTCACCATTTGTTAATGTTTTACAACAATACACTACTGCTGCATAGGCTGCACTGGAAGCATCACAAAATCCATGATAAGTGATATTGGTTTCTGTCGAGAAAATAATTCTAGGAATATTAATATTATTCAGTAAATAAAATTCAGAAAATAATTGCTCAGCACAGGTTTTAATTTCGCTAGGAAGCTCATCGTCCCAGTCTATACTAATTAACCAAAGTTTTTGCATAATTATTTTAACCGCTATTATGACCGGTGAAATCCAACCAAGGGGATCAAAGATTTTTAAAATTTCTGATAGCAACTATCTCTTAGTATCAATGCTGTAGTCTTTTTCCTTAACTTTGTAAGAAAAACAGTCGACAATAGGGTTCCATATTACACCAAGTAGACATATAGTCATATCTGTTGGTATGTTTACTATACTTTCAATTTTATCTTCCTTAAGAATATTGGTTAGAATTTTACTCACATTAGTTGCCCATTTTCTCAACCGAAAGTCGCCAGCCGTAAGCAACTGGTTTAATTCTTCAGCTAATTTTTGTGCATCATTTATAGTGTTGGAGCCAGCCATACAATCATCAACGTAAAAACTATTTTCTAAGGCATCACATGCTAGTGGAAAGCGCTCACTCTCATCTGCCTTTAATTGCAAAAGCGTACGTATTGCCAGGTACGGGGCTTAGGTCGTACCGTAAGTCACTGTAGTAAGTCTATAGTGTCTTATTTCTTCATTGGGACTATTTCTCCACAAAATTCTCTGATAATCACGATCGCACTCTTGTATGTCAATCATGCGAAACATTTGTTTTATATCAGCCGCAAAACAAAATTTCTTGCACCTATATCTCAGTAGGTCTTGTTGTAAGACGGGGCCTCTTAGTAGATTATCATTTAGAGATTGTCCGTTTGATGATTTGCTAGAGCCATCAAATACTACACGAAGTTTTGTGGTAAGACTTGTATCTTTTAACACGGCATGGTGTGGCAAATAGTACACTTTGGCAGCGGGGCGATTAATTTCATTGTTAGGCACAGGTTCCATATGGCCCAATGAAATATATTCACTCATAAAATCAGAATATGCAATTTTTAAATTAATGTTAGATTTAAACTTACGTTCCATAGTATAAAATCTTCTTAAGGCTCCAGTATAGGATTCTCCCAGCTCTGGGGACTGTTTAAAAGGCAATCTCACCGCATATCTTTCAGCTCTGATGGTTGTAGAACGGTAGAAATCGTCGACCTTTTGATCTTCAACAGCTAAAGCCGGTTTTTTTGTAATATTAAGTGTTGTATCTTCAAACTACATGGCAACCTGGTTGTACTAAATAATCGTTTTGACATTTTCCTTGTGATCCTGCTTTCTTCTTTAAAAATATAGATACAAACTTTTGATTAGCATTAAGCTTTAAAAACATTGTTCCTTTTTACTTATAATAAAAATTAATTTACTTTTATTGAACATTAAAAATACGTGTGCATTTATTCATCGACAAACACAATATTAAGGCTCTCGACTTCCCAAAATAGTCGTAAGGCTTTATTAAGATCTTCTGCATCACCAATTTGCCTCATTGTATTACACACCGTGACTGATTTGTCCATAGTACAACCATTACAAATAACCCAACCAAAGACGCTATTTTGAGCTAAGAGGTTGCCGTCCTTTATAATCCTACCCTCTTTAATTAGTGAAAAGAAATAGTCAAACCCAATTAAAATGTCAATATCTTTAGGGATATGAAATTTATTATCAGCTAAGGGGAGGTCTTGAATCTCATCCCAGCAATTAATATTTAATTTTACACAGGGTAATTTTGAAGTTAATTTTGTAAATATATGAGCCATTATATGAATTATTGTTTCATCATCGTAAATAGATTTTACTTCCAGTTGGACGCTTCCACGGGTTGCGCCAGCTTTGTTGTTGCCCAATCCACAAACAAAAATTCTTGTTGACTTACGAGGCAGCCTTAGTCTTTGTGCACATTTTTCTGAAATTAGAGTATTTTGACAACCAGAGTCCAAAAGAATATTACAGGGTTGAAAATATCCCATATTATCTTTTACCAATACTCTGGCAGTTGGTAATAGCATATTAAAATAATTTACCTCTGAAGATTGGCTTACGTTCTCCTTCGTATCGGCAGCAACCACATAGGTATCATTCAGAGCTGAGCAAGCAGCTGGTTGATTAGTCTCAGGCTTAGATACTGTAGGCAACTTACTTGATTCTGATGACGGCTTTCGGTCAATATGTATAAGCGAATGGTGTTTACCTTTACATGTTTCACAAACATGCTTCGAAGTGCAATTCTAAACACCATGATTTGGTTTCATACAATTAAAACAACAATATTTCTCCTTTAACAGTTGTACACGTTGATTCACATCCAATTTGTTGAAAGTGGGACAATATGACAGGTGATGATTTTGTTCACAAGCAGCACAGGCCCTTTTCATAGTGCTAGTGTAAGCACGAGCAGAGCGAACCCCCTTTGGAACAGCTTTACTTGCTTTCTCGTTTGAAGATGGCAGTCGTTCTAAAGCATCGCAGCGTTCGTTGACGAAAGCAAAAAATATATCCAGTGAAGGAAATAATATTTTACCACTATACTCTGCCCAAGCTTGTAGGGTAACTCTGTCCAACTTCTTGCATAGCAAGTGGATCAGCCATGGATCTCTTTTCTACGCATCGGGGCCTTGAGCACGAAGGCCTCGAATAACTTCATCAGCTACGTTTGTTAAGTTTCGCAATTCCTTCGAATTATAAGCATTAGGGATTTGTAGAAAAATCTCGATTAATGATTCAACGACCAGCAAGGGTTTATCATATCGTTCTTGTAATTTTTTTAATGCTTCATCATAATTCTGGTCAGACACTGTCAAATGGCGAATCAGATTTGCTGGACTCTTCGTCACAATGTGATATAGTTGAGAATGGTCTCAGTAGGAAATGTGGTAACTGCGGTGGAGATCATTCCGCTAATTATCGCGGATGCCCGGTCTACAAGGAGTTACTAAAAAGATTAAGAGAGAGGCAAAAGCTGTTGAGAGGTGAAATAGTTGAATCAACACCTACAAATTCGGTATCTACATCTAGACCACTAAGCTCTGGAGTAGATTTTTCAAATGATAAAATAAATGCGGCTCATCCAGTATCACAGGAAAATGGCCAGGGAGCTACAATTAATGCTGGAGCCAGCTCATACGCCAGTATTTTAAAAACGGGTTATCAAAAGCCAAAAGTCCCCCAAAATATGGGAGGGTTGGAAAACCTTATGCAAACACTTACTGAGAATATTTCCTCTCTTAATCAAAATATGACTAACTTCATGTCATCCATGCAAAACACAATACAAGAGCTTCTGAGAGCACAGAACCAAATGATTCAAATTATATTAACAATAAAATGAATTTTTTGAAGATATGTTTCTGGAATGCAAATGGTTTAAACCAGCACAAATCGGAAATTTCCCATTTTATGTTAAATAAAAGCATCGATGTGATGTTAATTTCGGAGACACATCTTACAAATAGATATAACTTTAATATATCAGGATACTCATTTTATTACACAAACCATCCGGATGGTAAGGCACATGGCGGTACCGGTATCATAATTAGAAACCGATTGAGACACTATGCCCTAGAAGCGTTTTCAAAGGATTATATGCAAGCAACATCTATTCGCCTTGAATACCCAGCTGGAGACCTAACTCTGAGCTCTATATATTGCCCACCACGTTTTTCGATGACCAAGGAAAAATTTGAAGAATTCTTTATAACACTAGGAGATCGGTTTCTGGCATGTGGAGACTACAATGCCAAACATACATATTGGGGTTCGCGATTGGTAAATCCCAGAGGTAGACAGCTGTATAAAGCTCTAGTTGATCGCAAAAATTGCTTAGATTTTGTGTCTCCTGGACACCCAACTTATTGGCCAACTGATCCTAGAAAAATTCCTGATCTAATAGACTTCGCCATATGCAGAAATATTATTCGGAATGCAATATCCACAGAAATATCCTATGATCTATCTTCTGACCACTCTCCTGTAATTATTAATTATTGTGAGAGACCCAACACCCCAAGATTTCCTAAGGACTCTTTGTATTTTAAGACAAATTGGCTAAAATATAGGAAATATATCAGCAGTCATATCCACACAAATCCTAATTTACAGTGTAAGGAAGACATAGATAGGACCGTTAATGACTTCACGTCATTGATTGTTTCGGCTCTGGAACACTCTAGGTGCCAGATCCCTTCAAAAACTAATACGCCTATTTCAAGTTCGGATATTGAAAGACTTCTTCTCGAAAAGAGAAGACTCAGAAGAGAATGGCAACATAATAGATCACCTGCTGCAAAGCAGAGGCTGTCCGCAGCAGTACGAAAACTGAAAAGAGCCCTTCATTTAGAGGAGGATCGCATAAACGAAAAATATATTAAAAGTTTGACGAGTACAAAATACACAAATTTCTCTCTTTGGAAGGCAACGAGGAACATTAAGCCACCGGTAGAGGCACAAAGCGCTTTAAGAAAAGCTGACGGAACCTGGGCACGAAGTGCTATAGAAAAAGCCTCAGTATTTGCTGAACATTTAAGTGAAGTATTTCAACCCAACTCCACGGCAAATGAGTTTGAACTAGAAGAACTGCCAGCTTCAACAATGGCTAATGCAGCCCAATTCGATATTAGTCCTGAGGATGTTAATAGAGTAATTAAAAATAAATTAGACTTGAAAAAATCACCGGGATATGATTTAATAACGCCATCAATGATTAAGAACCTACCAAATGTGGCAATAATTGTGCTATCTATATTGTTTAATGCGATCTTGAAACTAGGAATTTATCCAAAAAATTGGAAAATTTCTCAAATAATAATGATACCTAAACCGGGTAAAGATTTAACCCTGCCATCTTCTTATAGACCTATTAGCCTACTCCCTTGTTTGTCGAAGTTATTCGAAAAAATATTCCAGGAAAAGATAATACCTTTTTTGAATGATGGAAACATTATCCCAGTACACCAATTTGGTTTCCGTGAACATCATGGCACCATTGAACAGGTCAATCGTTTAACTGGAGAGATTCGAAAATCTTTTGAATTAAAGAAATATTGTTCTGCCATCTTTTTAGACGTTGCTCAGGCTTTTGACAAGGTATGGCATAAGGGTCTAATACATAAAATCAAATGTTTACTACCCCTATGTACTCATAAATTGCTGGAGTCTTATTTATCGAATAGACTTTTCAGAGTTAAGTACAATGATTATGTGTCGAGAGAATACAATATTAGAGCTGGCGTTACACAGGGAAGTGTACTAGGACCTACGCTATATTTGATTTACACCTCCGACCTCCCTACGTGCGATAAACTAACAATTTCAACATTTGCTGATGATACCGCCATTATTAGCTCAAACGAAAACCCTCTAATGGCATCTAGTCAACTACAGTATTATCTCGTACGTGTGGAGTCATGGTTGAAAAACTGGCGAATAAAGGTAAATGAGCTGAAAAGTAAACATGTTACGTTCGCTCTAAGGAGAGGAAATTGCCCACCTGTCACACTCAACAACGTTAATATACCGCAGTCTGATTATGTCACCTACCTTGGTATTCATCTAGATAGACGGCTTACTTGGCGCCGACACATAGAAACCAAGAGACTTCACATGAAGTTAAAAGCCTCTAGCTTTCATTGGTTAATCAGTGACCAATCAAAATTAAGCCTTGAATATAAAGTCATCCTGTATAAGACCGTTTTAAAACCAATTTGGACATATGGAATTCAATTATGGGGAATGGCTAGCAACACCAGTATTGATCTTATACAGAGGGCCCAATCTAAAATTCTTAGGACCATGACGGGAGCACCATGGTACATAAGAAATGAAAACATCCACAGAGACTTAGAAGTGACACTGGTAAAGGAAGAGTTCGAGAAAGTCCGTGAGAAATATATTGTGAAGCTGCGAAACCATCCCAATACGCTTGCAAGACAACTTGTGCAGACCCAAACCCGATCCAGGCTCCGTAGAGCAGATCTACCACCCCGATAAGATGAGTGACAGTTTACCATAATGGCTCTCTTGCTGAAGAGCAAATAGTTTTAATTTTAGTTATAAGATTTAAATACTTATTGTAAGGTCAAAATAGACAGATTCAATAAATCAATAAAACGTTAAAAAAAAAAAAAAAAAAAAAGATTTGCTGGATCATCTTTCAAAAGTCCCTTTAAATATTGAAACTTTTGAGCTGCAGACAAGTTATTATTGTTATGAATGGAGCAATAAAATAGATCGATAAATGCTTTAAATTCTGCATATTTGCCGTCAAATATAGGAATATTTAGCTTTGGTAAGCGCACATCAGCAGATGGATTAGTTGTGTTCGCAGTTTGCGAGAACGTAGCATGTCCCATAGTTTGTGGCAACTGTAGTTGCATGGCTGTAAATTTCTCTAAAAATGTACCGTAATTACTTTAAAGAACAACAATAATATTGTACCAAATCAATAAAAATTAAAATATAAATAAACGTCGTTAACAGCTATTTTTTTTGGAAAAAAGTACTTTTATTCTTTTTAAGTTATCTAAAAAATTTCTAAGAGGATGTACTTTTTGAAAAGCTAACTTTACCTCAAATATTTTAAATGAAAAAAAATGTATAGTTTTTGATAGCGAGGGGAACAGGTCCATTCAAAAAACGCCTATTTTTTTATGTAAAATTCAACTTTAGGGAAAAAATTCTCAAATCGCATAGTCGATATCGAAATATAGTAACCTATTTTAGATGGCCCAATATGTTCTTAATTATTTTGTAAAGGGTTCCGATAACCCCGCCCCTGGTATGAATGTTATAAGCAAAAAACGAAAAAATCACATTTTTGGGATTTTTCAAGACTTTTGGGAATTGCGGAATAGGTTAGGTTAGGTTCCATGAGTAGCCACTCTTCAAGCAGCTCACTTGGGTCCATTCAGAACTGATCACTTTGTGATACCCAGGGGGTAAACATCTTGGTTTTAATTACACGTCCGTTATTTCCATGCTAAACCAACCAGATTCTCTGATGAAAGAGTAGATTCGTCTAAGACTTATCCTTGATAACTCATCTAAGCATGATAGGAATGGTATTCCTAGGATACGTTCCAACAGGTTTATCAGAGCCGGGTATTGGCAGAATAGGTGAGACACCGTCTCATCCTCTTCTTCATTATGGCAGCTCCTACAGTAGTCATTATACCGTAGGCCCAATCTCCTAGATTCGTCCTGCTGGCATCATATACGGGCCAAGTAGACCTCGTTATAGGCGCTACGAACGAAGTCCCCAATGAACAAAGTCCCCAAACCGAAAATGAATTAAAACCCCAAAATTGGGGGTTTAATTCATTATGAATTAAAACCCCAAAGTTCTAAATGAAATTAATCCCCAACAAAAAGAACTAAACCCCCAAACCGAAATGAACTAATTCCCCAATTGTTTTTCATAACAAAAAAAAAAAAAACTTGGAATGAAATAAATCCCCATTTTTCCTTTTTTTTTTGAAAACAATTAACAAAAATATGCAAATTCAATAAAATTTAAATAAGTTCAAAAGTATAAAAAAATGTACATTTTCAATTAATAAAATCAAAATTAATTATAAATTTGCATTGAATCTTCAACGATTTCTCGGCAAACTGGACAATTATAATTTTGTAAGCCTTTCGATATGGCATCAGCCTGCAGTTTTAGATTGCATTCATCGCAAATTTTTAAATGCTTACATGGCAGGAGCACAATATTTGGGGTTTTATCTCTACAAACAATACATTAATTTTCGTAATTATTTGACGGTGGGTCGTCCAAATCTTCCGACAAATCGTCGTCGGAAGATTCTTCCTTAAAAATATTTTCTTCCGGTATCATGTTTGTACACACACCATTTTTTATATATACCATTCGGGAAAGGAATGTAGCAACAGTAATATTGCCTTGTTGTAACAAAAGTGCTGCTTCCTTAATTTTATTATTTTTTTCTATGCTGCTCCTTCTCCTTCTTTTTGCAACCGATCCCCCACTTTCGCACATCATTTCAAAATGACGGCTTTTAAAAAACTCTTCTTCTCGAATGACTTTCACGAATTTAAAAAAGTGTCCATTTTTCTCGGCTGAACGTCCAATAACTCCATAAGCCTCAACGGCAGATGTCGTCCTTATGTTTTCATTACGCAGAAGTTTTTGCAGCCAACCTATAAAATTGTACATATGAAATGAAATACTAAGAAAATTATATCTTTTTACTGTTACCATATTTATCCAATGATTTTCAAAATATTTGAGAAATGGTAGAAAAACGTTGTGGCTGTCCATTAAAAAAATTTGAGATTTTATATCCTTAAAGGAATTCTTTATTAAATCTGGTGGTAATAACGGTAGTGCTAATACTTTGTGGTAAAGTAATGATGCATTTTTAGAAGATCTTAAAAATTCTAATAGTGGTTTTTGTTTTGTTACGTTTCTCCTAATGGCTTGGCAAAAATGAAACCTAAATTTATAAAAATGTATGTTTAAAAATGTGTTCATTTTAATGCTGCGAATGAATTAAAGGTTTTGGTGTTTGAAATTTTTTCTTATTGTAAGCTTATGAAAATTGTAGAAAAATTTTAAACACTACAATCTAAAAAATTTCACCTATTGACATTACACTTCATATTTTTTTCAAACATAAATAATATTAAGACATTAAACTTGAAAAAATATTTTACATTTATTTTCATGTATAATATATACTTACCAGCATCCTACAAGCTTACTTCTTGGAAAAACTAAATTTAATGCAGACCTTAAACCCTGTTCGTAGTCGGTTACGCATACTGAAGGATCCATATCAAATATATTTTCTTGAATATATTGAAAAAGTTCTTTATAGGCTTCCTTAGATTTTTTGGTCATCAATATGAAAAATATTGGAAAAATATAAAAAGAGTTATTACTTAAACCGATATAAAAATATGTTATTTTATCTCCTCAAATTACCTCTTCATAGCTGCTTAAAGCAACCATATGATACAATTTTAAAAGTGGCATCAATTAGGTATGTCCTTTTAGTTGGAGGAACATTTTCTTTTATTAAATCGATCGATTTTAATGAAGAAAACATGCAGAAGGAGTATCTTTCACCATCAATTGCTGCTGTAAAAAAATGCCTAGATTTCAATTCGTCTTTCGATAATTCAAACTCGTTCCACACATTTTCCAGGTTAAATGCTTCAACTACCTGAAGCACATTTTTAGGGGACGTGATAAGGTGTTTACTTATTATTTTCTGCAGACCTCTTTGCAGTTTAGAAAAAAATAATTTTTTTGTATCTTCCTGATTACTATATACGAAAGTAATTAATATTTTTTATAAAAAACGTTTACTAGTAATTTACTTACCTTTCGCATGTTTTTCTAAATGCATTTCTTATCGTGCTGATATTTGTTTTTGTACCACCAAGAGCGCCTGCCATATCTTGGCAATCCCGCTTTATCGCATTCAGCGCTTTTAGTTCCTTATAAACTTCCTCCTCATGGTCATGGTTGTGTTCAATATATTTTTTGGCAAGAACACACCTTCCATCTGGATGTACATTTACTCTTGCCTTGCACGTTTTTTGCCTACATTCATATTTAATTATATCTTTATACACCGATTTTTTAACATAAATCATTTTTTCACCCGTGGTATATAAAAGTTCACTATTTTTGCGGGAACCGATAATTTTTTCAAAATTCATTTTTTTAGGTCTTCGCACTTATACTTTATATTACAAACTGAATAATTAGTTGAACTCGAGAATGAAGATTGAAAGAAAAAAAAAATGTTTTCAATAAATCTAACGGTTTCTATTCTGAGGTTATAGTATATAATCTCATATTTAAGAAAATGAACTTAGACCCCAAAAATGTATTAATAAATTTATTCAAAAAAGATGAAAGTGAACTAACGCCCCAAAAAAATGTTGGGGAATTAAGTCCCTAATTTTAGAAATGAAATAAATCCCCAAAAAATGAACTAAGTCCCTAAATTTCGTTGTTGGTTTTTCCTATATAAACTTTTGGGGCTTTAGTTCATTTTCGGTTTGGGGACTTTGTTCATTGGGGACTTCGTTCGTAGCGCCCTCGTTATAACACAGGAAGACTTATTGGTCCACCTGCTTTGTGCAGATTCATATAGTATCCGCTTGCAGTTAACAAAGGAGATACCAGAAAAGGGGTCGATCTCATCATCATCGCACCCATTTTGGCCAGTTCGTCTGCTATACAATTGTCCTGATTTCCATCGTGGCCAGGGACCCATATAAGCGTTATCCTAGAATGTCTCGCTATCTCATTAAGGGATACCCGGCATTCCTCGGTTAACCTAGATGTCGTAAAGACACCCGCTATTCCTTTAACGGCAGCCTTGCTATCAGTAAATATACATATATCACCAGATATTCGATAAAACATCAGCCAGTTGGATGCACGTTTAATGGCCGTAACTTCCGCCTGAAGAGCCGTACATAAGTTAGGTAGCCTGAAGTAGGATTTAATCCCATAGTTCTCAATAAAGAAACCACCCTTTTGCCCCGCTTTGAGCCATCAGTAAATACCCTTATGACATCATCATGGGGTAAGAGTCCGCGATGCCATGAATCCCTATTCGGGATCTTAATATGGAAATGCCTATCGAAAAATGGTTTTGCGATGGGTACTTACATTACTATGTAAGTACCCATAGTAGTTCAGTATCTTAGAGTGCCCACGATCTTTGCCAGACCACGAACATACAGCATTCAGTCTCACTTTGATACCCTTGGGCATAATACTCCAGTTTGTACCAATTACCCTCTTACAGGAGTAGATGGCTACATAAGCCTTGTTAATCCTGTTTTGAATATTCAAATTCCAGGACAATCTTTTATCTAGAATGATGCCAAGATACTTCGCATTATCCCTAATCTCAAGACTGATTCCATTCAGTCTAGGTGGTCTAAACCACCTTGTGAAGAGAACCAATTCAGTTTTTTGTGGGTTCACACCAAGTCCACTTAAAATACTCCACTCACTCAGTGTACTTAATGCTGATTCAATACAACTAGATATTGTATCCAGAAATTTACCAGATATAAAAACTACAACATCGTCAGCATATGCGACTGTCTTGATCCTACTGTTGTTCATCCTGATCAACAGGGTATTCATAGCCAAATTCCACAGAAGTGGTGATAATACACCCCCCTGCGGGGTTCCACCATTGGCCACTTTTAAAACACTTATGCCACCTAAAGTAGCACAAATGACTCTGTAACCGAGTATCTTTTCGACTAGCCGGCGAACACATAGATCAATTCCCAGTTCATCCATCGCAGATAGGATGGCATCGGGCCTGACATTGTTAAAAGCTCCTTTAATATCGAGAAAGGCAACAAGTATTGTATTAGCGACTCTTCAATGGAGCCAACTAGCGAATGTAGAGCTGTTTTCACAGATCTGCCTTTGGTGTAGGCATGTTGGGATTTAGAGATGAGTTCCGACGGAATGGTCATTCTCAGATATACGTCAATCACCCTTTCTAGGGTTTTCAGCAAGAAGGATGCAAGACTAATTGGCCTATATTCCTTAGGTTTAGTATGAGTCGCCTTACCACCTTTAGGAATGAAGACTACTCTACATCTCATTCAACATATAGGTCCATCTAATACACGCTGTGTATATGCTAATGAGCCATGGTACAACTATTTCTTCGTTCTTTTGAAGATCAGCAGGAATAATGCCATCCGGCCCAGGAGATTTAAACGGGTCGAAGCTTTTGATTGCCCATTTTTTTTTTTGAATTGCGGAATACTTGATAACAAAATTTAAAATTTGTTTTTATTTTTCCATTTTAAATAGAAAAATCTACATAACTGTAAAATTTCATTAAAAAATATTCATAAATAAAAATTTAATTGCAATTTGAAAAATTTGTATCTATGCAAAAACTCAATAAAAAGCATTTTTTGTCACATTTTTCAAAAAAGTATTCCATGAATTTTTTATTATTATTATTCATTTATTTAATCCACAGAATGAATTCTAAGACTAAATATATATTATGAGCATTGGCTACATAGACCATCAGCTCTAGATTACAATATCGAACTTATTGAAGTGTTATATATGTATATAATTAAATATTGATACAGTATAATGTTTGTTAAGTTTTTAATTTAGTTGTTATCAGGCTTGGGCGATGCCAATTACATTTTCCATTAAATTACTTTAGGTGTAATTGCAATTGATAATTTCAAATTACAATTACATGTAATTGTAATTGAAGAATTATGATTACAATTACTGGTAATTGTAATTGCGATTTTTCAATTACAATTACATGTAATTGTAATTTGGCAATTATAATTACCAGTAATTGTAATTGATAGAAAAAGCATATGTAATTTATTAAAAAGTAATTTAATTACTTTAAATTCAATTACATTTATAAATATTAAACCGGTTTACCGTTTTTTTCATCTTTGTAAACTCGACCGGTTTCAGGTTTCTTTAACGGTGGTGACATCAAAATGTACATTTCTTTTTATATATAAGATTTAATAGTATTTCAATGACATTTTCTCAATCCTCATACATAATAGGATCTTTATACCAATGTAACTTCTATAATTCTCATCATATTTCGGTGGAGGGTATTTCAGACTCGGCACGGCCGAATATAGTACTCTTACTTGTTTTTAAATGTAAATCATAACTTACAAATTTACTTCGTTTTAAAAATAGTTTGTTAATTTTGTTCAATAGTCGTACATCATATTTCAAAAATGGTCAATATGTTAGTTCTGAGAAGTAAATGTTCTAATTTAGAGGGATATAAAATGATATGAAGTTGGAGTTTCGAGTTAATACGTCTTGAAATGAGTATAATGTATACTTTGTAATTGACATTTTTCAATTACAATTACATGTAATTGTAATGTAAAATTTTGCAATTACAATTACTTGTAATTGTAATTGAAAAATTCAATTACATGTAATTGTAATGTGCTATTGGTCAATTACACATTACAAGTAATTGTAATTGCAAAAATCCAATTACAATTACAAGGTAATGGTAACGTACCAGTAATATATTACACAATGTAATCATTACCGCCCAAGCCTGGTTGTCATAATAAAATTGTATATTTTGTTAATGTTGGTGGGTGAGGGGTCCTTGAGAAGATCAGTGGCTGATGTGTTGCTGAATATTTCGTTCCTTTGATTCTGGAATTGTGGGCATTCTAACAAGACGTGTTTGATAGTTAAACAGCAGTTACAACTGTTACAACTAGGACGTGTTATTTTCCTTAGTAACCATTCATGTGAGAAGTTGATGTGACCCAGACGAAGTCTTGAATATGTTTTAATTTTGTTTTTTGAAACGTTGCACAGTTGTATGAGAATAAAAAAAGAGGTAAATAAATCTGTAACTTCTAAACCCTTACGCCGATTTGAATGAAATTTCACATGCGCAAAGAGGAAGTGTAGTTTAAGTTTTGAATTTGAACCTCATGAGCCCACCAGGAGCGGGACCAGGGGTTCCCAAAGTAGGACACCTCGGGTATGTTCAATTTTTAAAATGATCCTATTTCTTCGTTTCTGTTCCTATTTAAAAAATTATACATATAGAATCTCCTCGTCGAGCACTACATAAAACCTCGTCGTAGCTATCAATTATCTCTTATAGCTTAGGAGATATTCACATTTGAAAATTTAATTTTCAACATTTTTACCCACCCTACTCCAGTTTTTTGGTGACCGCGGTTCCAAATATTCCCCGATTTTATCCATTTTTCTTTTATAGGATTAACAATAGATCTATATATCAAATAAAGAAAGAAGTGTTTAAAAATCATGGCTGAGTCCACATGCATTTGAATTTAAAAAAAATTAAATATATTTTTGAAAAGTAGACAAAAATCCATTGATATATAACATGTCTACCTTATGTTTTTTACGTGTCAAATAAGTTAGGGAAAACTAAACAACTCGCTGAGAATCGGAACACAAACGAAGAAATAGGATCATTTTACAAATTTAACATACCCGGGGTGTCCTGGTGGGCTCATGAGGTCCAAAGTCAAAACTTAAACTCGACTACACTTCCTCTATGCGCATGTGAAATTTCATTCAAATCGGCGTAAGGGTTTAGAAGTTACAGATTTATTTTTATTCTCATACCACTGTGCGTTGGTTGGATATATAGGAGGATTGTGTTGCGGGTTTATTGTTGAATAATGATAATGGTTTATGGGGCTTTCTTTAAGTTTGAGTTTGATGTAGCTTGCGATGTGACGGCGAATGTCTACTTTTTCTACTGTTCCATCCATTATGATTGGTGCAAGAGAGGCGTATTTAGCTGCGACGTCAGCAGCTTCATTTCCAGCGATTCCGATGTGGCTGGTATCCAGTATAATTTAATTTTATTTTCACTGCCAATAAGGGCATTTCTGATATTTGTTATTATATTCGATTTGTTGTTATATGGGTTATTTATGGCATTTAGAACTGATAAGCTGTCTGTAAATATAGTTGTTTTCTTTTTTTTTTAAAGCAAAATGGATGGCCTGATAAATAGCACATGATTCAGCTGTGAAAACTGATGCATGTTCGTGTAGTACCCCTAAGATTAAATTTTTTTCCTCCTTCGTCTACTACCGCATAAGCAGGCAGGTAGGTGGTCTTGGGATTTTGTGCCATCTGTGAATATGAAGCTCCACCCGTTGTCTTTAAGATCGGTCTTCAGTTCAGACATTATGTTGCGGAATACATTTTTTGGGGTGCAATTTTTAATAAAGTTGGTGAGTGACAGGTCTAGACAGGACGAGTTGAATTTCCACGGAGCTTTGTTTATTCGTTTTTTTGCAGTTATTAGAGGAATATTTAACTCAGATGATAATGCAAGTGATAGAGCTATTGCTCATTTGAATCTCTTAGAGCGTTTGGCATTTATAGCTGAATTTATATCATGGTCTATTATTGAATTAGTACTGTTAAGTAGTTTCGGAAGGATTCTAGCTTTCGAATGAAGTATTCTGTTTTCTATTGATGGGAGATTAGTTTCCTCAAGTATATTGTTGATGGGTGTTGTTCTAAAAGCGTATGCCGAAGCTCTAGCAGCTTGGTGGTAGGTGGGCTTGATGATATTGATGTTAGTATTACTGCTGGTTCCATAAATGTATAATCCGTAGTAAATTTTTTGCTCGGAGTCGCAAAGGTTTTTTTGCAGATATGTAATTTTTTTGTTTTTTTGAGTGGAGATTTTAGCACCGGAATATTTGGTCCATTTATCGATATCATGTAGAGTCTTTTCTAGAATTTTTGTAGTCTCTTTGTTATCGTTTCTTTTACAAAGAATGTACAGATCATCCGCGTAAAGGCAATGGTCAACGAAGCGTTGTTTGTTTACAATTTTGCTGATTTCATTGAAGGCTATTTGGAACAAGATCACTGAAAGTGGTGAACCCTGAGGAATACCGTTTTTGAGGAGAAATGATTTTGAAGTGTGGCCGTTAATTATAACCTTGAATTGTCTATTCGATAAAAATTATTTTACGTAGTTAAAAATTTTCGGGCCAACTGACCATGATTTTAAAATGTCTAAAATAACATGGGGGCCGATTCTGTCAAAAGCTTTTTCAAAGTCGATTGATAGAATGGATACATGATTTTTTGCTGATAGGGCTGTTGTTATATAGTAGTCCATGTGTAGTAGTGCATCATCACAACATTTATTTGATTTGAAGTCGAGTTGTTCAATTGCAATCAGTTTCTTCTTTGTCATAAACCAAGATAATCTAGTGGCTATAATGCGCTCGATAATTTTCGATAGGCATGATAGCAACGATATCGGCCTGTATTCTATTACTGAAGATGCATTTTTATTTTTTGGAATAATGGCAAGTTTCCAGATGTGTGGTATAAATCCGCTGTTAAAAATAGTGTTGTAAGTTTTTAGCAGTTTGGTTTTACTGAGGTAAGAAAGGTTTTTTATCATGTGGTAGGATATGCGGTCGGAACCGGGCGAAGTACCCTTCACTTTACTTAAGCAGTTGCAGAGCTCCAACATGGTTATTTGCTCGTCCATAAGGCAGGCATCTTTGTCTTTAGTGCTATATATGGTTGTTATCGGAGAGTTTTTGGCTGTATTAAATAATGCTGGAAAGTTTTCGTCCGGGGCATATTTAGCACATTCTTTTCCGAAGTGGTTTGCGATTTGAAATGGGTCAGTTAGGCTATCGTTATTTGTATTGATGACTTTTATGGTGGTAGAGGAGTGCTTCCGTGAAATTTTATTAATTTTATTCCACATATCAGACGTTGTTGTATGTCGGTTAATTGTTTTAGTGAAGTTTTCGAAGCATAGATGTTTGGCTTTTTTCAATTCATACCTGAACTTAGAATTTTGTTTTTTGTAAGTTACGAGGTTTTCCTGAGTAGGGTTGGATTTGTATTTTTTCCTCTTTTCCATTTTCAGTTTACGCAGATTTGCTAATGTTAGGTTCCACCAAGGAATCGGAGATCGATGCTACCTTTCGATTGGAGTATGTTGAGATTTGCTGCTGTGCGTATCGCTTTAGTTATTGTGGCCGCGTCTTTGTTACTCATTAATGACAGCCGTGATTTAGACATTTCACTTTCTGCTTTGCGGGAATAGTTAGACCAGTCAGCTAATTGAGTTAAAAATCTATTTGTTTTTTTTGAGGGTTTATAATTATCTGATAGTTTTATTGTGATTTTGATTGGGAAGTGGTCGCTGCCGTGTAAGTCGTCAAGAGTGTTCCAGGAGGTTAGTGGGAGTAAATTTATTGAGCAGAATGATACGTCTATATGGGAGAAGGTGTTATGTGTTGAGAAGTGGGTGGGACTCCCATCATTTAGCACACACAGTCCAGCAGCTGTTATTATATTTTCTAGATGTGTTCCTCTTTTATTGTTGGAAGTGGATCCCTAGATAGTATTCCAACCGTTGAAATCTCCAACGACTAACAGAGGAGTGGTGAATGATGTTAGGATACAGGATGGTGAATTTTATGTTGAGGCTTATTTCGACAGCTACAATTTGGTACTCGGAGTTTGTGTGGATTTGTTTGTGGGGAATATCCGATTTAATGAAAATTCCTGTGCCTTGCTTTGATGTGGTGATTTGGGTTGAGTTTGTAAAGTAGGCATTGTAGTTTTTAGGGGGGATTGGTGTGGTGTTGTGAGCGTAGTTCGTTTCTTGAAGAGATATGATGCTGGGGTTTAAATCTTTTATGAATAATTGAAGCTCAGTATAGTTGTTCTTTAGACCATGTATATTCCATTGCAGAAGGACTAAGTCCATATTAAAGAGTTTCATTAATGTAATACGGGTAAACTTTGTTGATTGTTGTCTATAGTAACCTTGTACTGAGCTAAGGGGCACCCCAATAATCCAGACCGAAAGAAAACTCCCCCGAACCAGCGTGTAAATGACACACCAACTCGGGGAGTCGTCCCTGGCCATATCACAGAGCAGCCCCCTGGTTCAAGTATTAGGTTGGCGTAGTATTATCTTATATGCTTACGTTTCTGCTAGGTCCATTGTGACCGCGTCGAGAGACTCCTCGTCACTAAACGTTACAAAATATTTATTCTCATCTATAAGAGTTTGAGTTAAACAAGAAATTGGAGACATGAAAGCGTTGTTGTTTGTTTCAATAGAAGAGTTTGTGTTGTATATGTTGGCTGATGTTTTTGGTTTTGTTAAATCAGTTTTTTCTGTTATTGTAAATGTTTTAGGCCCTAATTTTATAAAACGCAACGCCTCCATTTTCTTTGCGTTGCATTAAATTACAGTTTGCAAATCACTGCGTTCAAGCAAGTGACTGCTCGCGTTGTAACATCTGATTCTTACGTTATTGTGATTGCAGTTGTTTGAAATTGTACATTTTATACAACGCAACGCTTACTTTTTTTGTCACTTTGATTGTCAAATTTAACGCTTCAATTTTCTTGGCGTTAGTTTAAAAAGTGGTCAAATATTCTTAAAAAAAATAAGAAATATTTAAACATTTTTAAATATAATTGTTTCTGAAATAAACATACTTATGTAACTACTTTAGGTTTGGACTAGCATCAAATGTCTGCCCAGTACCGCAATTCTGTAAGTTTTTATATATTCCTACCGATGTCGTTAAGTAACGAAAAATATCGGTTGCTCTAACGAATTTAATATGCAGTATTTGAAGTTACTGATTTCTCTCGGTAATACATATTAACGACGAATATAGTTAAAAATATAAATTTCAATATTTTTAAAATTAAAAAAATCATTTTTATTTATTAAAATGTTCATTGTATTTTCGTGTTGGTAGATAAAAATGTGTGAATAAATAATCGCATTTATATTTAAAAATCAAACACCAGCTCCCCCAAATACACATATTCGCGAAACCTACTGAAAACAGAAGAACAAGAGCTTTTTTCTAAAAATCAAAGTAACCCAGTGTAATCCATATGTCTATGCCACCACAAGTGATCATTGAATCAGAATTTAGATATTTGTTGTTATAAGGACCGTCGAAAAATTCGGATGAATTTCCTTCTAAGAAAACGGCCTTAAAAAAGATTTTTTAGCTTTATATAAGTTTATACTCGTATCACATCGCTAAATAAATTGCTCACTAGGAAATTTGAATATAGGGATAAACATTATACACTCCAGAAATGTGTTAAATAAGGATATTATGCCCCATATAAAAGTTGCTCTTAAAATTCGAATACTATTTTTTAAAAGCAAATGATAATTAAGGCAAGTTAATTTGTATATTTAAAACTCAAATCAGTCTGTATCTAACGAACACAAAATGGTTGACCAATCGTACTTTCAAAGAACGGCTTATTTCAAATATTTATGTTACAAAACTAACTTCTTAACAATTATCGTTATGGCTTAACTAGAACATTTTATTTGTTGTTAACCTGACAAATGTCGTTATTTACCGACTATTTTTAACGAAAATAATCCGTATAATTCAATTCGGAGTATCTCTTAACGATAAGTATTATTAACTTATGAATTATGATAACTTAACGACAAAATTTTGTCGTTAAAAAGTTACAGAATTCCGGTAATGAGCTTCCACAAGTATCGTTCTCTACCCCAGCAGAAAACTTCACTTTTATGTTTTTAATATTTATTTTGTTATATGTTTGTGTCTTCTTTGAACAAATATTTTATGGATTCAAAAGTAAATAAATGCCATACAGCTGTTTGGCTTACAGCATTGCCAACACGATATAAGTACATCTTTTTGTATGTTTTTATTTTAAATTTTAGTATCAACTTATACAATGGCAACCACTGCTACGCAGATATTTGACAATAGAAGTGACATCGTAATATTTCGGCGTTGACTAAACGCAATGCCGTAGTGATTTATAAAATTTTATATTTTTTGTTACGCGTTCACAACAGCGTTGGTGAAGCGTTTAACGCAAGTGATTTACACAATTAGGGCCTTAATTTCATTATTTTTTGATATTGTGTTTGCTTTAGTAGAGGTTGTAGGTGTGTTTGTATCATTAAGAAGTTGGTTTGGTTTTGTTGTAGGTTGATTATTTAGTTTTGTAATTTCTGTAGATGGTGTGAATTTTTCCGTTTTGTTATTAGGTATTTCCTTGCGTTTAGTGGGAGAATAAGAGGTTGCGGCTGCATATGTGTTTTGTTTATTTGTTTGGGTTGAGTTGCTTTCCCTATATCTGCGACGAGCTTCTCCTATACTGCAATAATTTATTGTTTTTATTTTTAATATCTCTTTCATTTGTATAAAACGAGGGCACTTATTGTCAGCTGATGAGTGATCTCCCGAGCAGTTGATGCAAAATATGGGGGTGTGTGTGGTGGTAGACTGCATTCAGCACAGGTTGTGTTTCCTCTGCATCGGTTTTTAGTATGGCCAAGTAGCTGGCAGTTTTTACATCTCATCGGGTTGGGTATGTAGTGGTCCCCCTTACACTTATACCACGCAACGTCTACAGTTGTAGGTAAACGAGGTAAGGTAATAAATAAAAGAAAAACACTTGTTAATAGTAAAGTATTTAACAACCGTTATTCTACGATAGAGTGTTTTTGTTATTTTTTTTTTTAAAGACAAGATCAAAAACAACCGTACGCTTTGAATGTTAGTCGGAGACTATGTGAATTTTTTAAATGTCAAAAGCCATATACATTTTTTAAAAGTAGACAAAATCCTCTATCTATTGATATATAACATGTCTACCTTATGTTTTTACGTGGCAAATTAATTAGGGAAAACTTAACAACTCGCACATAATTTACCTAACATAAAAATTCGTAAAAAAAGAATGTTGCCTACATAACAACATTTTTATGAATGTAAATAACAGTGCTAGGTTAGGATAGAGGATTTTGTCTACTTTTCAAAAATGTATATAACTTTTGACAATCAATTCTTCCTTTATTTGATATATACATTTGTTGTTAATCGTACAAAAGAAAAATGGAGAAAATCGGGAAATATTTAGAACCGAGGTCATCAAAAAAACTGGAGTAGGGTGGGTAAAAATGTTAAAATTTAATTTTCAAATGCGAATATCTCCTAAGCTATAAGAGATAATTGATAGCTGTAATTTTGAAATCAGAACACAAACGAAGAAATAGGATAATTTTTAAAATTGAACATTAGAGTGCTCCAAAAAAATTAAATTGCGAATTTTGACCGTCCCCCCCTCTAGAATTGTTCTATGTATTGTAGAAACACATTGTGTAAAATATTAGGATGATAGGATAACGTTAACTGGTGGCGCAACGACGCTGAAATTTTGAGGTGCATTTACAAGGGGAAAATATGCAATTTTTTCAGTTTTTGTAAAAATTTTGCCATTAAATAATAACTTTTACAATTTAATTTAAAAGAATCGAAATGTGTACGTAATTGTCGTTATACAGGTATGTTCTGCAAATCACATTTTATAAAAGTGGTTTGAAATCACATAAAAGGTGTTCTGAGCACATAATTTTGTGATTTTAAAACGTTCAACAAAGTCACTAATGTTTTCAAATCACTTGGTTATTTCTGCGGCTATTGAATGGAAAATATTAAAATAAATTATTTAAATAAATTAAACAATATGTCCTTTATTAATTTTCTTATAGAATTACTTGTTTTATTAAAAAAACACCTAAAATTTAATAAAAATCTTTTCTGCTGTAAAAAGTTTATTTGCTTTTGTGATTTCTTTTGTGGTTTCAGATTTGTTTTCAGTTGTCAGCTGTTTATGATTTTCGAAAATACATGGAAGCTTGCCGGACTAAAATTTGTTAATGTTTGTCTAAAATATGTTCAATATCTTTAAATTAATTATAGAATTCGTCATAAAATTTATAATATTTGTTAGATTATACTATAAGTTATCAATATGCGTTAAGTTTTTTGCGCTAATTGAAAAAAAAATGCAACAAAGTTGAAGCAAGTGGTAACCAAAAGCAATTGTGTACTGTGGCAGCTTTGCTGTTTTGTTTTATTTTTGACATAGTGGTTGAGCTTGCGCCATAGTTTTTGCAAAATTTGTATAAAATGTAGTTCCATTCTTTTTAATTCCATTAAAGATATAACAGAAGCTCCAGGCATTTTTTTATTTTCACTTTAATATTTCTACAAAATTATTAGCAAAACAAAACATTTAAAATAAACGAATCAGCTGTTTTCTTGTGCTTTCGAAAATTTAAAATCACACCGAAAAATATAATAACAGTGTGATTTACATAACAGGCACAAATCACACGTGTGATTTTAAAACGGTATGTGATTTGAAATCACGTGGATTACAGAACATACCTGATAATAAGATATAAAAGACAAAAATTGGTGAAAAAATGTTAAAGTTATTAAAAAATCGCCAGGCCATTAACGTGTCTCAGGCCACTAGAACAAGAAATTTATGAACAAAATTAACATATTTTGAGAAATATTAAAATAAAAGCTTATTTTTACTTAAAATATATCCATATTTACTTGTATATGAGTTTTTGTCCTCGTAGGATACCGTTAACCTATTCGCAGGTATGACCAAAAAAATTAAATTTTTTTAACGGCAGTTTCAAAACTCAAATTTCAAATTTTTAAAAATTTTGTTAAACAAATTTCAGAATTTTTTGATCATCACATAGGGATTTATTGACAACATAATAGGAAATAAAAATGTGAAAAAAGTATGTCAATACCTCCTATAGTTTTTCCGTACCTGCGATATAAATTTTGCGATTTATTTATTTTTTATTTATTTTTAAATCGCCAATGAAATCACAATTTCTTACAGGCTAGCATAATTCTTAAATCTTAATTAAAATGTATTTACTATAGTATAATTTAAAAATACAAAGTTTAAATGTCATCAGTTTAATAAATGAATACTCCGTTTGATGACGTTAGGATCAGTCGAATAGTCAATAAGATGATAGAAGTTATTGAATTGAGCACTAACTCTACGCATTGGATCAAAGTTTGCATAATTTGAACGGAAATATTGGATCTTAAGTGGGATATAATTCCTTGTTGGTCGATTTGGAACTATGAATTCGATTTTACGAAGTAGGAATTCCGAATTAGTAGCGATTTTCGAGAAAAACTAATTTTTTGGCCATATTTTGGAGAATGACCAGAATTTCCTTACTGTAATGATTTTTAAGTAAAAGCTATTCAGAATAATATAGTTCAGGTTATTTTAAATATAGTCTGAAAGTTTTACTAAAATCGGAAAACTTTAACCCTTAAATCGTGAAGGTCAAAGGTCAATTTTTTCAATATTTGGAATTTCTCATGGAAAGATAGCGAAATATTATATATTTTTGGGCCGATTTTGATGAAACTTAAGAAAAATATAAAATGAAGTCTAGTATTCACAATAACAGTACAAAAATTTAAATTAACCCTTAATAGCACTTGGGGTCCAAATGACCCTCAACTTTTAAAATCACGAAAAACACATTAATTTTGACCCCAAGTACTCTTAAGGGTTAATATCCATTTTTGTACTGTTATTGTGAATACTAGACTTCATTTTATATTTTTCTTAAATTTCATCAAAATCGGCCCAAAAATATATAACATTTCGCTATCTTTCCATGAGAAATTCCAAATATTGAAAAAATTTACCTTTGACCTTCACGATTTAAGGGTTAAAGTTTTCCGATTTTAGTAAAACTTTCAGACTATATTTAAAATAACCTGCACTATATTATTCTGAATAGCTTTTACTTAAAAATCATTACAGTAAGGAAATTCTGGTCATTCCCCAAAATATGGCCAAAAAATTAGTTTTTCTCGAAAATCGCAAAATTTATTTCGCAGGTACGGAAAAACTATAGGAGGTATTGACATACTTTTTCACATTTTTATTCCCTATTATGTTGTCAATAAATCCCCATGTGATGATCAAAAAATTCTGAAATTTGTTTAACAAAATTTTTAAAAATTTGAAATTGGAGTTTTGAAACTGCCGTTAAAAAAATTTAATTTTTTTGGTCATACCTGCGAATAGGTTAACGGTATCCTACGAGGACAACAACTCATATACAAGTAAATATGGATATATTTTAAGTAAAAATAAGCTTTTATTTTAATATTTCTCAAAATATGTTAATTTTGTTCATAAATTTCTTGTTCTAGTGGCCTGAGACACGTTAATGGCCTGGCGATTTTTTAATAACTTTAAAATTTTTCACCAATTTTTGTCTTTTATATCTTATTATAACGACAATTACGTACACATTTCGATTCTTTTAAATTAAATTGTAAAAGTCATTATTTAATGGCAAAATTTTTACAAAAACTCAAAAAATTGCATATTTTCCCCTTGTAAATGCACCTCAAAACTTCAGCGTCGTTGCGCCACCAGTTAACGTTATCCTATCATCCTAATATTTTACACAACGTGTTTCTACAATACATAGAACAATTCTAGAGGGGGGGACGGCCTGTAGCTAGAAAGTTTTTTTCGTCCATACAATCTTGGAGCACTCTATTGAACATACCCGAGGTGTCCTACTTTGGGAACCCCTGGTCCCCCTCCTGGTAAGCTCATGAGGTCCAAATTGAAAACTTAAACTCGACTACACTTACCCTTTGCGCATGTGAAATTTCATTCAAATCGGACTAAGGGATTAGAAGTTACAGATTTATTTCCCTCTTTTTTTTTTTCTCATACCACTTTGCGCTGTCCAAAAAAGTCGGTTAACCGACCTAAAAAACCTAACTCTATGAATGTATTGGTAAGATTTTGTTTTTATGTATTGGTCATAGAATAAACACATAGAACAGAAGGAGAGAGTAATATATATGAAAAATTATTCTCTTTTCACACATACGGGTGATAAAATAACAAAATACATGCAATACATTCTCATGAATTAGGTTTTTGACAACAGACTTAGGTTTTTGGCTCTCAGTTACCTATCTAGTTGTTGTCTATGGTATTGGTGTTCAAACCACTTTCACCACACTCCTCGAACACACATAGTTGTAAAAAAGCGACTTTAAAAATTATAACAAAATTGTATTACAAGTAAATTTAAAAATTCAAACAACTCTCAAATTATTTAATGTATATTTGACCTGAAAGATTTTATAAATAGATTTTTCAGCTTTTTCTTTCATAATATCCGCAAAAATTAAATTTATTTGAATTTCTATTAATTTTCAATACCATATTTTACAAATGTGTTTTTTTCAGTTTTAATATCAACCCCCAAAAATTAAAAGTCAAAAAAATTAAAAAAAAATATTTTTCGTTTGAGCAAAATATAAATACATGTTTCGGTTATTTTAATGGTTTATGTGTGTGGAAAAAATCAAAAGAATATTATGCGTCTGTGAAAGAGTGTATTAGAATAGAAATTTTATTGCAATTTGCAAAAAGTTTTGAATTCAAATCTCTTTCTGAAGTGTGTTTAATTCACATACCACTTGTATGTGAGAAAAGAGAAAAAAGTTGTTGTTGCAGAAAAATTGAGAGGCCTTCTTGTTATTTTTTGGTAAAAACAAATAAATTTTAAAATTGTTTGTTGTTTTCAATATAAAATACGAAAGAAAATGTTCGTTCGCATCGATTAAAAAATAGCCCAAGTGACAAGGAAAATCGTACTCTTGGGATCAAAATAAGAAACTTTGCCCAAGGAACTATACCTCTAAAATGAATTCTGATGTTCCTTATTTCGACCCAAAGGTCAAATTTTGAAAAATCCCACTTTGACCCATTTAAAGTGCCCCAATCGTGTCTAAATGTATGATGCGATTCATGTTTTCTTACTAATTTTTGCATGCTGAACATGAGTTTTACATTTTTCAATTATTTATCAAAATAGCGAATGCCGATTCTGAATTGAATAACCATGAAAATATTTTACCTTTTGTTAAGAATTAGTGTGCTGAATTCCCAATTATTGATAAATTCACTGAAATTTATTGTTGGGGGATAAGTAGTTCCTATGCGCATTTCACTGGTTGCTTAGGCCAGATCATCAAGAAACCTTTTCCCAAAAGGCTTTAGAAAAAATAAAGATATTATACAAATAAAACAATAGAGTGAATGAGAATTGGAAAAGGGTATGGATTTTTGGAATCGTGTTATATTTACTGACGAAAGTAAGTATAATATTTTCGGAAGTGATGGCCGATCCAAAATTTGGAGAAAACCAAACACTGCACATGATCCAAAGAATATTATACCTACAGTCAAACATGGTGGACGCAACGTTAGGTTTGGGGGCCATGGAGTCATTTTGAGTGGGTCGTTTGGTTTTTGTCGAGGGTAACATGGACCGCTATCAATATAAAAACATATTGGAACATAATCTTAAGCCATCTGTTGATAGCTTGGGCCTGGAAAATATATGGATTTACAAGCAAGATAACAACCTTAAGCATGCTGCGCACGTTATTCGAGACTGGCTTCTTTATTATGTCCTAAGATAGCTATATTCACCTCTCGAGTCACCAGACTTAAAATTTTATGCGAAAATATAAAATTAGTAGCCGTAAAATATTAAAAACCGATCTTATTCGAGCATGGAACTAAATAACACCATCTATTACAGAGAATTTGGTGAAATTAATGCACCATCGTCTTCAAGCAGTTATTGATGCCCAAGGTGGACCAACCAAATATTAAGAATTTATTTATTTTTTTTTAATTTTATATAAAATTTTTAAATAATATTTATTTTTTTGTAGCTGTATGTAGACTTTTTTCCTATGAATTTTTAATGCTTTTGTTATTATTGTTTTTGTTATTTAAATGAATTACTTTTTTATTTTTAAATAAACTTATGTATTAATACCTTAAATATTGACATACATTTTTTTAAAAATAAAATATTCTTATTAATTTAAAAAAAAAATTGGGCTGATTTTACAAAATTTTGTGTGTGTGTCAAATAACCGGAAAAATAGATTTTCGTAAAAAAACCAATTTGCCTATCACGTGGTGCTAGGACCAAAATTTGTATGTATATATTTTTAACGATTCTAATTTATTTTATTTCAGGCTTATGCTGCTGGTTGCAACATTGTAATATTAGCCAGTACTTTTGAACGTGTACAGATAATACCGGGTGCTAGACATGGTTATGTGAAAATTTCAGCACTTGATTGCAGCACTGACACTGGAAAAATTGCTGCAGCTTATGAAAACAAGGTTTATATATTTGAACCAACGCCAGTATTACAAACAGATAAACGATATACTCACTTCTTGGATTATAGGTAATTTTTAATTCGTTTTTTCAATGTTAAAAAAATCGAGATGCTTTGAAAATAAAAAATAATTAATTACATTTATTAAATTTTACCATTATTTTACAATATTCTATATATACGACTTATATATACATATGTATATATAGACGACTTAAAAATGCAGAATTTTTTCAAATTTCCAGCTTTTATTTTGAAACATTGGTACAATATAAATTTATGCAAAATATAGTCCATTGTTAACTATGTCCTTTTCCCATTCCATTTTATAAATATTTAATCCAAAATCAACTGTTTATTAGATATGGAGTTTTTCGACCAATGCTCGCTTCAAACGAATCAGTTCGGTGATGATTCTCTGTGATGGTCTGATCAGATTTCAGCAGCTCATAATAGATAGACCATGGATATTTGGTTTTGGTGTCGATTCGGCTGGTTGGCCGGATTTCACATACGATCTCTTACGATTCGGGTTAACTTAATGAATCCATTTTTAATCACGCGTTCAATCATCAAAATCACCACTTCTGAACCGCACATACCATCTCTCGAACGTTGAAACCAATGGAACACATTCACCATAAGCATTGATGAGCAATCGGTGTGCTTCAGCTTCACTTTATTCAATTTAAGAAGTAAAGCAAAACTTCCCCTTACCCCACAAAATTCGACATTTTCGAAGCAAAAAAAACGTTGTTAACACTAAAATGTTCAATAACAAATGGTGTTTTCTTTTCTGGCATAAGTGATGCATTTATTCTGCCTTTTACCCTTCTTTGTGTTCTTTTCTGAAACAAATGTAGTTTGGCCGTGTTCTTTTCTAATAATGTTACCATAAAACCCTGAATATATGCAACATGTTTCACCTTTAATTTTATCAAAGGGTTAGAAATGCACCACTTTTTATGTAAGCAAAAATTATAGTTTTATAATATTTAGAAGCTACATAAAAGAAAAGTGCATAAATGGTAATGGTTTTTGTTCGTTAAAAATGCAACACATTATGAGGGTATGGGTAACCTTTAATAAATGGTACAAAATATATAGGCAACATTTTGTGTCAGAAAAGAAAACACGTAAAAAAACGTTTTCAAAAGACAGCGGTTCAAAGTAAATCCCGTATTTTTAAGTCATACACCCAATTAAAAATTTAACCGAAATAAATTTTGTGGTTTAATTTATGTCAAAATGTTCAATATTAAGACCTATAGTTAATGCAAACTTTAAGTTAAGTTTTTGACTTGAAGATCAAGTGACAATTATGTTATAGTGTACCGCAGGATTCTACCATCCAAAATTAAGCTTTGGATTAGTTAATCTATATATCTGTGGTCACAAGCAATAACCGCCTAATTCAAAAAACATGTTTTTGAGAAAAAGCAATTTATAGTTATAAAAGCGTTTCTGAGAAAAATAAAAGAATGCATTAGAAAAAGTAGAATGCAGAATCAAAGCTTCTTACCCCCACAATGCTAAAATGAAAAATTATAAAAAAGCTTTATTTATTAGAGAAATATTTAATAAAAACAAATATCATCGCTTAATGCAACTAAGAAATACTAAATTGAAAGTGCTAATGTCTGATTGGGCGTTTGTTGAAAACAAGTGTTTTGATTGTTGCTTGGCATATGTTGAGTTAAGCTGTTATTACATATTTAAATATTGACATGTCAAGTAATTAAACCAATTTGCAATAATCGCTTATCTTTAGTTTGGCTATTATAATAGCACTCTTATTTATGAAAATTTATTTTGTGAAAAATAACAATAACAACTAAAGTCATTATAAGCTATTTAAACAAAATAAAATATAATTGAATGTTTTCTTAAGTATATTTTGGCGTTTATTGTAAATGCAATAGTCTTCCTTAGGACTTAAGCCAATATGTTTATAATTAATAACTTTTTAAATAAGAAAGTTAGGAAGGTAGGAATTTCACGTATACATACAGTTCTATGAACAGTATAATGTAGCATGTATAACTCAAATCTTTCTTAAGTCGACTTAGGTGGTTATTACTTATGACCACAGATATATAAAAGAGGTAACGTTACTGACTCACTGACTGACTGAAAGATACAAAAAAACTTAAAATTGCATGTTACTCCATTCAAAAAATAAGCTGACAGGTGTTTCGTACTTTTTCGAAATTCGAAACTTTTAGGGGAGAAAACGGGTAAAAACTTTTACTGCACCCTTTTTTGGCACCCTATGTATCTTTTAAACCAATAAACATAGAATCAAATTTTAAATCGTATTCTTTACTTATCAAAAAATAAAAAAATATAAGTTTGGTACTTTTTGGAAATTCGAACCCTTAAGGGTAAAAATTGTGTTTATTTTTGGTACTTTTTCATAAAATATAAACATATAATTCTATAATTTGACATAGACATACGAATATTTTATTATGAGCTCCCACCACGTTACAGAAATTTATTTGAATAAAATTGTACCACCTCAATGGGGATAAAAAAAGGTACCAAAAAGGGGATAAAATCGGGAAAATACATTATATTTGAAATTATTAAGCCAATTTTGATATTTTTTTTACGTTGGTTCCTGGATTCATACAAAAATTAACTAATGGAACTCGAGTGCCAAGGTGTATATTGGGCCAAATCCGGGTAAACAGTTTGGTACTTTTTTAAAACATATTTATTATTGGGCACATTAACACATATTTTAATATTTTGAGACATGCCTGTAGGATAAACAATTTTGGCAAAATGGAATATTTTTAAATTTCAAACTTGCGGGGTGTTCAAAGAAGAAAAGGGAATGGTACTTTTCTCCTAATGGTACTTTTTTAACATTTTAAATAATTTCAGTTATCGACATTAAAGTTAGCTGATATGTATCTGAGTGAAGTTAGTGTTAGGAATAAGGGATAATATTTAGGTACCAAAATGTGTGAACTGAACTATAGGTACTTTTTTGTTCTTTTAATGGTACTTTTTTGAAATTTCTATAACAATGGACTTAGAAACATGAAATTAAACATATATGGTCCTAGGTTAGGTTAGGTTCCATGGGTAGCCACTCTTCAAGCAGCTCACTTGGGTCCATTCAAAACTGATCCCATTGTGATACCCAAGGGGTAAACATCTTGGTATTAATTATACGTCCGTTGTTTCCAGGCTAAACCAACCAGATTCTCTGATGAAAGAGAAGATTCGTCTAAGACTTATCCTTGATAGCTCATCTAAGCATGATAGGAATGGTGTTCCGAAGATGCGTTCCCTCAGATTTATCAGAGCCGGGCATTGACAGAATAGGTGTGACACCGTCTCATCCTCTTCTTCATTATGGCAGCTCCTACAGTAGTCATTATACCGTAGGCCCAATCTCCTAGCATGTGTCCCAATTATACAGTGTCCTGTAATGAAGGAGACAATTAGCCTTATTTGCTCACGACGAAATTCCATAAGTAGATTCGTCCTGCTGGCATCATATACGGGCCAAGTAGACCTCGTTGTAACACAGGAAGACTCATTGGTCCACCTGCTTTGTGCAGATTCATATAGTGTCCGCTGAACAGCCATCTTGCATATAGCAAGGGAAATACCAGAAAAGGGGTCGATCTCATCATCATCCATCATCGCCCCCATTTTGGCCAGTTCGTCAGCTATACAATTACCCTGATTACCATCGTGGCCAGGGACCCATATAAGCGTTATCCTAGAATGTCTCGCTATCTCATTAAGGGATACCCGGCATTCCTCGGTTAACCTAGATGTCGTAAAGACACCCGCTATTCCTTTAACGGCAGCCTTGCTATCGGTAAATATACATATATCACCAGATATTTGATAAAACCTCAGCCAGTTGGATGCACGTTTAATGGCCGTAATTTCCGCCTGAAGAGCCGTACAGAAGTTAGGTAGCCTGAAATAGGATTTAATCCCATAGTTCTCAATAAAGAAACCACCACCGACCCTATTGCCCCTCTTTGAGCCATCAGTAAATACCCTTATGACATCATCAGGGGGTAAGAGTCCGCGCTGCCATGAATCCCTATTCGGGATCTTAATATGGAAATGCATATCGAAAAATGGTTTTGCGATGCAGTAATCGACATTACTATGTAAGTACCCATAGTAGTTCAGTATCTTAGAGTGCCCATGATCTTTACCATACCACGAACATCCAGCATTTAGTCTCACAGCAGAGTTGAGAGCCATTTGTATCACCATCAAATCAACTGGTAACCAGTTCAGGATAGTAAAAAGTGCCTTAGAGGGGGTAGTCCTTATAGCGCCTGTAATCAGTATCGCAATAGTCCTGAGAACTCGTTCCACAGCCTTACGGTGAGTAGCATTATCCAAGGCGTGCCACCACACCAACACTCCATAGAACAAGATGGGTTTAACAACTGCTTTGAAGATCCAACTGATACCCTTCGGCATAATACCCCAGCTTGTACCAATTGCCTTCTTACAGGAGTAGATGGCTACATAAGCCTTGTTAATCCTGTTTTGAATATTCAAATTCCAGGACAATCTTTTATCTAGAATGATGCCAAGATACTTCGCATTATCTCTAATCTCAAGACTGATTCCATTCAGTCTAGGTGGTCTGAAGTCATCGATCTTATACCTCCTAGTGAAGAGAACCAGTTCCGTTTTTTGTGGGTTCACACTAAGTCCACATGAAATACTCCACTCACTCAGTGTACTTAATGCTGATTCCATACAACTGGATATTGTATCCAGAAATTTACCAGATATAAAAACTGCAACATCGTCAGCATATGCGACTGTCTTGATCCTTCTGTTGTCCATCCTGATCAACAGGGAATTCATAGCCAAATTCCACAGAAGTGGTGATAAAACACCCCCCTGCGGGGTTCCACGATTGGCCACTTTTAAAACACACCACCTAAAGTAGCACAAATGACTCTATAACCGAGTATCTTTTCGACTAGTCGGCGAACACATAGATCAATTCCCAGTTCATCCATCGCAGATAGGATGGCATCGGGCCTGACATTATTAAAAGCTCCTTCAATATCGAGAAAGGCAACAAGTGAATACTCCTTATGTATTAGCGACTCCTCAATGGAGCCAACTAGCGAATGTAGAGCTGTTTCCACAGATCTGCCTTTGGTGTAGGCATGTTGGGATTTAGAGATGAGTTCCGACGGAATGGTCATTCTCAGATATACGTCAATCACCCTTTCTAGGGTTTTCAGCAGGAAGGATGCAAGGCTAATTGGCCTATAATCCTTTGGTTTAGTGTGAGTCGCCTTACCACCTTTAGGAATGAAGACTACTCTGCATCTCGTCCACCATGTGGGGATATAGGTCCATCTAATACACGCTGTGTATATGCTAATGAGCCATGGTACAACTATTTCTTCGTTCTTTTGAAGATCAGCAGGAATAATGCCATCCGGCCCAGGAGATTTAAACGGGTCGAAGCTTTTGATTGCCCATTGGATTCTATCCCTGTTTATCGGAACAGAGTTATCACCCGGAGCAACAGAATCGGCAGCCCCATTCATAGTCTCATCATCGACTGGAAGGCAACCTGGAAAATGAGTATCTAATAGGACCTCAAGTGTTTCCTTACTATTCAGAGTCCATCTACCACAGGGTTTCTGGATATAGCTTGGTACAACCGGTGAAGTTGATAGAATTTTACGTAATCGGTTAGTCTCAGAGGATCCTTCCACGCCGCTACAGAAGTCCCTCCAGGCATTCCTTTTCGCATTCCTCGTAAGGTTCTTAAAGTGGTTCACTGAGGACTTATATTCCGGCCAGTTACCCAGCCTCTTTGCCTCGTTGAACAATTTACGACACGCCCTTCTTGCGTGTGCAATCTCAGGGTTCCACCAGGGTGGCTTATTCCTACCCCTGCAGATATTCGGCTTACAGGCCAAATTAGTAGCTGATTGGAACGCTTCTGTAAGTGCCTCAACTGCTACCTCAATATCGTCCCTATTTTCAATAGTGGGCGTGTTTGGTAGAGACCGGGAGAGTACATCACTCTGCAACTCCCAATTGGTCTTCCTCCTATTTAGAATGGTATTATCATTCCTATAAGTTACACTGATATTGAAATCAATATATAGATGATCAGAAAAAGAGCAGTCGTCGGAGACAGCCCAATTGTTAATCATACTGTGGTGCTCAGCACTCACAAGTGTTAAGTCTAGTACCTCACTTCTGTTTGAAACAATGAAGGTAGGTTCTGAACCTCTATTAACTACTTCCAAACTACTATTAAGTATGAAACTGAAAAGACTCTCACCTCTTGTGTTGGTGTCGCTGCTACCCCATACAATGTGGTGCGAGTTAGCGTCAGCACAGATAACCAATGGTATCCTGGACTCATTCGCCTTTTTCACAGCACTACGGATATCATCGTTTGGTGGATGCTCCCCGTGGTCATGCGCCATGTAGCTGGATATCAGCCATTACAAACAGCCTTCATTAGTTTCCCATGAGACTGCTACTGTATCTTCATTACTGTAATCAGACAGAATGAAGATTTTCAAAGAGCTTTTAGCCAATGGTCCTAAGTGAGTGAGAATTCTAGGGTGAGACTTTTTGGTACTTTTTCTTTATTGGAATGGTACTTTTTGTAATTTCTTCACCAATGAGCCTAGAAACATGAAATAAAGCTTATATGGAACCGAGTGAGTGGGAAACCACAAGTGTGGGCTTTTTGGTACTTTTTCTATATTCTAATGGTACTTTTTTGAATTTTCTATAGCAGTGGACTTAAAGACATGAAATTAAGCATATATGGTCCTAAGTGAGTCAGAATTCTAGGGGGAGACTTTTTGGTACTTTTTCTTTATTCGAATGGTACTTTTTGTAATTTCTTCACCAATGAACCTAGAAACATGAAATAAAGGTTATATGGACCAGAGTGAGTGGGAATCCACAATTGGCTGCTTTTTGGTACTTTTTCTATATTCTAATGGTACTTTTTTGAATTTTCTATAACAATGGACTTAGAAACACGAAATTAAGAAGGAAGACTTTTTGTTACTTTTTCTTTATTCAAATGGTACTTTTTGTAATTTCTTCACCAATGAACATAGAAACATGATATAAAGGTTATATGGAACCGAGTGAGTGGAAAACTACAAGTGGGTGATTTTTGGTACTTTTTCTATAATGGTACTTTTTGAATTTACTATAATATAATGGACCTAGAAATATGAAATTAAGCGTATATGGTCCTAAGTGATTGAAAATTCAAGCTTTTTGGTACTTTTTTTAATTTTCATAGCAATGGACTTAAAAACATGAAATTAAGCATACATGCTCCTAAGTGAGTTAGAATTCTAGGGGGAGACTTTTTGGTACTTTTTCTTTATTCGAATGGTACTTTTTGTAATTTCTTCACCAATGAAGCCATGAAATTAGTGTGAGTGAGTGGGAAACCACAAGTGGGGGATTTTTGGTACTTTTTATATATTCTAATGGTACTTTTTTGAATTTCCTATAATAATGGACCTAGAGTTTCCAAAAAATCGAAGAATTTCAAAACCGCGGTTTCGCTTTTAAAAAATTAAAAAGCGATCGGTTTCGGTTTTGTGATAATTTATTAAATATTAAGTATTATAGAAACAAAATTAGTTGATAATATAGGAAATGATATACAAATATAAAATTCAAACTTGACGGGTTATGGTTTAGTGAATGCGAATTTAAAAGTGATAATCAATGGTACTATTTCCTTATTGCAATAGTACTTTTTGAATATTTTATAATAATAAACCTAAAAATTTAAAATTAGGAACACATTTTGCATTTTCTATAATAATGGACCCAGAAATATGAAATTAGACATTTACAATTAGATTCAGAAAGTGGGACTTGATAGTACTATTTCTTTCTTCTAATTGGGGTGGCGAAGCGCACCGTGTCAGCTAGTCTATAAATAAATCTAATCCGATGTTACACACTTTTGATGAGTTTAAAGTAGAGTTTCCAAAAAACCAAAGAATTTCAAAACCGCGGTTTCGGTTTTTAAAATTGGAAAACCGATCGGTTTTGGTTTTATTTCGGTTTTGTGATAATTTATTAAATATTAATGTTATATAAACAAAATCAGTTAATATGACCCCTTTCACACTAGGCAATTTAGTTGCGCTAGTCTCTTGGCCAACAACAAAACAACATGCTGAATTTTCTTCTCCTTAACCCGACATTATCTCTTGCAAATGGAAAATTGGTTCTAAAACGGCTGCACCGATTTGATTGAATTTTGGAACATAGATATTCGTTTACCTGGAAGCAATAATAGACTATAGTTTTTCTTAACTTGGACCACAAAGGGACGAAAGAGGGCAAAATTTGTACCACCCATACAAAGTAAATAGTTATTTTCGAATATCTGCAGAACTAAAATTGTGACTATATTCAAACTTTATACGAATCAATTTCGTATCACTGTTTGAAGTTTAACTAAAAATGGAACGGATCGGAACAGGAGGTGTGACACCACCCATACAAATTGTGGAAGTATTGAAATTTAGTCCGAATAGAACCCTTATCATTTTACATGGTTTGGCTGAAAATGGGCGGTATTAAATTAGTGGGCGTGGCACCTACCAAACAAAGTAAATAGTTATTTTCGAATATCTGGAAAGGCTTCAAACTTCATATGAGTTAATTTCTTATCAGTGCAAGAAGTTAATAAAAAAATGGGAAGGATCGGATCTCGGGGTGAGTCACCTCCCATACAAAGTAATTAGTTATTTCTAAATATCTTGAGATCTATAATTACTAGATTCATCCAACTTTGTCCGAATAGCTCTCTTATAATTTTACATAGAATGAAAATGGGCGGCAGTGGATAAGTGGGCGTAGAACTTCCCATGCAAAGTATATAGTATTTTCGAATATCTGCAGAACTATTATTGCGACAGACTTCAAACTTTATACGAATCAATTTCTTATCAGTATATGAAGTTTATCCAAAAATGGGACGGATGGGAACAAGGGGTGTGGCACCCCTTCTTAATTTCTGGCATAACAGGACACTGGCATCAACGTAATTTACACAAAGTTTAAAGACTCTTACAATTAGATTCACTTGATATTCGAATATTTATATATTTTATCTACAATGGTAACAAAATAACTCATTTGAAGCATTACTTTAACTATTTTATAATAAATAGCTTTCATATCATTATAAGGAGTCTGGCTAAAAATAGGCGAATGTATTAAAAAAAGCTTCAAGATTTTTTAAAATCACTGGATATTTTTTATATCTTCAACGGCATAGTATGCAATTAATCACAAACAAGAAATTCCGGTATTAATTATATTCATTTATTTGCTTATAAAATCTTTTCACATTTTTTTATTTTACTTCAACAGGGGTTGAAAAAGGAGAACTAAACCAAACTGAGAAGTTTCGTTTTTAAAATTATATTTTTTGAATTTTCTAGGAAATTCATTTTCAGCAAATTCATTTGATTTTAAACTTGACGGGGGTTCAAGTGTGGAAAATTGATACTTTTTCTTCTAATGGTAGTTTTTATTATATTAAATTATTTTACTTATATGTATATATATTAGGGTGGCCCTTAATAAACGAAAGTTGGATTTTTGTCAGTCTCACCCACACTCGGTCCATTATTTCACCTAGCCCCCATACAAACATCCTCCGAAATAATTTATGTAGGTATCTACACAAGTTTCGCTCCAAATAAGTTTTATATATACCGAATTTATGTCACCAAATTTTATCATGATCTGTCCATAATTAGTCATTGCTTCCGTAAATCACTTTAACGTTCATAAATCTTATAAAAATGTTGGTATACACATAAAATTCAACATAAATAACTTTCACATAGACATATACTTCGATCTAATTTCATGGTGATCGGTCAATAATTGGTCATAGCTCCCATATTAGGCCCACTTCGAAAATTACTCACGAATATAAATTATTGAATTTTTAAAAGAAAAATGTTACTTAGTGTAGGGTATTATACTTTATTACTTGTTTTTTAAGGAAATTTTAATATATTTATGGGAAAATGCATGGTGGTAATAATAAAAAAACATATGGAAAAATCGTACGTTCGCGACCCGTACGTTCGATACCGGTACTTAAGCTAATTAAATAAAAAACCAATAGAGATATTTTATTGTGTAAATACCGAATAGATTTTAATCGCTTTAAAAGTGTATTCCGTTACCACATGTTTATAACTATCATTATGAAAACTTAAACTCGGTGAAATCCATCTTTTGCCCTAACCATAAAGCTACCAAAATGCTATCGAATCGCAAAAAAAAGCTAGGAAAAGTTTTGTTTTATATCTATGAACTATTGACAAAACAACTTAAGTGAAATTTTAAAATTTTTCAGGGGAGCACAAAAACTGTTGAATTTATCGATCAATATTTTATTATTTGTCCTTGAAGAACTTTACTATATGTCTCAAAGAATTATAGAAAGGATAATTTTGATAACGAATGAGCTCAATTTCCTTACTGTTATAAATTTTAAGTAAAACCTATTCAGAATATTATAGTCCAGGTTATTTAAATGTAGTCTGCAAGTTTTACTAAAATTGGAAAACTTTAAACCTTAAATCGTAAAGGTCAAATTTTTCAGTATTTGGAATATATAATTTAAAGATAATTATAACGAAAGATAAGAATAACGAAATGTTATTTACTTTTAGGCCGATTTTGATGAAACTTAAGAAAAATATAACATGAAGTCCAGTATTTATAATAACAGCAGAAAAATGGAAATTAACCCTTTATGGCACTTGGGGTTAAAATGACACTCAGATTTTAAAATCAATACAGAAATGAAATACGGTTTTATTTTCAGATGAATGAAAATTCAACTTAAAAAACTCTGATGAAGAGAATACGCAGGCAACAAAATAAACGATTGGATCCTAAGTATTGTCAATGTACTGTAAAACACGAGGCGGTAATGTGATGTACTGGGTTGCTTTTCCGGAAATGTCCATTTTTACATGTACCAACTTTGGATGCGTGTAACTTTTTATAGGGACGACATAAAAGTTTATCGCAAATATTGGTGAAATTTTAAAAAACAATTTCGAACCACCGTAGGCCCGACATATCTAAAAAACTAAAAAACGATCGAACAAAATTAAAAAAAAAATAAATAAATAAACCTAAATAACTCTTGACTCTTTAAAATATTTCTTTTTCAATTAAAAGAAAACATAAAGCCACTCACGATTAAAATATTTTCGCATATTTCTACATGTACCTCAAAATGAGTTCCGTTTTATGTCAGGTACGATATACTCTTATTTCGCTCGATATTTTGGACAACAATGTTACGAAAGAACTTTTTATTATTTTAAAATATAGTACCCTCTGAATGGAACATAAAGACCAAATTATTTTTCAGATACTCTTATTTTTGCAAAATCTATTCCAGTCTATAGGCGTACAAATGTCACGATGATATGGAATTGTCCATATCTTTATATATATAATTCTTCTATACGTGTGTACAGACGCTAATAACTTGGCCAATAAGCGTTTAATCAAGAAAAGAAGGAGCCCGATCTGTGATCACTCATATTTCTGAACAAAAATCGATTTTTTATATAAAAACTCTAAATATCTAAATTTGCTAATAACTTGGCCAATAAGCGTTTAATCAAGAAAAGAAGGAGCTCGATCTGTGAATACTCATATTTCTGAACAAAAATCGGTTTTTTATATAAAAACACACAATATCTGAAATCGCTAATAACTTGGCCAATAAGCGTTTAATCGGGAAAAGCAGCTCGATCTGTGATCAATCATATTTCTGGCCAAAAAACGATTTTTTTTTGTAAAAACTAACTATATCTAAAATCGCTAATATCTTGGTCAATAAGCGTTTAATCAAGATAAGGAGATCGATCTGTGATCACTCATATTTCTGACCAAAATTCGATTACTTAAAAAAAAACTCAAAATATGTATGTACATTGATTTACATGTATGCTGTTGTTGCTTGGACAGGACAACGTCTGTCGGGTCAGCTAGTCATTAATAAAAAAATTAAAAAAATACGTTTTTATGTGTTTCTGAAACTAAATTTTTAAAAAGATCTGTATTTACTATATTTCAAGTTACAGTAGGGTCTAGATATATAAAAATCAATAATAAAAAAAAAATATTTCTAAAAATTCCATTCCGTAAAAAAAAAGTATTTCGGTGGGTGCTGGCGGCTACAATTTTTTTACAAATACATTCCCCAAAAGGATAAGGTTTTTTCGATTATTTTGAAATTTATACATAGAGTCAAACATTTTATGATGCGATATATTATAATTTCGTTCAAGCTATTTGTCTATTTTTCAAAAATATTTATAACTTTTGACAATTAAAAATTCATGGAATACTTTATTGAAAAATATGAAAACGAATTTTGAAATTTATTTTCAGCAATCCCGCAATTCCCAAAAAGTGTTGAAAAATCCCAAAAATGGAAATTTTTAGTTTTTTGGCTACCAGGGTCGGAGTTATCGGAATCCTTTACAAGATAATTAAAAGCATATTGGGCCATCTAAAATCGGTTATTATATTTTGATATCGAATAAGCGATTTGAGAATTTTTGCCCTAAAGTTTAATTTTTTGAATGGACCTGGTCTCCTTGGTAACAAAAAATTTTTTTCATTAAAAATATTTTATGAAAACTTAGCTTTCAGAAGGTATAAACTCCTTATACATCCTCTTAGAATTTTTTTGCGATAACTTAAAAAGAAAAAAAAGTTATTTTTTCCCAAAAGATTAGCGAAAAATCGGCTTTTCAACATTTTTTAAATTCAAATGCATATAACTGTGGACTTACTCATTATTTTTAAACAGTTCTTTTCTTATTTGACACATACGTATGTTGTTAGTCCAATGAAGGGAAACTGGAGAAAATCGGAAAATATTTGGATACGCTGTTATCAAAAAACTGGAGTAGGTTGGGTAAAAATGTTGAAAATTTAATTTTCAAATTCGAATATCTCCTAAAGGTAGTTAGGGTCACACATGACAAATATTTGACGAAAAAGACGTAAACACTAAATAAAATATATTTGAATTCTTTTATTTATTTCAAAAACTTATTTTACTTAGGATGATACAAAACCAAAAATTTAGTTTTATTTCATTTATGCTGTTTGATCTTACAAAACAATTGTAAGAGTATAGCTTTTTTGAGCAAATATTTGCCATGTGTGACCCTACCTTAAGCTATAATAGACAATTGATAGCTACGACTAGGTCTTTTGTAGCATTTTTTTTTTTTTCATAATTTATTTATTGTATCTTCATTATTTAATGAACTAACAATAAGTGGTTCAAATCTTATATCTAATATTATTATTTAATTAGTCCAGCCAGTGCCGGACGAAAAAATTTTGTGTTCATGGTTGTTTTGGTTAAATTGGCTTCTTCCTTCTAGATTAGGTCTGCTGTGTTCCTCCTTCTTAATCGAGTGTGGCCACGGTTATCTAATATGTTGCGGGCCAGCGGGTTTGGGTGAACTTCAAGTTTTTTTAAATATTTTTGTACGTTTTTCGAGATTTCAGTTTTTACAATGGGCACGTTTAGATCTTTGTGTATATTCGCGTTTTTGATATACCAACTGTGATCATTCTTAGAAACTTGTTTTGGCGTCTTTGGATTTTTCTACATTTGACGCTGAGGCCGTGCCCCATAACTGTATGCCATAACACCATATCGGTTTTATGATCATGTTATAAAGTAGAAGTTTACAATCTAAACTAAGCGTGGAGTTTCTGCCAATAAGCCAATTAATTTGAATTGATTTCAATTTCATTTGAGTCAACTTTGCATCTATATGACTTTTCCATGTAAGGCGACGATCGAGATGTATTCCGAGGTATTTCACTTCCGATTGTTGAATTATTGTTTGGTTATTGATATGAATAGGGGGGCATGATTCTCTACGCAATGTAAATGTAATGTGTGTACTTTTTTGCTCGTTGACTTTAATTTTCCATTGTTTTAACCATTTTTCTAATTCAAATATGTGGTTTTGTAAGTAACGAGACGCTTCTTGAGGATTTTCATGAATGCTTAGAATAGCAGTATCATCAGCAAATGTTGATGTATGAGTGCGATTGTTAGTTGGCATATCAGACGAATACATCAAATATAAAAAAGGTCCCAGGATACTGCCTTGGGGGACTCCAGCTTCAATGGGTTGTGCAGTACTTAAAAAGTTTCCCTCTTTAAACTCGATGAAAAGATTTTATGTGTGTAATTTTTTTGAAATCGGAACACAAACGAAGAAATAGGATCATTTTAAAAATGTAATATACCCGAGGTGTCTTACTTTGAGGACCATTGGTCGCGGCCCTGGTGGGCAAATGAGGTCCACGTTCAGAACTTAAACTCGAGAACACTTCTTCTTTGCGCATGTGAAATTTCATTCAAACCAATCCACTATAGGTTAAACGGCTACCAAAACTGTGCTTAAGTCCAATTTTTCAAATGCAAATATTGCACTTTTTTAATGCCATTTCGTAACCAATACTCCAAATTAACTAAGTCAGCTTTTTGTTTTTGGTAAATATTAAATTCCGTTTGACAACACGCAGTCAAAGACATTGCATTGTAATCATTTAATAAATTTTGTTGAAAAGCCTGTATTGCTTTCAAACTTTCAATTGCATGTTTAAATAATTTCTCGAGTTATAAAGAAGAAAATGAAAATGGCGAACAATAAATTAAGTAAGTAATTAAGGTTTTTTGTTCAGAAATATGATAAAATTGTTTAACTTGCTCGAAATAAAGCCACTTTTTTAACATAACCTTAAAATTGCTGCGACTGTTTTCAAAATGTAACTTCGTGGAAGCTTTTAAAATTTCGGCAAAGATCGGCAGATTAAATGAAATCAGAAATGAATATATTGAAATGCTATAAACCAACTTTCATTTACATATAATTGCCATTTTTAGCCGTTTTCGAATAATACTATCTTTTTTAGGATATTGTTTGAAATTTGGCTTAACGAAAATTCAAAAAAAGAAAAATTTTATGTCGTTTTCAAACATGTAGTGGACAAAATTGAAGTTAACATACAATGCATTTTTTATATCCTACACCACTATAGTGGGGAGGGTATTATGCGTTTGTGCAGATGTTTGTAATGTCCAAGAATATTAGTCTAAGACCCACCTTAATATGGTACATATAATTTTTTCGGCCCAAGGACGAAGCCTATTGAAACTGTCTGAAATCGGTCCATTATTTCACCTAGCCCCCATACAAATGTCCTCCCGTAATTGGACTTTATCGGTCATAAATGTTTAATTTATATAGGTATCTACACACATTTTGCCCCAAATAAGTTTCATATATTCATGTCACCTAATTTTATGATGATCGGTCCTTAATTAGTCATAGCTCCCGCTTCCGAAAATCACTTTAACGTGCATAAATCTCTTAAAATTGTTGGTATACACATAAAATTCAACTCTCATAAAGAAATTAATCACACGACCTAATTTCATGACGATCGGCCATTGGTCATAGCTCCCATATAACCCATTTCCGAAAATCACTCACGAATATAAATTATTGAAATTTTAAAAGAAAAATTGTAAAAGCAAATGCGACTCTTACCAAAGTTTCGTTGCAATCTATTTTACTGCATATTGCTGAAAAATTTTTTGAGATGCAAAAAAACGATGTAATGGAAGCGGAGAAGACAGATTTTTTAAGCTCCGAATTAATATTAATATTAAGCTGTACCTCAGATCCACACTTCCACCTAAAGTAATTCACTATACCCACCAAGAAGATGAAATTAATGAAAGTTAAGACGACCTTTTTGATTTAAATTTACAAAATGAATTAGATTTAAGCAATTACTAAAAGTTTTAGTATAATTAAAATAAATTAATGTATTAAGTTTACATTAATGATTGCAAAAGGGTTAATTTTTGGTGAATTTCTATATGGTAAAACAATTGAGATTTATGTAATTTAGTAAAGCAGTAAAATATTTAAAACAATTAACGAAAATATGATTCAAAATTGTTTGAACTTCTGGCGCTTCTGTCTAGAAAACGAAAGGTCCAATTGAAAAACCCATTTGTATTGAAGGAGAGCATTTGTATCGTTTTTCCAAATTCTGAGGATACAGATTTTCATAATTTTGTCCACCGAGATTTTTATTTGGAACCACAGTTCTTCGATAAAAAAAATAAAACTTTGACCCACTGTAAAAAATTATTCAGACCAGCTGGACTGACTGTAAGTTTATTCTACAAAACATGCCCATTCAGAATTATAGGGTCGCTATTCTGTTCCGAAAATGCTGTTGGACAGTGTAATTAATAATTTAAAAATTTCATACAAAAACTCGATTTTCGATTTTTCCAATTTTCGAACTTTTCCGGAGGGATTTTCCGTAAAACCCTTCTCCTCGAAAATACGAACAACTTACAAAAAATTTTACAGAAATCCGCCCAGCCGTTCTCATTTTATGAATTACTATACATTTTTTACATCATTTTTATATTTATAGATTTCATATAGCTTGTAACACTACATTAACATTATTCTCTATAATTAGCAATATATAAAAGAAAACGTTTTTTCCAACTTAAAGATATTTATATCAAATTACTTCTATTCATTGGGTGATACATCCGGATAGCTCAAACGGACATTATGATGGCTCTCATTTATCCGTTGTGTGAAATATAGGATGATATTTGCGACTAAAGGCTAAAGGCTTTTATGCAAAAAACTACTCGTTCTTGTTTGGAACTTCAATATCTAAAATTTATCCAAACCGCTTGACGATAGAATGTTTTGTTCGGACATAAATTGAAAAAATCTAAACAAAAACTGAAAAAAATGCAAAATTCTTAGTTTTTTGACATTTCGCTATAAATATCTCAGAAACTACGCATTGTATTGTTAAGATAAATTTTAGATATTGAAGTTCTGGTCCAGTGTGCAAAGTTTCGAGCAAAACTCTTCAGCCGTTTTTGTGCCATTTAAAAAACAAGCGAACCTATTTGTGGAATTTTTCGCTTTTTCACATGGTGAACCGAGCTTGATGTATGATAGCAATGTGAATAGATCATATAAATTGAAAAATCTATAAAAGGCTCTAAGGACCATTGACCTTAAGTATCCCGTTCTAGTATTTATCCACCAGATCTCTGTTCCTACCAACCTAATGTATCACCGTAATGTAAGTAAATTAAACCTCGCAAGAAATCATTAAACTTTAGCTAACCTAGGAGAAAAACATTGGTCTTCTCGAGACAAAAACATTGATATATCATACATTAAGATCCGATTGAAAATGACAAAGATATAACGAATAATTTAAAAAGGCCAAAAAAAAAAAATTTCGTAACTGCTTTGCAGAAATACGGTCTACTGTACCTATATAGGGGATTTCATGTGAATTGAACAATTTTTTAAAACCGATGTCTTCCGATCGGAAAGCAAAATCAAAAACGTATTTTTAATTTTTTTCAATTTGCAAAAAAAGTAAAATATTTTTTATTTTTCGAAAGATTGAAGAAATAGCTATCTAAACTATTTGTGAAAAATGTTGCTATATATAAAATTGAATAACGTTGAATAAAGTCGTTTGATATTAATAAACTTAAAAGAAACAGATTCGGTGTACTACAGTAGTTTTGACTTACCTGCCTTTCACTTAAGAGCATTTTACATATAAGTGCACAAAACTTGTGTTTTGTATATTTATTTACCAAACTCCATATAAATTCGTTAATTTAAGTGCATTGTTCATACCTGCACATTTAAGATAAGTGCATAATACTTTTGGAAGATATAACTGGTTTTCATGAAAAAATTTAATTTAGCTGACTAATACAAAATTAAATCAAAACAAAATAAGGAAAATACGATTTTGTAAAAATGAGAAGTTTGCAAACTTCTTAATAATTTCAAACGTAGCTAAAATAACAAATTTGTCGTTATGTTTAGACGGAAAAATCACAAAGCTTCATGTAAATTATTTGCCGTTAGCTGCTTTTTTGGGCAGTAAACTTAAATGCACTTACCAGCATCAATGAGCACGTAAGTGCATTAAGGTTAACTGCATTTTTATCTTACCTGCAAAAAATATCGTGCAAAGTTGGTTGTGCAGGTAAGTCAAAATTACTGTATTAATTACTTTTGCGTCTAGATTCCTTAGTTATTGTCAGAACTTCATCACAGATACTTCTTTTGAAAGGTTTTGAAATTATTTATTTTTCTGTTTCATCAATTGTTGCAAAAAATGGTCGCAAGGTGGTGGTAATGACATTTTCTTATAAATTTAAGAAAATACCTCTTATTTGGATTTTTTCGATGTTCATTCAGAAAATATGTAGACCTAACACTCCTGGATAAAGTTGCGGAACATTGTCAAGTTAAATATTTTTGTTTTAAGGGTCAAAAAGGCGATTTTCTGGGGTAACATGAAAATAGCGGTATCCTTTGAAAAAATTCAGAAATAAAAAAGTCGTAGAGCAAACATTGTTTCTGATACCCCAGAAATTAATAAAAAAGTTATTTTTCGCAAAAAGTCGATTTTGGGATATTGCTATATATAATACATAAAATAAGGATGTTAAGTTAAATACGTCAGTTAAATACGTCCAAACACTGTTTAACTAGTTTCTAAATCGGTAAAAATAGATTTTTTCAATAAAAATTCATGGCTATTCCTGTTCTCACTTTCACCATTCACCATTCACCGTATTTTTGGAAGCATAATACAACAATATTTATATTAAATAAAGTTTATAAAATAATATAATTAAGGTTAGAACAATCACGTCTAATATGTTTTTATTATTATTATTATTATTATTATTATTGCAGTTTTGCAATAAATTACGTGCTGTTTGGTGAACATCAATATATTCATATTTAGTTCTACAAATTTTTAGCTGATTCTTGTGTCGTCTAATGATTTTGTTACCACTTGAATTAAATACATAATATTTCCCAAATGTTTTAAAATAATTCCGCGTTGCCATTTTTCTCCTCAACCAAAATTTTTACATAACACATTATCATTTACTTGAAAATGATTCTGACTTGATTTGTTATTTGAAGTAACGACAGAAGGTATGAGTAAGGAAAGTAGGGTACGAGGTTGGTGGCCATGAATAATTTCAGCTGGAGATTTTCCATCTTTATTAGGAGTTGATCTGTACGTACTACGTAGTGAGATAAGCTAAAAGGGAATAATTCAAATCATTACCACTAGCTAATTGTTTCTTTAAACAAGTTTTGAATGAACGAACGAATCTTTCTGCCAGGCCATTTGATGCAGGGTGAAAAGGTGCTATTGTTAAATGTTGAATTCCATTGATTTCGCAAAAATCATTAAACTCTTCACTCACTTTATCTGGCCAACCATTCATAATGTAGTAATATACTTTGCTTAAAACTTCATCTGATTTAGAACATTCAGCTACTTTTCTTGAATCTATAGGAAAATTATTAAGCTCTTCATCTGTAGTAATGTCATTTACTTCAATTAGTTCATCAAAATTGGAATCTCCTTTGTAAGGAAGCCTTGATAAGGCATCGGCATTTCCATGGTGTTTTGTATTCTTATAACGTATTTCATAATTATAGCTTGATAATATTAAGGCCCATCTTTGAAGTCTATGTGCAGTTGTACTATGAATCCCTTATGACGGATTAAATATTGATACTAGAGGTTTATGGTCAGTAATAAGTATAAATTTTCGACCGTACAAATATTGATGAAATTTTTTAATACCAAAAATAATGGAAAGCCCTTCCTTTTCGATCTGACTGTAGTTCCTTTGATGATCAGTTAAAGTCTTTGAAGCATATGCAATGGGTCGTTCTGAACCATCGGAATAAATGTGTGAAATTACAGCTCCAATACCATATGAAGATGCATTTGTAGCTAACACAATAGGTAATTTATCATCAAAGTGTACCAGTTGAGCTAATTCAACCAACTGCCTCTTTAATTCATGAAAAGCGTTTTCTTGTTCGATACCCCAAACAAATCTTTGATTTTTCTTACGAAGAAGATTAAGCGGTCCACAAACTGTTGAATAATTTTTTATGAAAGAGCAGTAATATAGTAATTAACTTTTCCCATAAAGGATTGAAGTTCGGCTATATTTTTGGGTCTTGGTAGATTCTTTACCAAGTTCCAGATTCTGAGGGAAAAATTCCATTGTTTATTATGTGTCCCAAATATTCAACTTTTGGTTGCATAAAACAACACTTGGAATAATTACAACGAAAGCCACTATCTTTTAGTCTTTGGAACAATAATCGGAGATTCTTCAAGTGCTCTTCTTCAGTTGAACCAGTGCATATTATATCATCTAAGTAGTTTACACATCCTGGAATACCACTAATTGTTTGTTCAATCAGGCGTTGAAATATTGCAGGAGCACTTGCTACACCAAATGGTAATCTTTGATATTCAAAAAGTCCTAATGGAGTATTAACAACAATAAGTTTTTTCGATTCCTCATCCATTTCTATTTGTAGATACGTATCTGACAAGTCTATCTTTGAAAACGATTTACCATTTTTCATTTTTTGAAATAAATCACGAATTCGTGGAATTGGATACTGTTGTACATCCATTTGTGGATTAATTGTTACTTTGAAGTCTGCACAGACTCTAATCTTATTATTTTGCTTCGGTACTAGGCTTGACAGGTTTCCATATTCCTAACTGGGTTAACCGTTCAGCCTCCTTTTTAAAAGATTCGTAAAGGGAATATGGAATTGGTCTTGGCTTACAAAATTTTGGACTAGCATTATGTATAATATTGATGTGACCTTTAACTGTAGTACATAAACCTAGCTCGTTTGAAAATAATTCCTTAAACTCGTCACATATGGTTTTCAAACTAAGATTCTCGTCGACTTTAAATATTTGTACTACTTTGAACTCATGATACCAATTTAAACCGAAAATATTACTACATTCTGTAGAATCAGCTACAATAAGATCTAAAGATTTGCCTTCATCTTGAATTTGAACATTTACTTTAATAGAACCCAAAACTGGAATTTGGGCATTACCATAACCGAATAGTTTAACCGACGTAGAATTCAAAATAGCGATATTCAGAGACTTGTAGCTCTCTAAACCAATAACTGAGCGAATAGCCCCCGTATCAAATTGAAATCTCATATCCTGATTATTAACTTTAACGCTTATTATCATTTTGTTTCCAGATCGTGAAATAATATTGTCAACTGCATCACATGTTAAAATTGTAGTATTCTCTTCTGTAGAACTATCTGATTCAACTAAGTTTTCATCTTGCACAGAATTTACAACGTTTTTGTTATTGTATTTAGATCTACATGGACATATAATCTTCTTAAAGCAAAACCTTGAGCTTTTAAATACTTGCATTAAGACTTTTCATGTTTCTTGAAACAACCAGTACATGAAGGCCATTGAGTGCTTGATTGCTGACTGTTGTTTTGACGATTTTGCGTTTGATCATATTTTTGGTTTCTTGAGCCTTGTTTTACAACAAAAATATCAGTATCGTCGCACAGAGGGGCCAAACATACTAATTTTGCGGATTAATTGAAAAAACAAATTTCAAGTATCGTGAAAACTGAAAGTGCCAGCTTAAAGAGCACAAAATTCTACATCAGCAGGCAAAAAATTAATGTGAAATATTAAAAGGTATTTTTATAGTCACGTGTTGAAATTACATATTGTGAGAAAAAAACCTAAAAAATTTATAAAAAAAAAATAAAAAATTGCGCAAATAAATACTATTTGTGATAGGTAATTTAAAAAAAATTAACAAATCTAATTATGCAACCATCAAGTTCAGGTATTTATTGATATGTTTTGGTTGAATTTAAATTTGAATTATTTGTGGAAGTGGCTTTGATATTAGTTTTTATATTGGAAGTGCAAAAAAAAAAATGGATTTTGTCAGTTCAAATGGACATAAAGTTATTAGCTGGGCTCAGCTGGGCAGAGAATTTAATATAATTTAAAAGCCTGGACAGTTAGGCGTTGTTTCAGAAAAAATTAGGTTGCGCATTGCTGCGCCTTATAAGTTATATGTAAATTAGTAAAAGCTTCACCCTTTAAGTCTACCATCAAAAAGCACTTTGCGATTCTGATAAACGTTTTATTGCTGTCGTTGTCGTTGTTATTGTCATTGTTTTTTTTTTGTTTTATAAGAGATGTGCAAGTGTTGTGATTAATAATACGAGAGTCCCGTGTTAGTCAGGCCTGGACGTGGCTATATTCTTGTATTATAATGCGATAAACAATAATAAACTTTTACCAATTACTTTTCTTTATTTCAGTTTTGTTTTCCATAAATTGATTTTCTAATCGTGAATGAATAGCACGCGGAATTTTAACAATTTAACTCTCATGCACTCACGCTTGTATATGCTTGTTTAAATTTTTTTTTTTTGTGATTAATTCGAAGTTTTTTCTTGTGGTTAATACGAAGTCATCCTATAGCAAGCAATTTAGCTTAATAAAAAAATCATGTTAGTGAGCGCGATCGCGAGAATTTTAAAGTTTTATATCGGGAGTCAGTTATCACTCACGTTCAGTTCTGTAGTTTTTATATTGTCTCATCTCAAATATTGTGTTGTATAAATTTCAAAGCAGTGCATTTAAACTTTGCAAGTCTTTTAGTGGCAGGAGTTGGGAAAGATCTCTATTATTCAACCTCCCATTACTAGTTAATATAATGATATCATCTTAAAACAATATGGTAGTTTTTTTTTATCAATAATATGCATTAGTGTATCTCACTGATGTAGTTCTATAGATATAGGAGAATTAATAATTCATTTGTATGGGGGGAACCCGATTCCACCCACGTATACCCTTCCGATTTTGGCGGAACGTGTAGTTTGTTTTTAGAGTTACCCGCAGCAAATTTAGTGTGCATAACTATTGTAGTTCTATAGATATAGCACAGTTAATAATTATTTTATATGGTGGGTAATTGAGTTCCCCCTCCTATATCCCTAACATTTTTTTACAATATGCGGATTGGTCTAAGGGCTACCCACGTAAAATTTTGCGAGCGTCGCTATTATTGTTGTTGAGATATTAATAAATCCGTAAAAAAGGGGCATTTGACCCCACTGTGCGTCGGTTTGATTTGATTTAATGCTTTTAACTGTCTTCTGTGTAGCTTCAAATGTTTCTGCAATCTGTAATACCTCCTCCAAAGTTGGTTCATCTTTATGTAAGGCAGCAGTTTTAACGAGCTCGTCATTTGTATGTAGGATTAAAATATCACGAATTAATTCATCAGAAAAATCACTACAACAAGTTTCCTTTTTACATGTAAATTTACATTCTCTAGCCATACCTCTTAATTCAGTTACCCACTGTTTATAGCTCTCACCTTCACGTTTGGTTCTCTTGTAAAATTCAAATCTTGACTTGATTATATGTACCTTGGTTTTATAATAGTCATCTAATTTTGAAATCAGAATTTCCAGGCTATGCTTTCCAACCACTTTTAGTAATAAACGATAGCATTTATCACCAATCCATGACAAGAAAAATTACCTCTTCCGGACATCATCATCAACGCCTTGAAATGTTCTTCTAATTGCCTCTTGTATGTGTCAAAATCATTCGAATCTTCATCGAATTGTTGGAACTTCGGTACCGCAATACTTTTAGATGTTGCACCAGCTATAGGGCTTGAAGTTTGATGACTTAAAATTTCTGCAAAGAATTGTTGTTGCTGTGCAAACATTTGTTGAGTCCATGCATGTTGGCGTTCCAAAATTTGTTCAATCCATTTTTATCCTCGTCGCCAAATAATATGTTTTTATTAAAAAAGATTATATTTTATAGAACACAAAGTCTGAACTAACTATTATTTCAGAAAAGTTTCAATACATAAATTCAAAGTTAAATTGATTACAATAAATAAATTTCGTAAAGTAAATTTCAAATTATAAAACTATTTTTATCCATTTTTATCCTCGTCGCCAAATAATATGTTTTTATTAAAAAAAGATTATATTTTATTGAACACAAATTCTCAAGTAACTATTATTTCAGAAAAGTTTCAATACATAAATTCAAAGTTAAATTGATTACAATAAATAAATTTCGTAAAGTAAATTTCAAATTATAAAACTAATGTAGAAAACACATCAACGTCTAAACATTTATAATTATAAATGCTGAAGAAATTACATAATATGGTTGTAATTATGCTTCCAAAAATACGGTAAATGGTGAAAGTGAGAACAGGAATAGCCATGATTATAAAATTATTGAATTTTATGAAAAGAAATCAATAAAAACATAAACAAATTTAATTTTAAAAAATTAATTAATTATATAGTTTAATAAAAATGGAGTAGCCTGGGACTAGTAGATTCCAAAACTATATTCTATATGTCAGGAATCAGCCCTGTATTGGAGAACCATTTTTAGAAAAATTGTTTTTTCACCAAAAATTTATCAAAAATATGAAAATTTCAAGTGAATTTTTGGGAAATTTAGAGAAGACATGAATCGGGTCATCGCCAGAGTGGATGTAGCCTGGGACTAGTAGATTCCAAAACTATATCGTATATGTCTGGGACCAACCCTGAATTTTAGATAGAATTTTTTGAAAAAATTTGTTTTTCACCAAAAATTTATGAAATATATGGAAATTTCAAGTGAATTTTTAAGAAATTTAGAGAAGACATGAATCGAGTCACCGCCAGAGTGGAAGTAGCCTGGGACTAGTAGATTCCAAAACTATATCGTACATGTCTGGAACCAGCCCTGTAATCAAGTTAAATTTATCAAAAATATGGAAATTTCAATTGAATTTTTGGGAAGTTTAGAGAAGACATGAATTGGGTCACTGCCAGAGTGGATGTTGCCTGGGACTAGTAGATTCCAAAACTATATCGTACATGTCTGTAACCAGCACTGTATTCGAGACAGGATTTTTTGGAAAAATTGGTTTTTCACCAAAAATTTGGAAATTTCAAGTGAATTTTTCGGATATTTGGAGAAGACATGAATCGGGTCACCGCCAGAGTGGAAGTAGCCTAGGACTAGTAGATTCCAAAACTATAAAGTTAAATTTTTTTAAAAAAATGGATTTTTCGAAAAAATTTATCAAAAATATGAAAATTTCAAGTGAATTTTTGGGAATAGAGTGGAAGTAGACTGGGACTTGTAGATTCCAAAACTGTATTGTATATGTCTGGAACCAGCCCTGTATTCGAGACAGGATTTTTTGGAAAAATTGGTTTTTCACCAAAAATTTGGAAATTTCAAGTGAATTTTTCGGACATTTGGAGAAGACATGAATCGGGTCACCGCCAGAGTGGAAGTAGCCTAGGACTAGTAGATTCCAAAACTATATTGTATATGTCTGGAACCAGCCGTGTATTCAAGATAACATAGATAGCCGTGAAATCAATAAAAACATAAACAAATTTAATTTTAAAAAATTAATTAATTATATAGTTTAATAAAAATGGAGTAGCCTGGGACTAGTAGATTCCAAAACTATATTCTATATGTCAGGAATCAGCCCTGTATTGGAGAACCATTTTTTGGAAAAATTGGTTTTTCACCAAAAATTTATCAAAAATATGAAAATTTTAAGTGAATTTTTAGGAAATTTAGAGAAGACATGAGTCGGGTCACCGCCAGAGTGGAAGTAGCCTGGGACTAGTAGATTCTAAAAACAGCCGTGTATTCAAGATAAAATTTTTTGAAAATAATGGTTTTTCACCAAAAATTTATGAAAAATATGGAAATTTCTAGTGAAACCAATTTTTTCAAAAATTCTTTCTTGAATACACGGCTGGTTCCAGACATATACGATATAGTTTTGGAATCTCCTAGTCTCAGGCTACTCCCACTCTGTCGGCGACCCGACTCATGTCTTCTCTAAATTTCCTAAAAATTCACTTAAAATATTCATATTTTTGATAAATTTTTAGTGAAAAACCAATTTTTCCAAAAAATGCTATCTCGAATTCCAGGCTACTCCCACTCTGGCGGTGACCTGATTCATGTCTTCTCTAAATATCCGAAAAATTCACTTGAAATTTCCATATTTTTAATAAATTTTTGGCGAAAAAAAACATTTTTTTAAAAAAAAAATATAACTCGAATACAGGGCTGGTTCCAGACATGTACGATATAGTTTTGGAATCTACTAGTCCCAGGCTACTTCCACTCTGGCGGTGACTCGATTCATGTCTTCTCTAAATTTCTTAAAAATTCAGTTGAAATTTCCATATATTTCATAAATTTTTGGTGAAAAACAAATTTTTTCAAAAAATGATATCTCGAATTCAGGGCTGGTTCCAGACATATACGATGTAGTTTTGGAATCTACTAGTCCCAGGCTACTTCCACTCTGGCGGTGACCCGATTCATGTCTTCTCTAAATTTCCCAAAAATTCACTTGAAATTTCCATATTTTTGATAAATTTTTGGCGAAAAACCAATTTTTTCCAAAAATTTTAACTCGAATACAGGGCTGGTTCCAGACATATACGATATAGTTTTGGAATCTACTAGTCCCAGGCTACTTCCACTCTGACGGTGACCCGATTCAAGTCATCTCTAAATTTCCCATATTTTTGATAAATTTTTGGCGAAAAAACATTTTTTTTAAAAAATTCTATCTCGAATAAAGGGCTACTTCCACTCTGACGGTGACGCGATTCATGTTTTCTCTAAATTTCCCAAAAATTCACTTGAAATTTCCATATTTTTGATAAATTTTTGGTGAAAAACCAATTTTTTCAAAAAATTCTTTCTCGAATACAGGGCTGGTTAAAGACATATAATATACTAGCTGTACCGGCAAACGTTGTTCTGCCATAGCTCACACAAAGTTTGAAGACTCCCTCTATAATAAAACTCCAGATATGCAATAATAATTTTTTACTTTGTATGGGAGGTGCCATGCCCGTTGTACTTAAGTCAATTGTGAATCTAAACTATCCAGGGACCCACTCAAACACACACAACAAATTTCATCGAAATCGGCCCAGCCGTTAAGGAGGAGTTCAGTTACTAACACACGTACAGAAGAATTATATATATAAAAGATTCATGTCTTCTCTAAATTTGGGAAAAATTCACTTAAAATTCCACATTTTCCATAAATTTTTGTTGAAAAACCAATTTTTTTCACCAACAAATTATATAATTAATTAATTTTTTAAAATTAAATTTGTTTATGTTTTTTATTGATTTCTTTCCATAAAATTCAATAAGGGTCCTCATGTAAACGCTTAAAAGCCTCGCAAACTGTGCAATCTGTGCATTTTTACACTCTCGCAAATGAAATGTCAAAAAATGTATGGAAATTCTTTTGCAAAACTCCGATAAGTTTGCGCGACAATTTAGACTCGCAAACTTGAATTTATTGTGCATTTGATGAATCAGCTGCTTTTGTTTACTTTTATTTATAAGAAATAAAAATCAAATAAAATATAAAAATTTTGTGCATGTTAAAATTGTTTAACTTTGGAACAGAATGATTGTATTAAATGACATTAAGGGTCCTCATGTAAACGCTTAAAAGCCTCGCAAACTGTGCAATCTGTGCATTTTTACACTCTCGCAAATGAACTGTCAAAAAATGTATGGAAATTCGTTTCCACAACCCCGATAAGTTTGCGCGACAATTTCGACTCGCAAACTTGAATTTGTTGTGCAATTGATGAATCAGCTGCTTTTGTTTACTTTTATTTATGAAAAATAAAAATCAAATAAAATATAAATATTTTGTTCATGTGAAAATTGTGTATCTTTGGAACAGAATGATTGGATTGAATGGCATTGTGTAGGGAAACATTAACCAACAGCTAGAACATAAACAAATTCTTCCAAACTATGTATACCATCGTTTGTTCCAAAGATTTAACTTTCATTCAACATTTTAAAATTAAAATTTATACAATTTGAAAAAAAATTATTAAAGCTTTTGTTGAATTTATGTATTTTTATTTGACAAATATAAATTTTCTGTATAAACTTGCACAAAATTGAAAAGGTGGGTTCATGAAACATGTTGCTCAAATTTGCCCATTTGCACAAATGGGAAACTTAAGCGTTTAAATGAGTACCCTTATTGTGTATGAAAACATTAACCAACAGCTAGAACATAAACAAAATCCTCCAAACTATGTATACCACCGTTTGTTCCAAAGATTTAACTTTCATTCAACATTTTAAAATTAAAATTTATACAATTTAAAAAAAAATTATTAAAGCTTTTGTTGAATTTATGTATTTTTATTTGACAAATATAAATTTTCTGTATAAACTTGCACAAAATTGAAAAGGTGGGTTCATGAAACATGTAGCGCAAATTTGCCCATTTGCACAAATGGGAAACTTAAGCGTTTAAATGAGTAGCCTTAATAATTTTATAATATTTATTGAAAAAATCTATTTTTACTAGAGTATCCAAAACCGAAACCGAAAAACGGTCACCCGGTTTTTTCATCTTTGTAAACTCCACCGGTTTCGGTTTTTTTAACTTTTCGGTTTTTAGACAAACCGGTTTTTGTAAGACGGTTAACCGGTTTTAATGAAATATATTTTCTAAAGCTCAATCAATTTTTAAAAATATTGATTTATTTTATAGAAAATTTTAGCAATTTGAGAATAGAGCTTTAAAAATTCAAAAATGCTAAATAAATATTTAATATAAACCGGTTAACCAGTTTTTTTTGAAGACAAAAACCGAAACCGTTTAACCGGCTTTTTAAAGAAAAAAAAAACAAACCGGTTTTATCAAAAACACGCTTTATCGGTTAAACCGGAAACCGGTTTTTCAAATTTGACGGTTTTTTGGACACTCTAATTTTTACCGATTTAAAAACTAGTTTAACAGTGTTTGGAACGTATTTAACATAAATGTGGGACGTATTTTTTTTTTTTTTTATACTTTTATTATTATTTTTATTCCATTTTAATTTCTAGGCCTTACAATATGTAATTAAATCTTAAAACTAAACAATTATTGTTCTCTCAGTGGAGAATCATATTTGGAAAAATTAGATGAGTGGTAAATCAGCTCTACGCAGACTCGAGCTGTCTTGAGTTACTGTAAGTAGCCTTGCCAGCGGGTTCGGATGATGATGTAATTTTGATAAATAAGCTTCACGAGTTTTTCTGAATTCATCTTTGACCAAGGATACATCTAAGTCTCTGTGGATGTTCTCGTTTCTTATGTACCATGGAGCTCCCGTCATGGTTCTAAGAATTTTGGATTGTGCCCTCTGTATAAGATATATACGGTATTGCTTGCTGTTCCCCATAATTGGATTCCGTATGTCCAAATTGGTTTTAAGACTGTCTTATACAGGATGACTTTGCAGTTAAGGCTTAATTGGTGGTGGATTAGCCAGTGTAAATTAGAAGCTTTTAGTTTCATGTGGAGCCGCTTGGCTTCTATGTGCCGACGCCAAGTAAGACGTCTATCTAAATGAATGCCAAGGTATGTAACGTTGTCAGACTGTGGGATGTTCACACTGTTTAGTGTCACTGGTGGACAATTTCCTCTCCTAAGTGAAAACGTTATGTGCTTGCTTTTAATTTCGTTCACTTGTATTCTCCAATTTTTTAACCACGTCTCCACGTGCCTGAGATAATTGTCAAGGTTTCTAGATGCTACATTTAAGTCCACATGAGAACTAAGAATTGCAGTGTCATCTGCAAATGTGGAAATGGTTAATTCTTCGGACTCGGGTAAGTCTGAGGTGTATAATAAGTACAGGGTTGGTCCTAGAACACTTCCCTGAGGTACACCAGCATTGATCGCATAGTCGCTTGTCACATAATCGCCGCATTTTATCCTAAACAAGCGATCCGATAGGTAAGACTCTAGTATTTTGGGAGTACTAGAAGGCAGTAGGCATTTAATCTTGTGTATTAGACCTTTATGCCATACTTTGTCAAAAGCCTGGGCAACATCTAGAAATATTGCCGAACAGTACTTTTTTAGTTCGAAAGATTTTCGTATCTCTCCAGTTAGGCGGTTAACTTGCTCAATTGTTCCGTGATGTTTACGGAATCCGAATTAATGATCTGGGATAATGTTTTGACTATTTAAGAATGTTAAAATTTTCCCTTGGATTATTCTCTCAAATAGTTTAGACAAGCAAGGCAATAGGCTAATAGGTCTGTAGGATGATGCCAATGTCAAATCCTTTGCTGGCTTGGGTATCATTATAATTTGGGAGATTTTCCAATCATTCGGAAATACTCCTAGAGACAAGATCGCATTGAATAATACTGTGAGCACAATAATTGTCACATCTGGTAGGTTTCCAATCATGGAAGGTGTAATTAAATCATAACCTGGAGATTTTCTTAGTTTAAGATTGTCCTTTATGATCCTCTGAACATCTTCTATACTAACATTGATTAGTTCGGAGTCTGTTCCTATCCGAACAGGTAAATCCCCTAATACAAAATTATTTGATGGGGGGTTTGGTTGGAACACATTACTTAAGTGTTCAGCGAAAACTACGGCTTTATCCTTTGCACTACGTGCCCAGGAACCATCAGATTTTCTTATCGGACTTTGACCCTCTACCGGTGGCTTAATATTCCTAGCTGCCTTCCAAAGGGAGAAGTTTGTGTGCTTAGTACTGGTTAAACTTTCAATATAGTTTCAATTTCCGTGATCCTGTTCAGACTGAAGGGCTCTTTTTAATTTCTTGCTTGCAATGGACAGCCTCTGCTTAGCAGCAGGGGATCTGTTGTGTTGCCAATCTCTTCTACATCTCCTCTTTTCGAGGAGGAGACTATTAATTTCTGCATTAGAAATACACATTTTAGGATTAGGGGGAATTTGGCACTTAGAGTGATCCAAGGCCGAAATGATTAGAGACTTGAAGTCTCTGATACAATCATTGATATATTCCTCACACTGTATGTTACATTCAGTGTGGATGTGGCTGCTGATATAGAGTTTCTGCAGTAATAGAGTTTCTGTTTATATTCCTTGATATGGCAAAATCTATTAGATCAGGTATTTTTCTAGGATCAGAAGACAATAAGTGGGCTGTGATATAAAATCTAAGCAATTTTTTCGATCAACTAGAGTCCTGTACAGCTGTCTGCCTTTGGGATTCATTAATCTGGAACCCCAATATGTATGCTTAGCGTTGTAGTCACCACAAGCCAGGAAACGATCTCCTAGTGTATTAAAAAATTCTTCAAATTGTTCCTTAATCACAGAAAATCGTGGCGGACAATATATTGAGCTTAGAGTCAAATCTCCAACTCCACATTCTAAGCAAATGGATGTTGCTTGCAAATAGTTTTTGGAAAATTTTTCTAGGGTATAATGTTTTATCCTATTTCTAATTAAAATACCAGTACCGTTGTGTGCCTTACCATCAGGATGATTCGTGGGATGAAATATAAAACCTGGAATATGAAAATTATATTTATTTGTTAAATGAGTCTCCGAGATTAACAATACATCTATATTGTTTTCGTTGATAAAGTGTGACACCTCAGCTTTGTGCCGGTTCAAGCCATTTGGGTTCCAGAAACAAATTTTTAAAAAACTCATTTTCTTGTTAAGAGTATTTGTATCATTTGGTTCTGGGCTCTCAAAAGCTCTTTTATGGTATTTTGCATGGATGTCATGAAATTAGGCATGTTTTGGTTAAGTGAGGTTATGTTACTTGCAAGAGTATTTAATAAATTTTCTAACCCTCCCGAATTTTGGGGGAAACTAGTTTGTTTAATATCAGATTTTAAAATATTTGCATATGAGACGGTTCCAGACGGAACTGGAACCTCCTTACACAGTACAACATTTTTCAGTTCATTGCTTTGGGACTCAATTCTGACAATTGCACGTGAAAGTAGCCCCAAAAATAAGAACTTCTGCATCATTAGTTTTGTCAAGTTGGCTGCCGTATTAATTTAATGGCCATACGAATTTTTTTTCTTCAAGGTGGATTTTTATCACTTTTTCTATATTTTAGCACGGTTATATCTCGTATACCGTACGGAATATCTCTTTTGTGGCTGAAGCAAAGTTGTAGATATGGAACAGTAGAAAAAAAGTACGGAACATACCTACCCGAAAAAAGTGCATCCAGTGCCTTAAAAATCGCCAAAATATCCATTTTTTTAAATTGTTTACCAATTTTTCACCTTTTTTGCTCAATAGCTGGATTACAAATCCAATTATGGACTGATCACCATGAAATTAGGTCGTGTGATTTGTGTCTATATAAAAGTTATTTATCATGAATTTTGTATGTATACCATAATTTTTTACAGATTTATGCACTTTAAAGTGATTTTCGTAAGCGTGTCTTATATGTGAGCTATGACAAATTATGGACCGATCATAAACAAATTCCGTACATATAATTTGTTCGGCACAAGGACGAAAACTGTTGAAATTGGCTGAAATCGGTTCATTATTTCACCTAGCCCCCATACAAATGTCCTCCCGAAATTGGACTTTATCGGTCATAAATGTTTAATTTATATATGTATCTACACAAATTTCGCTCCAAATAAGTTTTATATATACAAAATTCATATCAACAAATTTTATTATGATTGGTCCATAATTATTCATAGCTCCCATATAAGACCAGCTTCCTAAAATCACTTTAAAGTGAATAAATCTGTTAAAAATGATGGTATACATACAAAATTAATGATAAATAACTTTTATATAGACACAAATCACACGACCTAATTTCATGGTGATCAGTCCATAATTGAATTTGTAATCCAGCTATTGAGCAAAAAAGGTGAAAAATTGGTAAAAAATTTTAAAAAATGGGCATTTTGGCGATTTTTAAGGCACTGGATGCTCCTTTTTCGGCTAGGTATGTTCCGTACTTTTTTTCTACTATTCAATATCTACAACTTTGCTTCAGCCACAAAAGAGATATTCCGTACGGTATACGAGATATAACCGTGCTAAAATATAGAAAAAGTGATAAAAATCCACCTTGAGGAAAAAAAAATCGTATGGCCATTAAATTAATACGGCAGCCAACTTGACAAAACTAATGATGCAGAAGTTCTTATTTTTGGGGCTACTTTCACGTACAATTGTCAGAATTGAGTCCCAAAATCATGTGTTGTACTGTGTTATTATTTTTATTTGGAGTGGGAACTCCAGAAATTGGCGGATAGAAACTGCAGTTCAGATTTACTGGTTCAACTATTTCACCTCTTAACACTTTTTTTCTATCTCTTAATCTTTTCAACAATACTTTGTAAACTGGGCACCCGCGATAGTTAGCAGAGTGATCGCCGCCACAGTTTCCGCATTTTCTAATGGGACCCTTCTTTATAATATCACATTCTGTTGAAGAATGCAGGTCTCCGCATGCAACACATACAGTTCGTAAAGTGCAATAGTTCTTCGTGTGTCCAAATTCCTGACAATTTCCGCATTGTACAGGATTATTACGTTTGATAGGTTCCTCAACTGTTACCCTGCGATTCAACAAATACCGTAGGGAGTATATTGGATGGACTTCATTACCTTTTAATTTTCTGTCATAAGGCTCCAACTCAACTCTAAATAGTGGTTGGGAAATTTTATCTCTATTGAAGATATTGACCACAATTCGTATACTATAGCCTAATTCATCCAAGGCCTCCTTGATTTCGTTTGGCTCTACACTGGACTCTATACCCTTAATTACCACTATCAAGCCTTTACTGCTTTTCAGCTGATAGGTGTAAAAATTGTTCTTGTTGTTATTTAGGTATTGAGAGACTTTTCTGTAATCGTCCTCAGTGTATATAACGATTCTTGTTTCTTGCACACCTCTTCGTATGGGAACAATATGGAAATTATTTTTACCAATAAGTTCAATAAGTGTTCTCACTAATTCATTCGAACTGGGTTCGCGAAGGAATATTGGAGGTGGTTTAAATGATTTTTGGCTAGAACCATCATTACGGACCTGATCGTTATTTCCATCTTCACTTAAGAGCTCATAACGATTTTTTAACAAGGGATTGTCGTTGGTCTTTTGTTTCTTTAATGAACTTTCCACCTTTTGAGGGCTTAAATTTCTTTTATTTATACTTAAATATCTAAGCATACCTGGTGTTTTTGTTTTAACCTTTTCGCCTACAATTTTTGGTTTAGCACCCTTTGATGTACCAGAGGGTTAAACACTTTAGAGCTCTCACTAGAATTTATTTCTTGTGGTTTATTTAAAGCTTGTATATGCTTGTTAGTTGTTGTTGTTTTAAGTATGGGCATTGTTGTTGCTTGAGCTGTGATTTTATTTGTGTTTTCTTTTATGCTATTCCTACAATTTTTGGTTTAGCACCCTTTGATGTACCAGAGGGTTAAACACTTTAGAGCTCTCACTAGAATTTATTTCTTGTGGTTTATTTAAAGCTTGTATATGCTTGTTAGTTGTTGTTGTTTTAAGTATGGGCATTGTTGTTGCTTGAGCTGTGATTTTATTTGTGTTTTCTTTTATGCTATTTTCTACACAAATATTGATGATGTTAGTTGTATATTGTTTGTATTATTTGATGGTAGAGCGGGGGAACAAGAGCGAGCTCTCTCACTAGGTTTAGCGGTTAAATATATAAATTCATACTCTCCCCGCTGAGAAATAGGCATTTCTACCATTCAAACTGAGCCTTGTCTCATCTTGAGAACTCATATGCTCTTTTAATTTAAACTGTTATAATTTATAACAGAACAATAATAACACAAACAGACAAAAACACTTGCTAATTTTTTTGTTGCAATTTTTTATATTTTTATTTTAAATGTTTTATAGATTATTGTTTTATCAATTTACTATGTTTTATACACAAATAAAAACTTAATCTTTTTAATTAAAGGCGTCCATGCGCAAGTAAATTAGTTTTTTTTTCCGTAAACTAAATATAATTATTCACAAATCAGAACGGAGCACAAATCAGAATCGTGAGATGTTACACTTTTAAATGGGACGTATTTAACCACACCCTTACATAAAATTTAAGTAAAAATTGTAAATTTAAACCTATTTTAAAATGCATTTTTTAAGTTGTGGCAAAAAGAAAAACAAAATAAAAATTGTCATTTTTTAATTTTTTTTTAAAATGTGTTTTTGAGCGATAAAAAATAATTTCAGTCGAAATGTTCAATAAAGCATTTACTACTGCCAAATTTTTAAAATACTAAAGAACTAAAAAAACAAAAATATAAATTCATTTTTAAAAAAATTAATTTTTGAGAACTATTCAAGAAGCAATACAATTAATTTTTTAATTTTTTCTTAAATTTTGCTGAATTTAGTGACTTCTTGTGAAGTCTAGGGGAGTCAAATAAAACCAATTCCTAAAAATTTATTTGAGTTGTGTTGTTAGCTATTGATCAATAACAGTGGTTCCAATGCATAATCGGACAAGATTTTGTCTAATATGCTCTAAACATAGAAATAATGCACCAAAAAAATAGTTTTTTTTCGCTTATAATTACACTCCACATTCCAATATACACTCAGATCTCGTTTTATGCGGATTCAAATTTATGTGATTTTTAAATTACATTTTTTTTTTAGAATTTTATTTTTTACCGTTCCATTAAACCAAGTTTGCATCACTGATATAATTGTTATAGTTTGTTTTTTTACTAAATCAAATTCTTAATATGGATCCAGATACGGAAAGAGCATTAAAGATTCATCGCGGAATGTTTTCTAATTGGTTTTCCGGATATGAAGAGTTGCATAAGCAACTATTATTTTGCAAGAAAAGAAACAATTGAATCCCCTAAAAATTCTTTGATCTCGTACCCTATTCACTACATTAATTCTAGTAATGAAAATTATATTTTACCATATGATGACAATATGATGAAAGTAACGTTGAACCAATTCCAAAACGATACAGACAACTATTCAGTGATTCAGGTTAATTATACATATTTACAGAATTTCCTTAAAAAATGTTTTAGCTCATTTTTTTGGACCATTTTCACTTTTTCTGTAATTAATGAATTAATATTATATTTTTTTTAAGTATTTTGTTTTTATTGGTTAAGTAAATTAAATAAAAATATTTTAGTTGATTTTTTTATGCGATTTTGTTCTGATTTTTAATTAAAATCTGAATTTATGCGGTTTTTCAGAATTTTGGAACGAATCATTACTTTTTATATGAAGATATAGTATCGTTTTATGCGAATTCAATTTATGCGATTTTTTTTGGAACGTACCCAGCAAAAACTTACATTGAAAAGTAATGAGTTAAAAAGCTAATATACCTACTATTCACTACTTACACAATAGCTTTTTAACTCATTATTTTAACACGGTGATGTCATTGGAGGCAAGTACTTACCACATTCGCTTACAAATAGGCATTTATAGAATTTTGTATTTGCAAACAAAATATGAAAAAAAATAAGTCGCAGCCAAGAGTCGAACCAAGAACTATCCGTTTGCTAGTCTGCTGTTCTACTCACTACACCACTGCTTAGTTATTTTATTGTGCATCAAATAATGATTTTCACTCAGTAGTACTATATTATTTTCTGTTTTTCTAAAAATAAACATGCAATAAAATAAATGGGCAAATTGAGAAAAAGTAACTGATTATTTGCTTTGTTTATTTTGTTTGTTTACTTTGTTTTTTTAGACTTTAGCTCATAAACAAGTACTTATGTATCAGATTATATTCCAGCCATTACTAAACTACTTATATGTAATGCAGTTGGTATGTAGTAGTCATTGAAAAGTAAGCTGTTCAGTAATTGCAAGTCATTACCAAGTTTTTGCTGGGTATCTATCGCATAAAACGAGACCTGAGTGTATCTAAAAAATAACAAAAATTAAAATTTGCATAACTAAAACTGTAAATTTTTGCAGAAAACCCAAAATAACTCAATCAATATTTGTTGTCTAGAATGGCTTTATAATCGATTTTACCAAGTTTTGGCACACTTGCGTCACTTTTGAGTTCCATGCTAGGACGTTAGTTCAGCTAGTATAGACTTTTCTAGCTGAACTAACGTGTTACTTTTTATTTGATGCACTCTCCTAGCTAATTCCTCCCAAAGATGCTCAATTACATTAAAGTCTGGAATCTGTGCAGGTGTTTCTATATGTTTGGAACTATTATGGATCAACCTTAGCTAAGCAAATTTTGATAAAAGGCAAAGTTGTTTGCGATACCAACTTTTCCGCACATTGCTTTACATTTTGTTTCCAAATGGTTCAAAATTGTGAGAAAAATCTGTCCATTTTGCCTTCAATAAAATGCAAATTGCGTACTCCGGCATTCTACATCCGGCCCCAAACTATAACCAAAGCAGAAGATTTTTATGAACAAGTTGTAACTTTGTTGGTAAACCACCGCACAGAGGGATTTTGGTGTCAAAAAGTCAATTTTTCAAACACTTAATTTCAAAAATCAAATGATGCAGTTTTGTAGATAAATGTTTAAAGATGAAATGTACACTGATAGTTTAAAGAATTTTTTTTTTTTTTTTTAAATTTAAGTAAATTCCATGCAAGTGTGTTAAGCAAAAATTTACTTATATTTTCACGCAATTCAGTGGTTTATTTATGTATAATTTTTCTAATAATACCATTTAACTTTAACATATTCGAAAAATATAGCATTTCTCCATAAATACAAAAAAAAAAAATTATGGGGATATCATAAACCGTTAAGAAGATATTTTTTTTTTTTTTTTAACGTTTATTTATTTATCGAATCTGCCTTACTTAGGCCTGACAATAAGTAATAAAATCTTATAACTAAAATTAAAACTAAATGCTCTCTGACGGGAGCGTTGATGTTCATAAGGGCCACATCTTAGCGGGGTGGTAGATCGGCTCTACGAAGCCTTGATCTTGTTTGGGTCTGTGTGAGATGTCTTGCAAGCGGGTTCGGGTGGTTCCACAATTTCATGATGTATTTCTCACGGACATTCTTGAATTCGTCTTTAACTAACGGTACTTGTAGGTCTCTATGGATGTTCTCATTTCTTATGTACCAAGGTGCACCTTTCATTATCCTAAGAATTCTCGATTGGGCCCTCTGTATAAGTTCAATACTGGAATTACTGGCCGTTCCCCACAATTGGATTCCATATGTCCAGATTGGTTTTAAAACACATTTATACAGGATGACTTTATAGTCAAGGCTTAATTTTGATTGGTGATTGAGTAACCAGTGAAGGCTAGAGGCTCTTAACTTCATGTGAAGTCTCTTGGCTTCTATATGACGACGCCAAGTAAGTCGTCTATCCAAGTGAATACCAAGGTATGTAACAGTATCTGTCTGTGGAATGTTTATGTTATTTAGTGTGATAGGTGGACAATCACCCCTTCTGAGAGTAAATGTGATGTGTTTACTTTTGAGTTCATTTACTCGTATTCTCCAGTTATTCAACCATATCTCCACGAGTCTCAGATAATTTGCCAATTTCGTAGAAGCTACCTGCGGATCTGCATGTGAGCTAAGTATTGCCGTATCATCAGCGAAAGTTGATATGGTAAGTCTATCACACACAGGCAAGTCAGAAGTATATATCAAATAAAGTGTTGGTCCGAGAACACTTCCCTGTGGAACACCAGCTTTAATTTCATAATTTCCTGTTACATAATCGCAATATTTCACTCTAAAAACTCGGTCTGATATGTATGACTCCAGCAATCGATGCGTACTTGGTGGCAGTAGACACTTAATTTTGTGAATTAACCCCTTATGCCACACCTTGTCGAAGGCCTGAGCGATGTCCAAAAAGATAGCACAGCAGTATTTTTATACCCTTCACCTTCGTGAGAAGGGTATATATAAGTTTGTCATTCCGTTTGTAATTTCTACATTTTTCATTTCCGACCCTATAAAGTATATATATTCTGGATCCTTATAGATATCGGAGTCGATTAAGCCATGCCCGTCTGTCTGTCTGTCTGTCTGTCTGTCTGTCTGTCTGTCTGTCTGTCTGTCTGTCTGTCTGTCTGTCTGTCTGTCTGTCTGTCTGTCTGTCTGTCTGTCTGTCTGTCTGTCTGTCTGTCTGTCTGTCTGTCTGTCTGTCTGTCTGTCTGTCTGTCTGTCTGTCTGTCTGTCTGTCTGTCTGTCTGTCTGTCTGTCTGTCTGTCTGTCTGTCTGTCTGTCTGTCTGTCTGTCTGTCTGTCTGTCTGTCTGTCTGTCTGTCTGTCTGTCTGTCTGTCTGTCTGTCTGTCTGTCTGTCTGTCTGTCTGTCTGTCTGTATGTCTGTCTGTCTGCCTGTCTGTCTGTCTGTCTGCCTGTCTGTCTGTCTGTCTGTCTGTCTGTCTGTTGAAATCAGTTTTCTGAAGACCCCAGATATCGTCGGGATCCAAATCTTCAATAATTCTGTCAGACATGCTTTCGAGAATTTTGCTATTTAAAATCAGCAAAATCGGTCCACAAATGGCTGAGATATGAGGAGAAAACCAAGACAACCTCGATTTTTGACCTATTTTTTTACCTATATCTGGATTACTAAGACATTAATATAGACAATATGGATATCTAATGATAGATATTTCAAAGACATTTGCAACGACGTATATAAGACCATAGTAAGTTGGACCTACAATGGGTCAAAATCGGGAAAAAAATTTTGAACCCGGATTTTTTTTTAAAAAAAAAAAAAAATTGAAAAAACAAAAAAAAAATTTTAAAATTTAAAAAAAAAAAAATTGAAAAAATTTAAAAAAAAAAAAAAAATTTTAAATTTAAAAAAAAAATAAATTAAATTTAAAAAAAAGAAATTAAAATAACAATCGAAAATTTTTTTTTTCCAAAAAATTCAAGAAACAACTCGAAAAAAAATTAAATTTTGTTTACCTAAAAATATTTAAAATTTTGAAGTATAATTTGGTGAAGGGTATATAAGATTCGGCACAGCCGAATATAGCACTCTTACTTGTTTATTTTCAAAAGATTTTCTGATCTCTCCAGTCAATCGATTAACTTGTTCAATGGTTCCATGTTGTTCACGAAAACCAAATTGATGAACTGGGATAATATTTTGGTTATTTAAGTATGGAATAATTTTACATTGCAATACTTTCTCAAATAACTTTGATATGCATGGCAGTAGACTTATAGGTCTGTATGAAGACGGCATTGTTAAATCTTTTCCTGGTTTAGGTATCATTATGATCTGAGCAATTTTCCAATTAGTTGGGAAAACGCCTAGTCTAATGATCGCAGAAAACAATACAGATAGCACGATTATAGCTATATGCGGTAGGTTTTTAATCATGGATGGCGTAATTTTGTCATATCCTGGAGATTTTTTTGTATTTGTGTTATTTTTGATAACTTTTCGAACGTCCTCGGGACTTACTCTGATATGATCATCCGCTGTCTAGTGAACAGGAGGATTTTCCAGTACAAAATCATTGTTGGGTGGATTTGGTTTAAATACATTACGTAGGTGCTCGGCAAAAATTAATGCTTTGTCCTTATCATTTCTTGCCCAATTACCGTCAGATTTTCTCAACGGAGTTTTTCCCTCTACCGGTGGTTTGATGTTACGTGTGGCTATCCAAAGAGAAAAGTTCGTATGTTTGGTATTCGTCAAACTCTCAATGTATCTTTCGTTTCTGCGATCCTCTTCTAAACAAAGGGCTCTCTTCAGTCTTCTAGTAGCGATGGACAGCCTCTGCTTTGCAGCAGGTGATCTATTTTGTTGCCATTCTCTTCTAAGCTTTCTCTTTTCGAGAAGCAATCGTTCAATATCTGAATTGGAAATATGCATTTTTGGCTTTCTAGAGATCTCGATCCTTGAATGATCCAGAGCCGAAATAATTAATGACGTGAAGTCATTGACGCATTCGTTTATCTCTCCCTCACACTGTATATTTGGATTTGTGTGGATATGGCTACTGATAAACTTTTTGTATTTAAGCCAATTTGTTTTGTAAAACGGAATATTTTCAGGAGATTTTGGTATATTTTTCCCATAATAGGTGACTATTACGGGTGAATGGTCGGAAGATAAATCAAAAGATATTTCCGTAGATATTGAATTTCGATCTACATTTCTGGATATGGCAAAGTCTATAAGGTCAGGAATTTTCCTAGGATCAGTAGGCCAGTATGTTGGTTGGCCAGGGGATATGACATCCAGGCAATTCCTACTGTCAACTAGGGCTTTGTAGAGCTGTCTTCCTCTAGGGTTAATTAGCCGTGAACCCCAGTATGTGTGTTTCGCATTGTAATCACCACATGCCAGGAAACGATCTCCTAGAGTTTCAAAGAATTCTTCAAATTTGTCCTTAGTCATCGAAAATCGTGGGGGGCAATATATGGAACTCACTGTAAGATTTCCAAATGAACATTCCAGTCGTATGGAAGTTGCTTGCATATTTTCTTTTGAAAATTCATCTAGGGCATAATGTTTTAAACGGCTTTTAATCAAGATACCAGTACCACCATGAGCTTTTCCGTCGGGATGATTTGTGTTATGGAATGAAAATCCTGGAATATTAAAGTTGTATCTATTTGTAAGGTGTGTCTCAGAAATTAACATCACATCGACGTCTTTACTTATCATAAAATTATAAACCTCAGATTTATGTTGGTTCAAACCATTTGCATTCCAAAAACAAACTTTCAAGAAACTCATTTTTTTGATAGGAGGATTTGAAGCATTTGGTTCTGCGCTCTCAAAAGCTCTTGTATTGTGTTTTGCATGGTTGACATTATGTTAGTCATGTTTTCATTAAGAGAGGTAATATTTTGTGTAAGCGCTTGTAACAGGTTTTCTAACCCTCCCGTATTTTGGGGTATATTAGGCTGCTTATTTTCTGACTTCAAAACACCAGCGTAAGAGTTGGTTCCAGATTTAGCCGTGTTTAATTGTGTGAAATTTGCATTCATTGTCGTAGAGTTCTTATTTTCATTATTACGGGCTACTGAATTTACTGGTGTAGGAAAATCTATGTTACCCGCAGATGGAACAAAAAAGTCATCTCTCTTTGGTTGACGCCTCTCTCTCAATCTTTTTAATAATTCTTTGTAAACTGGGCATCCCCGATAATTCGCCGTATGGTCGCCACCACAGTTTCCACATTTCTTTTTGAGACCCTTTTGGATAATATCACATTGTGATGAAGAATGCAAGTCTCCGCATGCAACACATACAGTGCGTAGAGTACAATAATTTCTCGTATGTCCAAACTCTTGACAGTTACCACACTGGACGGGTCGATTTCGCTTGAGAGGTTCCTCAATAGTTATTCTACGATTCAGTAAATAACGAAGAGAGTATATTGGGTGAGTTTCATTCCCTTTTAGTTTTTTATCATCTGGATCTAACTCTACTCTAAACATTGGTTGAGGAGTTTTGTCTCTGTTAAATATATTTATTACTACTTTCATTTTATAGCCCAATTCTTCCAGGGCCTCCTTGATTTCGTTAGGTTCTACACTGGACTCTATACCCTTTATGACCACTATAAGGCCCTTACTACTTTTCAGCTGATATGTGTAGAAATTCTTCTTGCCGTCGTTTAAGTATTGAGAGATTTTTCTATAATCCTCCTCAGTGTATATGACTATTTTCGTTTCATGCACACCACCTTTTCTTATTGGGACGATGTGGAAATTATTTTTTCCAACAAGATCAATTAATATTTTTACCAAATTATTAGAACTAGGTTCCCGAAGGAAGATTGGTGGTGGCTTTAATGGTTTCTGATTAGAATTACCATTTTTAACAGACTTAATATTGTCATCTTCACTCAAAAGCGCGAAACGATTATTATTCAAAGGACTTGTAGTTAGTTTCTGCTTTTTAAAAGGTGTCTCCTTTTTTTGTGGACTTAAAATTCTTTTATTAATACTTATGTATCTAAGCATACCTGGTAATACTGCTGGTTTTGTTGTGGTTATATTTCTTACATCCTTTGGAATGGCACCCTTCGATGCACCATTGTTACTACTTACGGTTTTATTAGTGTTAATTACACTTGCGCTCTCACTAGAATTTGTTTTCTGTGGTTTATTTAAAGCTTGTGTATACATGTTTAACTCTGATGTTGTTGTTGTGTTTAACACAGGCGTATTGTTCTTTATATTGGAATTTTTTGTATTCTCTTTTGTGCTATATTCTATACAATCACTTAAGAAGATATGGCCATATTTATAAGCATCTAAAAATTATTTTATTTTTGATTTTCCATGGCGAAAAAAAATGTTGCCCCACTTTCCCCCAAGATTTTTTTTTTAATAAAATGAAAGGTGGGATTGTCTTGTTTCGATTAAAAGAAAAATTAGTTTTCGGAACAGGATGAAAACTTCATATTTTTTGTCGAATAATAAACGAAATATCAAAAAAATTCTTATCTATGTATGGGTTTCGTGGGCGTGACCGATTTAATTGAAACTCGGCATGCGTTCCTTTTTTGTATCAATAAATGTATGTATCAAATTTCTAGACTTTTGCTTGGATATAAACAATTTTATGCGAAAAAATCAATTTGGATTGTATGGGCAGTGGGCGTGGTCGATTTTGATAAAATTTAATTTTTTTCTTAATTTAGTCCATATAATTCTCGGTGCCAAATTTTAATGCTCTACGACCACTGCTTATAATTTTTGCACAAAAATGTATTGCATTTATATTGCATGGGCGGTATGCGGTGGGCATGGCCGATTTTAATAAAACTTAGCATACGGTCTTCTTTTTCCAAATTTCTAGACTTTTACTTGGATAGAAAAAATTTTATGCGAAAAAATCTATTTGGATTGTATGGGCGTGGTCGATTTTGATAAAATTTTATATTTTTCTTAGTTTGGTCCATATAATTATCGGTACCAAATTTCAGCGCTCTACGACCACTCCTTATAATTTTTGCAAAAAAAATTTATGAAGCCATCCATCCATCTGTGCACCGGAGTGCACCGTAAAACACATTTTTATTGCTAGGTTTCATTATTCCAAGGTTTTGTTCACTGACGGAAATAATTTAATTTATATTGGTCAAATTAAAATACAAAAGCCACTGCAGTGGGCTCTGTTATAGTTTGGGGCTGGATGCATTTAGAGCACATTTACATTAGTCAAAATCTTGTCCGACTATGCGTTGGAGCCACTGTATATTTTATCATATTTTGAAACTAATTTTTTTTTGGGATTTTGAGTACGAGAGAAAGCACTGTGCGTCCTGCCGATGCTTTTTTGGAAGATACTTATCCATGCCATGTGGGCGATCTTCTAACGATCAACTCTTTTGGATTCAATTGACCTCGTTGGTGCGAGGCGATCTCTCTGCCTTTTGATCAGAGTGATATTTAGATCCTCCATCTCCTCGAACTTTTGAATGGTACTCGATTGAGACAATCCCATAAGACCGTCCACATCCAGAATCCTATCCTGCCCTTCATGCTCCATTATCCTGGCATGAACCTTCGTTAGGGTAAGACCCTCATCTCCCACTGGTATCCCTTCGCCCTAAAACCGTAGCTGCAACCCCAGCTACCTCTTCCTCAGTACTCCCTTCCTTACCCACTATTCGTACTACATTCTTTCCAATTATATTTCTATCTTTAATGTTGTTCCCACGAGTGTGCACTTAATAACGGACCATCTCACAAAGGGACGGCATGCGCGGACTAGGCAACTAACATACAACAGCGTTTTTCATTGACACTGAGGGGAGCTGTTAGCAATTAGTTTCTTTAAGCACTAACTAACCATACAGGCCTTCGGCACTATTACCAATCACGTTGGCCCTAAAAGTGCATATACACGATGGGTGGAACGTATATATGCACCTTGTTTCGTAGGGGAGCGAACCTAGTCTAATGGATGACCCGTAAAAAGAATGTTATATGTCTTAAAATCAAGGCAGGCAGCGAATGGTATCCCGTCCTCCCCAATATCTTGACAAGATATGTAAACTTTGGTCGCGCATTTCTTTAAAGTTACATGACCTCTTGTGGATATGTACTAAAGAGAAGCTGTACATGCGACACATGATATCAGAACCACAGAATACACTTCAGCCCTCGCATCTCGACAAGAGTGTTACCCCAGCAAGGAGTCTTATATCGTAGATAAGACATTTATTGCTATAGTAAATAGAAGATGATTTAAAATAATACTTGCTTTCTTTTATACATATTTCGAATTTTACTTAGAATAATTCTTTTTTTTACAGATGGGTTCAAACAGGGTCGTTTATCAGTCATTCTCATGTTATAACTTTATCATGGAATTTAGAAGGTACGCGTCTACTAACTGGCGGATCTACAATTCAGCTATGGAAAGAAAAGTCTAGCGAATATATGGACGATGATACAAGTGGTAAGTTTTATAAAAAGAAGAAATATTTTTTTTAATACAGGTGTCGATTTTGGCTCAAGATGCAAAAAAACAAAAGCCAAAAAGCGTACGTTGTTTTTTCTTCTTCTTCGTATTTTAATTACAATAACGTTTGCAGAAACTTAGAAGATGCAAGCAAATGTTAGCAGCGCACAGAAAACTACTAACTAGGGTTCTATAGTTGAAACAAAAAGTCGACTTTTCGACATTTTTTCGTATTTTTTTTTAAAAGTCGACTTTCCGACTATTTTCGACTTTTTACCATTTCTTGTAAAAAATACATGGCTTCTACATTTATTGATGCGCCTTTTGTAATGTTTAGCAATATAATAAATGCCCAGCCTTACAAGAGCATAGACTACTACATCTTGGTAGAGCTCTTTTCCATGATTTGGACTGTCTCAGAGATGTGTCACTAGTAAATATTATCAGATTTATTAGAAGTACCGGCTCACAGTGCTTTGTTTTCATATAGGCAATGGACAAAAATAGAAGGAATTATTGCAGACGAATAAAAATTAGTGGAATATTACCTTTTGGTAAGATTAAGAAAAAATATAATTCTTGAAAAAATCCGTGAAAGGACACGGGTACCTCCCATATATCCTGAACATTTAATTTTGAATAAAATTCACAGTTATACTCCTAACATTTTAAAATTTGGTTATAGTCATTTTAATAAAGTTATTGTTGTTTGTGATTACAATCGCAGCAAGGATTCGGGTGGCTGCCATACATCCTTTTTCTTAAAAAACCTATAAACCTGTATAAAATTATTAATTTTCAGAAATTATTTTTCTCTTATAATATTAGATGCAAAGTTCTGAAAATTTTATCGGAAGGATATTCATACTGTATAACATCTATTTTTTTTTAAATAATTCGTAAAAATCGTTTCTTATTTTGGAACCAATTTGGTAATAATCATTTTAATAAAGTTATTGTTGTTTATGAAAATTTTTATTACAATCGCAGCAAGGATTCGGGTGGCTGCCATACATACTTTTCCTTAAAAAACCTATGAACCTGAATAAAATTATTCATTTTCAGAAATTATTGTTCTCTTATAATATCAGATTAATTTAGTTATTAACATTTCAATTCTAGCAAGGATTTACATAACTGCAATATATCCTTTTTTTAAAAAAATACTGAAATATTTTATATATTTTCTAAATTCGGAAGGACGGATGGACGCACATTTGCAAATATTGATAGCCTTATGGTTCAGCTGTAATATTAGAAACTGGATGTTGGATTATACTTTAAGTGTTCCTAATATCAGCAGAAGCTCATATTAATATCTCAATCTAAGGATATGTAGGTTATATTAAATTATTGAGTTACTTACATTTACGTAAAAAATGTATTATTTATGGGTGCCATAAAAAACAATTTTTTTGAAAGTTCTAGTCAAAACGGACAAATAATGATTTCACATTATAATAAATAAGAGACAGGCATTAGATAAAATTAAAGAAAAATTAAAATTGATTAACATGTTTTTTTTTCAAAATTAAATCAAACTTTGGAATTTTTTTTTGATTTCAGCTAAAAACATACAACATCAAGAACCAAATAAAGACCTATTAATACACTTTATGCCATTAGACTACTTTTGTTAAATAATGCAATATTTCTTAGTTATTTAATAGAAAAAACGGTATTATATTATAAAAAACCAAAAATCTGGAGCTATTTCCCCAAACCATCAAATTGAAAATTTACGAAATGGTAATTTATATATTTAAACAAAAACAAAATTTTAATAGTTTTCATACGAAAGGACAACTAATGATTACATTTTCTTATAGATAATACTTATGGCTATTCTATAGTAAAACATAATCAAAATAGATTAACACGTATTTTACTAATATTCCAACAAAGTTTTAGAATTTCTGGCTTACAATAAAAAAAATGTTAATTATTAAAAATTCCGCAGATTAAACTGTTAAACCTTTTTTGACAAAAACAGTAATTTTCCATAATTCCACATTCATATTCTTTCATTTGCAGCCAATCGCGAGTTTATATCTTTTAAAACGAACTTTTAACAATGATTTTAGTTAACCATAAAAAAATATATTTTTCTCCATAAAATTTATATTGAAAATGTACTAACTTTAGCGACCTCTAGTGACGACAAAAAGTGATATTTATAAAAAAGTCTTTTTTACACGAATGAGCTATTTAGTTGTCTATTGAAAAATATAAATTTCATTAACATCAAAGACATGATCTTGTTTTTGATTTTTGTCCATTGAACAAAGCACTGTGCGGCTGGTTCCTACGGGGACCACAGGAATCACATAGTCAACGAAATTAGGGAGGGAAACTATTCTCACTTTATGTATGAATTTTCAGCATAAGGGAATAGTATTTCTAAGGGTACTACAATGGGCCACAAGGCCTCCGTGTGAACTCGCTAACTTGCGAGCAACCCACGTAACCTAACCTAGAATCAGTTATGTAGATTCTTATTATGCAATAAAAACATAATGGTGTATATGCTTATACACTATTGTTTTATTGAGGGGACCATATGGTACGCACCAACTCAAACACAAATTTTGTCAGTTTTTTAGCATTAAATTTCAGCACCCTTCTAACAGTAACTAGTCTAACTAGTGATCTTGAGCTCTTATGCACTAAGCTTTAGGCACACCAGAGAATATCAGCAAGACTTTAAATTAGTAAATAAATAAAAAAAATAAATAAAAAATCTTTAAATTTTCTTGGTTTTCGAACAATTCACCATATGAACGGAAAATGCATCATTCGTTAATTCTGTAATCCTTTGTAGATTTCATATCCTTGAATTTATTAGTATTAACAGTAAATTACTGTATTGTAGCAGTATTAAGTTTTTAGCAAATTTTCTATAATTATATTTTTCAATATTTTAAAAATTAAGTCAATTTCCTTAGAGTTACATTTTTTTTGCTCGCACAAATTTACCACTGATTTTACTAAAAATTTTCCTTACGTACAAAAATATTGGACAAAATGTCATACAACAATTGACTATTTTTTTTTTTTTTTCATATTTTATTTATTGTATCTTCACAAAATAATGTGAACTATCAATAATTTTTTCAAATCTAAATATTAATTTTTATTTACGTCCCACCACAGTTGGACGAAAAATTATGTTTAATTTATAGATCCTATCATCAGCGCAGGTCTGTTGGATTCCTTCTTCTTAGTCGGATGTAGCCATTACTTCTCATTAATGTTAGTGCAAGTGGGTTTGGGTGAACTTCTAACTTTTTCAAATATGACTCCGCTTGTTTTTTATTTCATTTTTCACCAGGGAGACACCTAGGTCCTTATGAATGTTAATATTTCTCACATACCAAGGCTCTGCTGTTATCATTCGTAATATTTTATTTTAGAATCTTTGAATTTTTTTAATGAGGCCGTGCCCCATAATTGAATTCCATAGCACAGTGGTTTAGAAACTTTTTTTTTGGAAATAATTCGGTATCTCGGGAACTATTGGAGATATTATTACAAAATTTCACATGGTTAGAGATGAGGTGTTTTTGAGTTGAATTACATTTTTTCAGCTTCCTAGGGGTAATACGGGCCAGTTTGTGCCCCCTCAAAGTTGGTCACCTCGGGTCTCAAAATTTTTAAAAAAATCCCCAAAAATTCATTTATGATCCTAATGAGCTGAAATAAAATATAAATAGTCCTTGAGAAGATCTACAAAAAATACGCTTACATGTGTAGGTTATCTCCTTCAGTTGAAGAGATATTTAGGTTTATTTATTTTTTTTTAATTTTGCTCGATTTTTTTTGTTTTTTAGATATGGCGGCCCTACGGAGGGTCGAATTTTTTTTTCAAAATATCAGCTATATTGTCAATAAAATTCAAATTCTAAATAAAATAAAAAAAACTTGGTAACAGTTATCACGTCCGTGTAAAAAGTTACACGCATCCAAAGTTGGAACATGTAAAATGGGCCTAATTTTTTACGATTTTTCCTAAAAAAGTCCCTATATTTTTTCTTTTGTAGAAACAATTTTTCTTTGGGACTATATACAATTTTTATATGTTCCGGAAAGAAAACTTAATGCAAAAGCATGTAAAGTAAAATTGGGCTCACTTAAGCGGACACAGTATCCCCCAGACCTATCCAAACTTGGACAATTTTAAAAAAAATATTTAGGTTTCAGTAAAAAATTCTAAAATGGCAAAGCACCGATCCTCGAAAAAGTTCCGTATTTGTATAACCCTATATGTTGTTTAAATACTTAGAAAGTTGTTTTACTATCACACGGTAAATAGCGTCACAGTAGGCACTTTTGTAAAAAAACTCAGTTTTTGGAACACATTTTCCCCGTTTTAGGAATTTCGGTATTTGAAAATAAAAAATGTCAAAAATTATAATGTCATTAATTTAAGGACATTTGGATCTAAATTAGTTCCCAATTTTGTTATGATATCTTTAACCGTTAAAATTTTACATTAAATCAAATTTTATATTTTTCTTCATGGAAAATCACCATATTATAATTTTTTTAGTTTTTAAGGTAAATGACGTTCAAAAAATTAATTAAATTCTTTAATTTTATTAAAATATGAATCTACAAGTCCTAAGGTTTTTACCAATATCAAATACTTATATAAAAAAGCATATATCTACTACTCAGAAGCTCCACAAACCTTGCCGCCTTTGAAAAATTTGAATATATATACTTACATATTAAATGTAACTAATGAATTCAAACGTATACTGACCTTAAAGAAAAGTTGGTATAATGCAATTTTCGCAGTAAAAACAAATAATATTTATTTTCGTGTAGGTTAATCTTCATTTAGATATACAAATACAATTCAACATTTTCCCTTATATATGCATATAGCCTTATTCCTTGCCTTCATTTTCTATATAGTGGGATTCCATGCGATGGAATAATTTGGCCATATTTCACAAAATCCCTCAAAGAACTCTAAAATTTTCAAAGTGAAATTTCAAAAAATTTTCAAAATTTTCACAAATACAATTCAACATTCTCCCTTATATATGCATATAGCCTTATTCCTTGCCTCCATTTTCCATATAGTGGGATTCCATGCCATGGAATAGTTTGGCCATATTTCACAAAATCCCTCAAAGAACTCTAAAATTTTCAAAGTGAAATTTCAAAAAATTTTCAAAATTTTCACAAATACAATTCAACATTCTCCCTTATATATGCATATAGCCTTATTCCTTGCCTCCATTTTCCATATAGTGGGATTCCATATTTCACAAAATCCCTCAAAGAACTCTAAAATTTTCAAAGTGGAATTTTCAAATTTTCACAAATACAATTCAGACAAATGGATTTTATTGTCTGATAGAGTGGTTCATTGCCTTCATTTTTTATATGATCAATATGAGTGACAAAGAAGCATTTGCCCTAATACCCAAAAAATCTTTCAGTTATATTCAATTGTAATTAAATTTTAAAAATTTACCAATTTTACATTATTTGTATTAATATCTTTATATTTGAAATAATTCTTTCATTATTTTAAAATATTATTTTTTTAATTTGTGCCAAATGTTTCTAAAAAAAATAGTTCACATATTTAAATATGTAATAGTTAAATATGTCGTTACGTCATAACATATTTAACTTTGGAGTCAAATATGTAATAACGTAAGCTCTTACGTCGAAACATATTTAACTCGGCATATTTATCTTCACACACATAAGATTATCTATAACTTAAATAGACGCTACCCCACTGCTAACCTACATAGTCATTACAAACAAGATATGTTTAAAACTATATTTTCTAAACTTACAAAAAGATTTGAAGATCGAAACAGAGCTTAACGATATCCTAAGAAATTAGCACAATTAATTCCTTCTACAACTTCAGAGATGAAGTTGTTAGAAGTTGTTAATATTAAAGTTTCTTAAAGAACATAAACAGGGTTTTTTCCTCTATCTTTTTTCCCCTAAGTTGTATCAATTTATTTAAATTTGCAAGTATCTTATTATAAACAGGCCTGTATTTGCTGCAATACTTATTTTAAGTGATGATAGAAAAAAAATAAAAAAAAAATAATATATTTTTGTGCACTGCATTGCCGGCTACTGCATTACCGAAAATCTGAGAACACAACAAGATGAAGTTAATTACTGTGAGTTATTAATTTTGAAGCCATTAATGAGACTTTTGGAAAATATAAGATATACATTAGAGTGTCCCTTAGAATTAAATTTTTGGAAATGTTGAGACGGTACCCCCTGAAAACTTGTGTAATGACATAAAAAATTGAGGTTCATTTACAAGGGGGAAAAATGCATTTTTTCAGGTATGACTAAAAAAAATTATTTTTTTAACGGGAGTTTCAAAACTCCATTTTCAAATTTTTAAAAATTTTGTTAAACAAATTTCAGAATTTTTTGATCATCACATGGGGATTTATTGACAACATAATAGGGAATAAAAAATATGACAATACCTCCTATAGTTTTTCCGTACCAGCGAGTTAAATTTTGAGATTTTCGAGAAAAACGAATATTTTGGCCATATTTTGGAGAATGAGCCGAATTTCCTTACTGTTATGATTTTAAAGTAAAAGCTATTCAGAATAGTATAGTCCAGGTAATTTAAAATATAGTCTGAAAGTTTTACTAAAATCGGAAAACTTTAACCCTTAAATCGTGAAGGTCAAACTTCAAATTTTTCAATATTTCAAATTTCTCATGGAAAGATAGCGAAATGTTATATATTTTTGGGCCGATTTAACACAAAGTCCAGTATTTACAAAAACAACAGAAAAATTTAAATTAACCCATAATAGCACTTGGGATTAAAATGACCCCAAACTTCTAAAACCATTAAAAAATAGTCAATTTCAATAGAGCTGATGAAAATTTTATTTTTATAGGAAACAAACTTTAAAATATTGTGTTGTGTATTAGAAAATAGTATTACAAAGCCATTTTGAAAAATGTTCACAATTTTCTTCAATTTTGACCACACATTTTTCAAACGGCAAAATATTGTATTTATACCTGATTTTTGCTTTAATAACGTAATTAATATTTTATTGAGGATTTTTGAATAATAAAATTGATTTTAACCCTTTAGTGTACTTTTAATTTAATAGATTTAAAAAATAACTTGAATGATTGAATTTATTTAACTCTGAAAAACATTAAAGTTATCACCATTCATATTGATTGTGTTTTTCGTGACTTTAAAAGTTGAGTGTCTTTTTAACCCCAAGTGCTATTAAGGGTTAATTTTAATTTTTGTGCTATTATTATAAATACTAGACATCATGTTATATTTTTCTTAAGTTTCATCAAAATCGGACCAAAAATATATAACATTTCGGTATTTTTCCATGAGAAATTCCAAATATTGAAAAATTTTACCTTTGACCTTCTCGATTTAAGAGTTAACGTTTTCCGATTTTAGTAGATCTTTCAGATTATATTTAAAGTTACCGGGAATATAATATTCTGAATAGCTTTTGCTTAAAAATCATAACAGTAAAGAAATTCGGCTCATTCGCCAAAATATGGCCAAAAAAATAGTTTTCTCGAAAATCTCAAAATTTAAATCGCAGGTTCGGAAAAACTATAGGAGGTATTGACATATTTTTTTCATATTTTTATTCCCTATTATGTTGTCAATAAACCCCCATGTTATGATCAAAAAATTCTGAAATTTGTTTAACAAAATTTTTAAAAATTTGAAAATGGAGTTTTGAAACTGCCATTAAAAAAAATAATTTTTTTTGGTCATACCTGGGAATAGGTTAGCGGTATCCTACGAAGACAAAGACTCATATGCAAGAAAATATGGTTATATTCTAAGTAAAAATAAACTTTTATTTTAATATTTCTCAAAATATGTTAATTTTGTTCCTACATTTCATGTTCTAGTGGCCTGAGACACGTTAATGGCCTGGCGAATTAGTAATAACTTTAACATTTTTTAACCAATTTTTGTCTTTTATATCTTATTAGAACGACAATTACGTACACATTTAGATTATTTTAAATTAAATTGCTAAAGTAATTATTTAATGGCAAAATTTTTACAAAAACTGAAAAAAAATGAATTTTTTCCCCTTGTAAATGCACCTCAAAACTAAATCGCTAAGTCGGCACGGGTTGCTCTTCTTAGAACAAGCTAAAATTTTTTTTGGTGGTATTTTATGTCATTACACAAGTTTTCAGGGGGTACCGTCTCAACATTTCCAAAAATTTAATTCTAAGGGACACTTTAATATACATATTATATATCAACGTATCAACATATTATATATCAACGTATAGGAAATTGTGTCTTCTTTTCATGAATATATTAAATTTTTAAGAATTAAAAATTTTATAGAAGACTTTTGTCAAAAATATGGGAATCAAAAATGGTAGCTGATTTTTAATAAAATTTTAATATAATAAAAGTTTTGTTTATGAATCGTTTTTATCGAAATTTGAAACTTATTTAGAAATTTTTGGTCCAAATGCAAAAGTATGAATTCTTACTGAGAATCCCACAATTCAAAAATCCCAAAAATGGTATAGGTTTCTGACTTTGTTTAAGAACCATATAGGAATGGTTTTAATATTTTAAAAGCAGCTATGTGATAAGAGTTAATTTGGCTATGGAACTCGCAGATATAAAAGTTTTGAAATTATTTTTCTTTTATAGTTCTTCCAAAATGTTATCTTTGAGAAAAATATAAACACATTTATTTTGTTTTTATTTTCTGTATAACTAAACATTAATGTATGCACTTCTTTCGAAAAAATTGAAAAAAACTACTTTTTAAAATATTTTTAATTTAAAACTTTTGAATTAGTATAGATTTTAAAATTATTATTTTTTTCTATTACTAATATATTTGTTTGTAGTACAAAAATGTATATTTGAACAAAATAGAAAGAGATTTGGATTCACTATTAGTAAAAATCCAGATTAAAGCAGGAAAAAGACTTGAAATTTTAATTTTCAAATGTGAATATCTCGTCAACTATAAGAGATAAAATATAGTTCATGCAATATTTTTTTGTAGCAATCTTCTTGTAGATTCTACGCTAATTTTTAATTTTTCATATACCCGAGATACCCAATTTTGGGGCCTTGAAAAGGCCTTTCTAAAGTCCAAATTCAAATCTTAAACTAAGCTACACCTCCTCTATAGCCGTGGAATTTTATTAACTTCGGACTGTTGGTTTAGAAATTACAGATTTATTTCCACTTTTTTCATTCCCCCCACTATGCACGAGAGGAAATTTGTACGAGGGCTAGGTGAAATCATAAACCGATTATGACCAAAATTAGCAAAGTTGTTCCTTGGCTCGAAAAAGTGATGTGGACCAAATATTATGGGAACATGTTTAAAATTGCGACATACAACAACCTTGATTAACAAATTTATTTGGACAGACGGACAGACATATGGCGGACGGACAAAGCTTATTCAACCCAAAAAGTTATTCGGTAAATACAAATAAACATACCTAGTTTCATTACAATCAGATCATTTTTGCAAAAGTTATAGAATTTTTCAATTAAGGATATATGGCAGGACCAATAGTCCTTGCTGCAATCACAATAAAAATTAACAGCAAGATTGTAAGGTTAGTGCGTATAACAAATGCAGATTTTCATGATTTTTAGATCAATTATGTAGCCAAAATTAAAAATTATGGGAGGTAGGCGTGTCCTTGGTCCGATTTTTTCCAAAAATTTAATTTTTCTTAACTAAGGTATTTTATATTGGCATACCAAATTTTAAAGCTCTACGACAACTCCTTTTATTTTTGTCCCATCGTTATATGGGGACAAAGCACTGTGCGTCGTTCCAAGTAATTGCAGAAATTCGATTAAGTTTTAAGTTAAATAATAAAAAATGTTGCGGCAGCAACTTAGAGTTAAGGTAGGGTCACACATGGCAAATATTTGACGAAAAAGACGTAACCACTAAATAAAATATATATGAATTCTTTTTTTTAAACGTATTTTACTTAGGATGATTCAAAGTAAATATTTAGTTTTATTTTATTTGATGCTGTTTGATGTTACAAAACACTTGTAAGATTAAACAACGCCAAACAAATGTGTGCTATAAAAAAGTGGTTACGCTTATTATACCCTCCAGCACCATAAGTGGTGAATGAGGGTATATATAAGTTTGTCATTCCGTGTGTAACATTGAGAAATATTCATCCTAGACCCAACAATATATATATATATATATAATTGATCCTTATGAAATTCTAAGTCGATTGAGCTATGTCCGTCCAAAATACGCAAACAAACTTAACAGAGTTGCAAGAAAAATGTTTATTATTGTCCTGAGCAGTTTGGTATTGAAAATCAGCTAATCGAACCTCAAAAAAAATTGATAATTTGCACATATTTTTGTTCATTGGTGTAAATATTGTTACGTTTTAACCTTTTCAAAACGTTTGGTTTATTTCCTTTAAATAAACCGGATACTTTTGATTGCAAATAAAAGCCGTTTAGTTGTTTGAAAATTGTAACAACCCTTTATTTATTTAAAATGTACAACAACAGAATTAAATAGTCACTCAATGTTTTTTTTATACACGTTTATAACTTCTCAGAAATACAGACACTTTATAATGTATACGACTTCACTTGAAAAATACAGCAGACTTTAAGGCACTCAGTTGATGTTTATTCAAATAGCGTCTCTGATAAACTAAACTAACGACTGCAACCTCTGCCACTATTTATAACACTGCCATCTGCACTCTAGATTGCTCTTTAACTGTCAAAGTTCGAATATTCTAGATCATACGCCATCTGTGGTGTACTTTCTACAATGTTCTTTAACTGAATATTCGAATTCAAACAGCGTTGCCAACTTACGATCAATGGTCAACTGAAAGCTTTTATTTAATAATGCCCACAGATATGTTATAGTTTGCTATTACAACACTGTTATTTGAAAGCATTATGCTACTTTTAAATCAGCCCTTAAATCGTTATATTTGAATTCAAGTACAATTTCAATAATTCAAGTACAATATATTGCAGCTAATACCATAAAATTTTGTACTCGTTACTTTTATGATAAAAGGAGTAACTCAGATGAAAATTATAAGAATCGGTCCATGATTTCTCCTAGACCTCATACAAATTTCTTCCCGAAATATGGTTCTATGGTCTATAAATGCCTACAGAATAGGAATATCCATAGAAAATGCAGCAAAAATTAGTTTCGTGGTAAAACAAATTACATTACAAAATTTTTCGTGGATCGGCCCATATTTGACCATAGCCCCCATATAAAATACACTTCCGAAAATCTCTTAAATAAGCATAAATGTCTTATAAATGTCGCTATCAAGTTGAAATTTGACGTATATAATCCCCATGTATACCAAAATCGCTGTACCTAATTCTATGAAGATCGGCCGATAATTGGTTATAGCTCCCATATAAGGACCCTTCCGAAAAACACAATAACCTACATAAATATCTAAAAAATAACGATATCAAAACAAAATTTCTTACAGATCCGTAATTTATATTTAGAAATCATACTACAGGATTTCGTGACTATCGGTCCATATTTGACCATAGCTCCCATATAAGGTCCACTTCCAAAAATCAGTTAAGTACTCAAAAATCTCTTATAAATTCGTTTATCATGCTAAAATTCGACAAAACTAATACTCATATATATATCACTGTACCAAATTGTATGCAGATTGGCTGATAATTGGTCATAGCTCCCCTATAAGGCCCATTTCCGAAAAAGATATTCACCTCAAAAAATATTTAAAACATATCGATATCAAAATGAAATTACGCACAGATCAGTAATTTGTATTCAGTAATCATACTTCTGGATTTTGTAAATATCGGTCCATATTTAACCATAGCTCCCATATAAGGTCCACTTCCGAAAATCACTAAAATCCTTATAAATTTTTTACAAATATAGTTATCAGGTTGAAATTCGAAACAAATTTATTCAATATATACAATAATCAATGTACCAAATCGATTATGATGATAGGCCCATAATTGGTCATAGCCTCCATATAAGAACCACTTCAGGAAAACACATCCAAAAAAATCTATACTGAACCAAAATTTTACACCAATCAGTAATTTGTATCCAAGAATCGTACTACAAGATTTTTTAGATGTTGGTCCATAATTCAATATAGCTCCCATATAAGGTCCACTCTTGTTAATAGCGTTGTTTATATGAAATTCTACTAAATTAGCCCTCAAATACTTAGGACCATAATAGGTCATAGCATCCATATATTAAACCAAAATAGTACATAGATCAGTAATTTGGATTCAAAAATCATAATGCTGAATTTTGTGAATATTAGTCCATAATTGGCCACAGCTCTCATATAAATACATAACAATCACGTTAAAATATTTTATGACAATCGAATCATAATAGTTCATAACTCCCACATCCAAATATTTTGAAATTTGTCTAAATATATTTGGATACTCTTTTTTTATACTCTGTTTCTTCACTTGAGATTAAAAGGGAAAAATGTTGATCCAAACGTATTAACTAATTATTATGTATATAAATTGTTAAATTTCATACGTTCTAATAGGTATTTCAGTTATAAATTGCTGAATTAGATACAATTTTTTGTACATTTGAAATAAAATATCTTCTGTGTAAACTAGTCTTTCTAACAATTGTTATAATTTTTCAGTTGTTATACCATCCTATTTAGGTGGAGGGTATTTAAGATTCGGCACGGCCGAATTTAGTACTCTTACTTGTTTGAGTAAATATTTGCCGTGTGTGACCCTACCGTTATAATTAAACGAGGCAAATTTCTTACAATTCAAATGCAGTTTCTGTGTTGTTTTATTATCAAAAGAATATTTGAGTTAAATAACATAAGAAAGCACAATTCCTGGCAAAAAAAATTCTCTACACTCTGGCTTCAGTTCTGGAATTGACGTTATTTCGAATTCACCAATTCGATTACCTTAAAAATGTTACCATTTTATTCGGTATCGAGATTCAAAACCAGAGTAGACAGGTTATCAAATAAAAAGGGTTGCGATATAAATAATCCATACATAGGCAACTTCATTTGATTAAAACAATACAGTTTTTCTTTGCTATAAATATATCAAGTTGCTGGAAATTACATCCTAATTTAAACAGCAGTAATTGCAAAACTAAGGAAAAGTAACAAGCATACCTAAATAAAAACGGCAAGCGTTTTCTAGTTGTCAAAAATTCTCATGCCTATACAATTTGTATCCAGCCTTCCGTTCCGCCTTCCGCTCTGATTTAGGTAGGCTATAAAGAAGTGGCCACTTAACATCGGTATGCACTGTAGTAATCATAACAATTTACATATGTTTTTAACAACAAATATACCGTTATTCTACAATTGCAATTCGTTATGTTTAGTTTTTAAAAGTGTAGAAACAATGGAAAGAGAAGCTAGAGATAAAATTGTACACAAATATCTAGAAAATTCGACTTTGTCGGTTTCAAAGATAGCAAACATTTTCGGCAGATACCAGGTCAAAAATTTTACGTCAAATATTAATTTGGCAGGCAATCCGCAGCTGCTTTTTGAAGAGTCAAGCTATGCAGACATGTTTAACAATTACATCAGAATTATATATAAAAAGAGAGTTTGGAAAAGCGATTGCTGTCATTTATAAGACATCACACATCTGATACAAAGTTTCGGCCAGATCTCAAATACCACTATGAAGTGATATAATGAGAATAATATTGATTTTTATACCAAGATATATTGCGCAATTGTTAAACGTAAATTGAAAAAGAGTGCTGGTACAGTAAATAACAAGATTTTGATGAGAACAAAGTGGAATAAGTATGCTGGAATAACGGTAGAAGTGGGAAGAAAAGTTGTGCAGCTTTTAATGGGAGGCATAAAAAGAAACGCCAGACAATTTATTCGAAATAAAGACACATAAACCTACAGTTATATTTTTTTAGAGTTTAATAAATTGCCTTTAATTTCATGTATAAAATCATTTTATTAAAATGTTAACATACGTTGTTTCATTTAAAAATTTTGCTCGCTTTAATCCGTACCGATTTCATTAACACAGTTACAGTCCCATCTTTTTGTACTTTCCATTGATATTTTTTTTTTACGTTTATTATATTATTCCTGCCTTTAATTTCTAGGCCTTACAATCTGTAATTAAATCTTAAAACTAAACAATTATTGTTCTCTCAGTGGAGAATCATATTTGGAAGATTAGATGAGTGATAAATCAGCTCTACGCAGCCTTGAGCTGACTTGAGTTACTGTAAGTAGCCTTGCGAGCGGGTTCGGATGATGATGTAAATTTGATAAATAATAACCAAGGGTACATCTAAGTCTCAGTGGATGTTCTCGTTTCTTATGTACCATGGAGCTCCAGTCATGGTTCTAAGAATTTTGTATTGTGCCCTCTGTATAAGATCTATATTGTATTGCTTGCTGTTCCCCATAATTGGATTCCGTCCAAATTGGTTTTACGACTGTCTTATACAGGATGACTTTGCAGTTAAGGCTTAATTTCGGTTGGTGGTGGATTAGCCAGTGTAAATTAGAAGCTTTTAGTTTCATGTGGAGCCGCTTGGCTTCTATGTGCCGACGCCAAGTAAGACGTCTATCTAAATGAATGCCAAGGTATGTAACGTTGTCAGACTGTGGGATGTTCACACTGTTTAGTGTCACTGGTGAACAATTTCCTCTCCTAAGTGAAAACGTTATATGCTTGCTTTTGATTTCGTTCACTTGTATTCTCCAATTTGTTAACCACGTCTCCACGTGCCTGAGATAATTCTCAAGGTTTCTAGATGGTACATTTAAGTTCACATGAGAACTAAGAATTGCAGTGTCATCTGCAAGGTGGAAATGGTTAATTCTTCGGACTCGGGCAAGTCTTAGGTGTATAATAAGTACAGAGTGGTCCTAGAACACTTACCTGAGGTACACCAGCATTGATCGCATAGACGCTTGTCACATAATCGCCGTATTTTATCCTAAACAAGCGATCCGATAGGTAAGACTCTAGTATTTTGTGAGTACTAGAAGGCAGTAGGCATTTAATCTTGTGTATTAGACCTTTATGCCATACTTTGTCAAAAGCTGGGCAACATTGAAAGATTTTCGTATCGCTCCAGTTAGGCGGTTAACTTGCTCATGATGTTTACGGAATCCGAATTGGTGATCTGGGATCATTGACTATTGAAGAATGTTAAAATTTTCCCTTGGATTATTCTCTCAAATAGTTTAGACAAACAAGGCAATAAGCTAATAGGTCTGTAGGATGATGCCAATGTCAAATCCTTTCCTGGCTTGGGTATCATTATAATTTGGGAGAGTTTCCAATCATTCGGAAATACTCCTAGAGACAAGATCGCATTGAATAATACTGTGAGCACAATATTTGTCACATCTGGTAGGTTTCCAATCATGGAATTAAATTAAATTAATTAAATTAAGAGCCAGTTTTTGACTTCGTATTTAAATATGAATTATATTTAAGTTCTATTTAAATGCGAAAATGAGTTTCTCAGTGCTTTTTTAAATGATACTTAAATGGCCGACGTTGGTCATTTAAATTCTATTTAAGTTTCATAAACTACCATATGTTTTTGACAGCTGACTTTTGTTGTTTGGCTTTTTTCACTCTATTGTAGTAAAAAAAAAAACAAACAACAGCGTCTTGCTAAAAAAAGCGTCTTGCAAAAACTACAATTCCGATGCGGGGCAATTGGAGCTTCTTTTGTGCATTTTCCTACCAATAATTTTATTGTTTAATAAACTTTTATTTCTTATTGGGCAAAATGTATCAATTTTTGTTTTGGTTGAACAGCTGTTTTAAGCAAAACTATCGATAAATTATTGATATTTAGTAGTGCTACCATACTTTTATCTTATTTAAATAAGACAAATTATGTAGCACTGAAAAACTCAAACTGTATTTAAATACAACTTAATTTTAAGTTAAAATTAACTAAATACGTATTTAAATAACAAGTCAAAAACTGGGCATAAATCATAACCTGGAGATTTTTTTAGTTTAAGATTGTCCTTTATGATCTTCTGAACATCTTCTATACTAACATTGATTAGTTCGTAGTCTGTTTCTATGCGAACAGGCAAATCCCCCAATACAAAATTATTTGATTGTGGGTTTGGTTGGAACACATTACTTAAGTGTTCAGCGAAAACCATCAGATTTTCTTATCGGACTTTGCCTTCCAAATGGAGAAGTTTGTGTGCTTAGTACTGGTTAAACTTTCAATATAGTTTCGATTTCTGCGATCCTCTTCAGACTGAAGGGCTCTTTTTAATTTCTTGCTTGCAATGGACAGCCTCTGCTTAGCAGCAGGGGATCTGTTGTGTTGCCAATCTCTTCTACATCTCCTCTTTTCGAGGAGGAGACTATTAATTTCTGCATTAGAAATACACATTTTAGGATTAGGGGGAATTTGGCACTTAGAGTGATCCAGGGCCGAAAAGATTAGAGAGTTGAAGTCTCTGATACAATCATTGATATCTTCCTCACACTGTATGTTACATTCAGTGTGGATGTGGCTGCTGATGTATTTTCTATATTTCAACCAATCAGTCTTTAATAATGAAGCTTCCGTATGAGACGATTGATATTGGCCGTAGTAGTGTAGTATAACGGGAGAATGATCAGAAGATAGTTCATGTGATATTTCTGCAGTAATAGTTTCTGTTTATATTCCTTGATATGGCAAAATCTATTAGATCAGGTATTTTTCTAGGATCAGAAGGCCAATAAGTGGGCTGACCCGGTGATATAAAATCTAAGCAATTTTTTCGATCAACTAGAGTCCTGTACAGCGTTGTAGTCACCACAAGCCAGGAAACGATCTCCTAGTGTATTAAAAAATTCTTCAAATTGTTCCTTAATCACAGAAAATCGTGGGGGACAATATATTGAGCTTAGAGTCAAATCTCCAACTCCACATTCTAAGCAAATGGATGTTGCTTGCAAATAGTTTTTGGAAAATTTTTCTAGGGTATGTTTTATCCTATTTCTAATTAAAATACCAGTACCGCCGTGTGCCTTACCATCAGGATGATTCGTGGGATGAAATATAAAACCTGGAATATGAAAATTATATTTATTTGTTAAATGAGTCTCCGAGATTAACAATACATCTATATTGTTTTCGTTGATAAAGTGTGACACCTCAGCTTTGTGCTGGTTCAAGCCATTTGCGTTCCAGAAACAAATTTTTAAAAAACTCATTTTCTTGTTAAGAGTATTTGTATCATTGGGTTCTGGGCTCTCAAAAGCTCTTGTATGGTATTTTGCATGGATGTCATGAAATTAGACATGTTTTGGTTAAGTGAGGTTATGTTACTTGCAAGAGTATTTAATAAATTTTCTAACCCTCCCGAATTTTGGGGGAAACTAGGTTGTTTAATATCAGATTTTAAATATTTGCATATGAGACGGTTCCAGACTGAACTGGAACCTCCTTATTATTTTTATTTGGAGTGGGAACTCCAGAAATTGGCGGATAGGAACTGCAGTTCAGATTTACTGGTTCAACTATTTCACCTCTTAACCCTTTTTTTCTATCTCTTAATCTTTTCAAAAATACTTTGTAAACTGGGCACCCGCGATAGTTAGCAGAGTGATCGCCGCCACAGTTTCCGCATTTTCTAATGAGACCTTTCTTTATAATATCACATTCTGTTGAAGAATGCAGGTCTCCGCATGCAACACATACAGTTCGTAAAGAGCAATAGTTCTTCGTGTGTCCAAATTCCTGACAATTTCCGCATTGTACAGGATTATTACGTTTGATAGGTTCCTCAACTGTTACCCTGCGATTCAACAAATACCGTAGGGAGTATATTGGATGGACTTCATTACCTTTTAATTTTCTGTCATAAGGCTCCAACTCAACTCTAAATAGTGGTTGGGGAATTTTATCTCTATTGAAGATATTGACCACAATTCGTATACTATAGCCTAATTCATCCAAGGCCTCCTTGATTTCGTTTGGCTCTACACTGGACTCTATACCCTTAATTACCACTATCAAGCCTTTACTGCTTTTCAGCTGATAGGTGTAAAAATTTTTCTTGTTGTTATTTAGGTATTGAGAGACTTTTCTGTAGCTCGGACAGTAGTAGTAAAATGGGGATACTAACACAGAGAATTTTTTTTTTTCTCATATAAAATTGAGTTTGGGATAATAAATTTTGTGTTTAGTATCTGTATGGGAGAATAATTAGAAATATTTTCTATCATATAAAATTGATTTTGGGATAGTAAATTTGAAATTTACAATCTCTATGGGAGTGTATTTTGTTTGATTTCTGTGCCTACTTTATGTATTTTTTCCATAAGAAAAAAAAATTTTTCTCTCATATAAAATATAGTTTGGGATATAAAATTGAATTTGGGGTTATAAATTTTGTGTTTAGAATCTGTATGGGAGAATAATTTTTGTTATGAATTGGGATAAATATATATTTTTCTTATAATATATTTTTTTCTGTTGAAAAGGTTATTAATTTCTCAAACTTTTTTTTGAGTCTTTATAGGTTTTTGATTATTTTTTTCTCTATTTCTCACACCTTTTTTTGGTATTTATTCAAGTATTGAGTACTTTTTATGTTAATAACAAAATTTAAAAATGTTTATTCGTAGATTTTATAGATCTATAAATTGAGTATTTTTAAATAAAAAACTAAACTTATTGAAAATAATTGTTATAAATACTAGGTTTTAAAACAATATAATTGCATTCGTTCATAGAAGGTTCTAAAAAGAGTAAATATGAGTTCCGATACAATTACAAACGCCGAGATTGTAACCGCTTTTAATAAATTAAAAGCAAAATCATATTTATCGGTTAAGGACTTGCAACCATCAAAGTCATATAAAATTTTGAATATGTTTCGTCATAGAAACAAATATGGAAATGTGGTAATTGCAGAACTAGAGGATGGAATGCTGTATCTCCCTAAGCGTTACAATAGCTTGGAGGATAAAATAATTGTAGGAGCTGGCGATGAAAAATTTAATTTAACAAAGAAGTTGGAGAACAACTCTTATATATTAGAATTGGAAGAGGCAATCCCAGTGGATCCCAATGATAAAGATGCTGAAGAAGACTTTTTCATCCCTAATTCTCAACCTTTTTTTAGTTGGGAAGCAACAAAAATACCAAGAATATATTAACAATAATATTTAATTATCTATATATATATATGTTATATGTATCTAAAAAATAGTATATAGATAATGTATATACATATATTTGTATAAAAATAAAAGTTTTGAATAAAAATTCTATATAAGTATTATAAATTAAAAAAAGCTATGGTCATTCAATCTTAAGGAATTATAGAAGACATACCAAATACAAATATGGAACAAAAAATCCTCAAGTTTTTAAAAGATTTTGAAAATGACATTTTTCCTGAACATAAGGATTTAATAGATGAATTTTTAAAATTGGATGGACAAGAACTAATAATGATTATAAGTTCTAAACATGGTGCTCACTATAAAAATTGTCCTTGGTCGAGGAAAAACGCTACTGAAGGTCCTGACACATGCAGTTGTATAGCATACGATAGACTTAAAAGCAAGATAAATGACATAATAACAAAATATTATTTATTATCGAAACGTTTTTAATTTTTATATAGTATTTTTTTAAATTTATTTATGTATATACATTTATTAAGTAAATATTGTAAAAAATAATAATAAAACCTACATATATAAAAATTATAAAAAAGTTTTTGTTTTATTGTCCTTTTTAAGAATGTTTTTATTTATTTTCCAAATTTTTGTTTGCTTTTACAAATTCTTTGTTATACCACTAAATTGAATGCAACTGTACTTAAAAAAAAAAAAAACACAAACGAATTCTGTGTGTTCTATATTTATATTCACAAACAATAAAAAAAAATCGAAATAAAAATTATACAATGTATTGTAATAAAAAGAAACATAAAACTAGATGTAGTTGTTCACAACAGCAAACTCAAAAAAACACAATTTTAATTGACCGTATTTTAAATACTACTGAAATAAAAATTATTGTGTTTATATTAAAAACAAAAAAAACATGAATATTTTTCAAATTAATTTCAGTTTCAAATTACACAGGCATTTAAAAAATCTTCAAGTGTTTTTTTTTATTATACAATGTATTGATTTACTAATAACCATAAAACTAGCAATAGCCGACCACACAAAATCTGTGACAATTTTTGTCTTAAGAAATTGCTTACAATGCATTTCTAATATTTTTTGTTTATATGTAAAGTTTTTGAACTTTCTTATAAAAATTATTGTTAAGTATGGTCATGGATAACATAAAAATATTTGTTTAACAAATTCTGTAAGTATGAATTCTTAAATTTCGATAATCTAATTCATTTCAAAAATGGAAGCTCAAAGCCTAAGTTGTGAGTTTTGCCAAAACATATCATTTTCAAATATTGGCAACAAAAAACGACATTTTATGTCGTTTCACAACTTTGCTTATAAAAAAGCAAAGTCCTACAAAGAACCAAAGAAGATAACGTCTGACAGTTCCTTAATAGAAGATGTAACAGTTCTTCCCAATTTGGACATGTCGCTTTTCCTAGCTATGTTTGATGGTCAGGATCAATTACTGGTGGATGTTGCGACAAGAGCTGAGGCAGAATTATAAAAAAAACAATTTTATTTTTGATATTTATTTATACATATTTTTTTATTGAATATTACTTAAGAATATATTAATACATATGTATATATTTAATAAATTTATATAGTATATTGAAAATAAAAAAAAATATAAAAAAATTATTTCATTTCTTTTTCAAGTAAAAGAGCATTTCTTAAGGCACATACTCCGTAACTGTGATAATTACAATAATTGCAGAATGGATATTTTGATTCTAATTGCTTAAAATTAATATAATCTATATCCTCAACATTAAATACTCTTTGTTGTATAATTGTTTCCAACCATTTAGTTTTTTCAACACCTTTTACAAATACTTTAGAATATCTCACATTTGCTTTTAAAAAAATACATAGACTCTTAAATGATATGGATCCATCATTCCAATTCAGGTGATGATAATTTCTCATTAACCAATTTGCTTCTCTTTGATACTTTGTTGATAAACACTTAAAATTAAATGGTGGTTTTATGAGGAAATTGATGTACTCTTTAGAATTAAAAACAACTGCAACTTCTTTAGCAATAAAAATATTTCCGTTGACTTTAAATCCTTGTAAATCGATAAAAATTGTATTTACCATGTTGTATGATTTATAAGACTTTTATAACTTGTCCTCTTAATGGATTATATTCAATTATGCGATCGTGAATAAGAATACAATAAGCTGATGTCTTTTCGGGAATATTAGTATCTGTTTCAAATTCGATTTTTATATCGATTGGTCCACTGCTAACTGATTCGTTTTGATGTTGTACATCTATTACAATTATCGGAGCTTTATTTTTAAACTCTTGAGAAGTGAGTAGTGGTTTGGCATCTCTCATATAATAATAATTTTCCTGAAATCTAGCATACATATCATATAGAATCGCAAAACGCTCATTCTTAAATTTAATATTTAGATCATCATATGGATACGATTCAGAATTTAAATGTACTTTTAAATTAGTTAAATCACAATGAATGAATTTGTCTTCATGTTGAAAAGCAATCAATACAAAACGAGGACGTTCTCTATTTGAAGCTAATTTAACATTCCATATATGATTAACACCTATATTTAGTTGTGGATTAATATGACAATCCCAGCTACGAAATGCTATTGGTATAGAAGCACCACTGTTGATTGTCTTCATCATATTTAATTTACTTAAATCAGATAACTGAACGTGTGGTATTCTCCATGAAATATTTGAAATTGTCATTTTTGGTTTTTCAGTGGAAACAGATGAGTACACAAGATCAGCATCATTTTTACTACGCAAAAGAATCAACTCATGTTTACCATTTAATATAATTTTATTATAGTCTTCTGCGAATCCCAATAACATTTTCAGTGGAGCATAGAAATTAAAATATCCATTAATAAGTTTAATATCGTCAATTTTGTTCCATCCTGAATTTTCCATAGCATTACTATCCGTTGGTGATAATGAAACTAAATTTTTAATGGTGCTGGATGTTCCCAAATGTCTTGTACGATCTATCTCAATACCATTAAGCTCATAACGAATTTCATCAAAGAGATAGGCAAGAAAATTATTCTTCACTTTAAAATTGGATGAAGTAGTTATCAATTTTGTATTGTTAGCATCAGTAACGAACCCCTCTACATATATAAAACTTTCACCAGGTAAAACATATAAATCTTGATTTTGTATTGAAATTCTAATTTCATCATTACTGTTGTAAGACTGAAGATATGGTGAATAAGTATGATAATCTTTTTTTATAATATTCTCATCAGAAATCGGTTTTTCTAAAATATCTATTACAGAATTCATGTTTTTTTTAATTTAAAATTCAATAATTTGAGAAAATTTTTGTTTGCTTGAGTTAATTTTATATGTGGTAGTGATTTGTGTAATTGAGATATATTGTTGAATAATTTATTGCGATGATAAGAAATATTATTTTTTGAAATATTCTTATTGTAAATTAGCATTATTTTGTCGGTTTTAAGTGGATTCGAATTGTGATTTCCTCTCCTCGGAAGTTCACTAAATCTCCGTGTTGATCAACTACTCGTAAAGTTAGACTACTTATCTCTCGACAGTTGACTGGTAAATAAATGAGATTTCTAGGATTCTCATCTATTTTATACCCAGGAGGTACATTAAGCGCAAATTCATGTAATGTATGTGCTCTAGAGTTATTCATATACGTGTTGACGACTATATTGCTTTCAATTCGTAAAACATTTACTTTAAAAATATTAACTGGAAGATCTGAGTAGTAGACTTCGTTTGCATAAAGAATTTTATTTTTAAATCCAAAAAGATTACCAATCGTGTTTGTTTTATTAAAATAGATTGGATCATTAGAGCTAAAAATTTTAACTTGCATTGTATTATTATTTGCTTCTATATTAATTTCATTTTTTGGACTATATCGTTTATATTGTTCTTTAATATAATCAACTATATCATTTAATTCATACGATCCAATTGGAATTTCAATTACATATTCACCAATATGAAACAAATTATTATAAACATCTACATTAGGAATACTATTGTATGAATGAAAATCAGTTAGAGCGCACTCATATTCACTATCCAAATCAATTCTAGGAAAATAATTGGCTCTAACTCAGATGAGTTAGAGCTAAGAGTTAATGTTATTGACATTATGCCAGCTGGATTGTAAATAAAACAAATCTGGTATAATGTTGCTTTATTAAAAGGTTTTATTTATTTTATTATAAATAAGATTAAATACATTCATAATTTTTCTTATAATTATAGTATTTCATTTTTATTAATCCAAGAGTTATGTTGATTTGAAAATCCCAACCATTTTACATACGCCTTTTCTCCTTTAGTTCTTAGAATCTTTTCAACAAGGTACGTATCCGGAAATTGAGTTTTACAAAGTTCCTCACCATAGAATCCGCCTTCTATTGAATTTCCACGATAGTCTTCTAATATATATGTTGTAGGATATGTATTTTTTACTGTTATTATTTTGAAAATTTCTGTTGTCCAGTTTGGTGTATACCCTTTTTCAAAAATATGCTTATATTTACTAATGCGGACATAATTTCCAACAGTAAATTTAGATGTTTTATATATCTTCAAATGGTTGTATATTGTATTTAACAATTTTTTCTCGTTTATAGAATTCACTTCAATGGGGGCCATTTTGATGGTTCGATGAAATTTTTTGTTATATCTATTAATCAATTCTTTGTAAATGTCGAGCCAATAATATGAACCGTTAAAACTAAATTCTTTCCACATCATTCCTTTTAATGTTCGATTAAATCGTTCTATTATTGACGCTTTCATTACACTAAATGTTGAGTAGTGATTTATCTTATGTTTATCCATTAGTTTTTGAAAGTGTTTATTAAAGAATTCTTTACCATCGTCTGTCTGTAAATTTTTTGGAATCCGACCTAATTTAAAAATATATTCCATTGCTTGGAATACTTCAAGAGCAGTTTTTGTTTTAAGTGGTGCGGCCCATGCATATTTTGAGAATGTATCAATTACAGTTAACAAATATCGATAACTTTTATTATATGTAGAATAATTTCCCATTTCAACTAAATCAGCTTGCCAAAGATCGTCTAATCCTTTCATCACAACTCTTCGACGAGTGAAATTTTTTCGAGCTTGTTTATGTAGTTCATTTACTAAGTCTCTTTTTGTAAGCATTATTTAATCTTTATTGAAAACAATTTCGTATGGATTGTTATCTACTGATGTACTTTCACCTATTGTGATGTGTTCTAAATTATTATGTGTATAAATGATTTCTTTTAATATTTTGATTTGTTCTTCAAAATATAACTGTATATTTAAAATTACATCTTGAATTTCATTAATATTCTTTCCTAAATGGTTCATTATTTCCTTTTGTGCCTTTTCAATCTGAGATTTCAAAAACATTTTATTAACAACATCATTCTCTTCTAAAGCATTTGCAACATTTCTAATTCTTTTGCTTTGAACGTCAATGTTGTTGTCCATATCTATAAAGAACCCCAACAATTTATGTGCATTTTTCATTGAAATTATATCACTTCTGTCATTAAGGTAGTGTCCAAATTTATCAATAGACATAGTTTGTTCATTTAGTAATGTTATTCAATAATGTTAGCTTCATATAATTCTTCAATGATTGATACAATTTCGTTATTATGATTGCTATGACCTGCTGCTTGTGATGCTAGCAATAGTTTAAGTCGATCTACTAACTCATTTGGATCATCCCAGTATATATAGTTGGGTCTATGTATGTTTAAGTTCATGATTCCATTTCCTAAATAATTATCTGTTGTTGTTGTAATTGGTGATGGTAATATTAAGGATTTGTTTGAAGATTTTTCTTTAAATAATTTTCCAATAATGTGTTTGTATTTATAGGCTTTCGTGCCCTTTATTTGACCATCAGATCTATAATCTCTTTTATACGCGTTAGTATTAATCAGAATCTTTTTATAAATTTCTAATTCTGATTTATCGTAGTTCTTTGGTGTTTTATGAAACATTAATGAAAATAAACCTGGTGTAAGGGCCCATATTTGATTACCAATTTGAATTTTATCTTCATTAAATTTGATTTTACTATCACCAAATTTCCACTCATTATTATCATCTTTATGTGGGCCATAGAGATTGTCTAACTGATTATTTTTTTCCAAATGTAATAAATCCATATCACTATTTAAATTTTCAGTTTCTGATTGAGAGTAAAAATCATCATCATCATCCTGATCAACTGAGTGGGTTGTATTTAATAATGTATCTTCAACAAGTTTCTTTGGAGTACTTGTATCCACATTCATCAGAAATTTGTTAGACATAAGACTTGTATTATTTATGATTTCATTTTTAATTTCTTTTCTTTCGGTTTTAGGGATATTTCTAACAATGTTAGATTTATTAATGAAATTATTCAAAGGTTCTGTTATGGTTTTAAATTTATCTTTTAGTTGTTTATTCGCATCTGCTTCACCAATTTTAATACTACGAAACTTTTTCTTTAATACATTTCTGGTTTTTATCAACTCCTTTAAAACTTTTTCATTCATTTTTGTGTTTTTTTTTATAGTTATTTGGTTTAGATATTACTAAATTATGTTTCAGATATTAGATTAGCTATACGATCAGATCAGTTTAGTGGATTAGAAAATAAATCAGATAATCAGGTATCAGATATCAGGGTAGACAATTTTAGATAACAAATATCAGATAGTAAGGATTTATTATGATTTATCTGATAAAGATATTAGTAATGTTGTATATTGTTCAAACGTTACTGTTATACTAATATCAATATACAATTTATAATAATTTATATTGTTATAAAATAATTAAACAGCTTTCGATAGCGTCCGTTATTCAATTCGTCATCTTTATTAATCACCAAAAATCCATATTTATCCTTCCAACATTCTCGACAAATTTCATGAAACTTTTCAAAACTCATATCGCCAGCAACATGATCGCTATAAACATGTCTCATATTCATTTCATCTTGTTTAAACATTATAATCATATTAGCATTATCTCTAACTAAATGTTTTGGAATTCTTGTATATGTTTGACATAAATAGAATGAGTCAACATTTTTATGTCGACCCATACAGAAATATTCGCATATATTATTCTGTTTTTCACATGCAACATCATCAAATATCATAATTGAGTTTCTTTTTGCTTTATCTAGCGATATTACCGATTCATTATCTGAAAATGTAAAATAACCCATTCCTTTAATTGATGATATAAGACTCTTCAAATAGTTATATTTTGGTTGATCTAATGATTTCGAGTATAAATAGATATTTTCAAATTTAACCCCGTTAGGACTTTCTAATAATCCAATCATAACATTAGTCTTTCCACAATTCGAAGGACCAACTATCAGTGCACGAATAGAATTCGGTAATAAAAAACTATGTTTTATTTCTGAATTGATATTCGCTGAAGAATCTATATTGCGAATTAAAATACTTTTATGTTGTTTAACTAAACGCATCTTTACAACTGAATGCAATAACTCATAATAACCTTTTTCTTATAGAATATAATAATAATAATAACATGGTAATACACTATAAGAATTACGTTAATTGTAAAAGAGCTGTCATTGGGAGAGGTTTAGTAGATAAATTAATAAACAATCTACCTATTGAACTACATTTTCCTGGATATCAATACTGTGGTCCTGGTACAAAACTACAAAAACGTTTAAATCGATTTGATCCAGGAATAAATTTATTAGATGCTGCTTGCAAAGATCACGATATAGCATATTCCAAAAGTAAAGATATAAATATAAGACATCAAGCAGATAAAATTCTTGAAAATAAAGCTTGGGATCGAGTTATTTCAAAAGATAGCAGTCTTGGAGAAAAATCATTTGCATATTTGACCGCTAACATAATGAAAGCTAAAACTAAATTTGGTATGGGGATAGAGAAGAAAAGGTTAATAAACAAATCTAATGGAAGAAAACTTTTCAATACAACAATTAAAACGGCAACAAAAATTTTAAATAAGGAAAAACCCCAAGATATAAATTCTGCTATTAAGATTGCCCGCAAAATCGTAAAAAAATCATTTAAGGGAAAAAAGTCACAAGTTGTAATACCGCGAGTAATAAATGTACCCAAAATTGGAGGGTTTTTACCTTTAATACCCATTTTGACTGCTCTGGGAGCAATTGGTAGTCTATCGGCTGGAGGTGCTGCCATAGCTAAAGCTGTAAATGCTGCAAAAAATGCTAAAACTCAACTTTGTTGAAGCGATTAGACATAATAAAACGATGGAAGCTGTTGCAATGGGGAAAGGTTTATACCTCAAACCATATAAAAAAGGATATGGATTAGTTTGTGAAGAAAAATCAAAAAACTTGTAAAGATGCTACCTAAGAGACCATTAAGCGATGTTGACCTGAAAATGTTTGCATCAAATATTCCAAATTTTAGAGGAGTTTTTATGTTAGACTCACTACCAAAACGCTCAAGAAAATCAGAATGTGGAATAGTTAATTTAGATTCTATAACCGGAACTGGAACACATTGGGTGGCATATTATAAAGATAAACAACAAAAGGAATATTTCGACAGCTTTGGAAATTTACAACCTCCATTGGAATTAGTCGAATATTTGGGGAAAAATATTAAATATAACTACAATCGTCATCAGAATTATGATTCATTTAATTGTGGACACTTATGTCTTGAATTTTTATATCAAATATCTGAAAAGAATAAATAAAGTACAATCTCCTTTTTAATTGAATAATTTTTTATTGTTTTTCTTTATTAATAATATAGTATAAGAAGAAACTAATTTGTTTTTTCAATAAATATATATTAGTATGTTTTAGGTATATTTGAGATTTTATATATATTCAAGATTAATATATATGTATATTAATCTTGAATGTGAACAACTATTTAGCTCTCATCCATTAATACATCAATTATAAAATGACCCCATGCAATAGTGTCTATTTTATTATCACAAATGTATCTTTTTTCATCCATACAACTTAAAGATATTTTATTAATTAATGTTGTATATAAAGTATGTAGTTTAGACTTAAATGTATACATGTTAGAATAATAAATTTGTTGGTTATATAAACAATTTTTATAATCAGATAAACTTAACTTTCTACAAACATTACTTTTTACTCCTTTTGCTTTTTTTACTTCCCTCATATCTTCAGTAATAAAGGAGTACATTTTTGATCTCAAGCCAATGAATTCTCTCATTATAATTCCATTGTTTTCATCTTTCATCAATCCTAATATTTTTTTATTTTTTTGAGGAATATTGAATTTATTATCTATTGCATATTCAGATGTATCAAATTTATCGTCAATGTCATTGTAGATATCTTTATAAAAATCATCAGTATGAATAGTATAAATAAATGAATCTGTGTCCATATAATTAAGTTCAATATTAGATTCATATTTAGGTAGCATGTAATCATAATGGAAATTATACATTTTCCACTTTGAAAGTTCTAAAATACAAAATCCAAGATAAATGGGTTTATTGTAAAGGGAATGAGTTTTATTTAATTCTACTGCAATCATGTTTTCCTCAAAAACACTCATGGAGTTGAATTCTGGTTTAGAAATTAGTGCACGAGCTCCTAACCTTCTTTTATTAGTATTTTCCCAAGAGTTTGCAATTTTTATGATCTTGCGTTTGTCAACGTTTTCCATGGTTTTTCCATATATAGCATTATTTAATAACTTAAAGAAATTTTTCTCGAATGTATTTTTAGCATTGGTTCTATGTAAGGTATTTAAAGATATATATTTTTTTAACCAGTCGGACTGTTTAAATTTTAGTATTCTATGAATTTTTTTTAATTTCAAGCCATGTTTAAGACAATGCTGTAAATTTGTATAGTAAATAACATATTTTTTTTTATCAGTTAAATCAGAAACTAATTTTGATTCTTTGGCATTCGGAGGGATTTTATTTTCGCAACAAAATGGTAGATAGTTGTGATTATCATGAATCTCTATAGGATATATCAAATCAACTTCTAGAATATAACCAATAGTTGAGTCATCAGGAATTAAATTTATTGAGAAATTGTCTATATCACTAAGCCACTCAAAATTACTTTCTGGCAAATACTGTGACATAACCCATCCGTACAAATTGTTTGCATCTAGATACATTAAATATTTGGATGGCAGATTTCGATTGTAATCTACCATATATTTATTATTAGCTACAGAATGTCTCTTTGAACATTGAACAATTCCTCCCCTTATTCCCTTTTGAATAAAAGTTATCATGTCAATATCCATTAAGAGTTCTAATTCTATTTTGGTTATTTTTAGCATGGCATCCCATGAAAACCCAGGTGCTGTATAATAGTGACAGGGATCAAGTTTATAAATATTTTTGCATAGCAATCTAAAATTTTCAAAAACGTCTGTTAACAGTAGTACATCGGTTTTCAGATAAAGCATAAGGTAATCCTCTAATGATTTACAATCGAATTCTTTCCAAACTTCTTTAGCATGATTGTAATCATCAATAGAACATTCAGACTCAGTTAATATATTAAAAAAATCCTCTCTCTTTGATAAATTACATTCTTTAAGCTTATCAGTACTATTTAAATAATTATATGGAAAAACTCCTTTCCTCATTAGTAATGAAAACTGTTTTATATCTGGAAATATTGATTTAATTGTTATAAAGTCAGTTTTAGACAAATTATTTGCTAATGAGTCCAGACTTGATGACATAAATCTAAACGAATCTAAAAATCGAATTTCTATATTTTCATTTTCCGCTCTAATAGTTTTTGATAGAGATATGTACAACTCTTTATTAAGTGGGATAATATTTATTGGACCATTATCAATTAAATTAAGTTCCTTTATGAATAAATGACAATCATAAGAAGAAAAGTTATGAAATATAACAGGAAAAAATTTTGGAATTTGATAATTTAAATTACATATGTTGTGTGCTGGTCCTCTATATTTTCCACTTAAATGACAATGATCTTTTACCTTCAATTCATTGATGAAAGGAGATCCACAAATATGACATAGATTATCATTTTCAAAATTTCTTTGTTCCTCTTCATTCAAAGGAATCATTGGCTTGATATCTTTCAAAAAATTTGTGTGCAAATACTCTACATCCTTAAATAATTCTGTTATAAATAATTTGGGTGAATTCAACCCTTTAAAAGATTTTAATTTATCTAAGTTCTTATCAAAACTACATTTAATAAAGTATGAAAAAGCATAAGGTATATGTTTGTTTATGAATGTTGTTGACGAAATATTAGGATCTGGAATGGATGTATCAATATTTTGAAATATACATTCGGAATCCGCATAAATAACAAATGGTACATCTATTGCTTTTCCATGATTATTAAATTTTAGTGTAGACTTATCTTCATTAGGCAGATATACTACTCGTTTGTTGCACTCCGTTATATGTTTAGATAGTATATATTCCTTCGTAAAATGTTGTAGACAAAAGTTACAAACAAAATTTTTTCCTTTATGTTTGCTGGTTTGTTTTCTAATTAATCTGTTTTTGAGAAATAAAATTATTTAAGTATTTTTATAAAATTCGATAGTTTTCATATTATTATACCTTGAAATATTTTTTATCCATACGTAATGTGCTGTAGTTGATGAATTAGTTTCCTTTTGAAGAAACAGAAGATTAATATGTTGCGTCTTAATCTCTTTAGTTTTATAATATGGTCCAATTATAATGTTTTTTTCTTCATCGTATCCAAAGACGTTTATGCTTATCCATTCGTTGAGATTTTCAAAAAGCTCAACATGTTTTATTTGTAATGGAAAGCATAAACCTTCAAAGTTTAATGTGGTTTCGCCAATAATAATTTTTGTTGAATGTATATCCACTGGATAAGATGATGTCCTCTCAGCACTTATGGTAAAATTATATATTGCTGAAACTATTGCCCATTTAAAACAAAATTCATCATTGTTTCTTATGTTGATACAAGCTTTTTTTAATGATAACATTTTCGGGGTAGGAATATATGTTGAACCCTTTAGTGGTTGATACTTATTTAAGTTTATTTCTGCTCTTAATATTTGAATCAAGGTCCAACCACTATCCCTTTCTTGAAATTCCTCCATCTTTGTTGAGATGCTTGTAATTTTTTCCAAAAACACATTGCTGAAATCCTCAATTGAGAATATAGTTATCATTTTTGATTGAAATGTTTTTACTTCAATCATAGTGTCATCTAAGTTATCCAAATTAGGTTTAACATATAATGCGAAAAGCTCAATATTGAATTTCATAGCATTATATAAAGAAATCCACAAAGTCATCTCCTCTATTAACGCGACACACGCTCTCTTTAAGAAATCTTCCGGAATGAGACATCCTTCATCTGTGTTTTCAAAAGATAGAGTTTGAATTCGTCTTTTAAAAGCACTATTTTTTCTTTTAATTCCAATACATGGAGAAGGAAAATTTGTAAGACTTCTTGAAGAGCTAGCATGCACTCTTTCATGTGAAAATAAATTTGTTTCGCTAGCGAATTTCTTTCCACATTCAATGCAATTAAACTTGTTTTCCATATTGTTTTTATTTATTTTTTGGTTAGATGTTATACACTTCAACAATGTTTGTATACTAAATAAACCCTTGATTTTGAATAACAAATTGATATTATTCTAGAATCTACTTTAGAAAATGTAAAGAAATATTTATTGTAAACATTTGAATAAAAATTTAATTTGAAAATATTTTTTTGAGTGTTTATGTTTAAGTGTGTTTGTGTAGTCGACTACAGCTAGTTCAGTTTTATGTATACATTATATAATAATAGAAAAAAAAAAAAAAAACACACAGCTGACATTTTTTTATTGGTTTTGTAATTTGATACATTGTAAAGAAAAATATATATTTATCCCAATTCATAACAAAAATTATTCTCCCATACAGATTCTAAACACAAAATTTATAACCCCAAATTCAATTTTATATCCCAAACTATATTTTATATGAGAGAAAAATTTTTTTTTCTTATGGAAAAAATACATAAAGTAGGCACAGAAATCAAACAAAATACACTCCCATAGAGATTGTAAATTTCAAATTTACTATCCCAAAATCAATTTTATATGATAGAAAATATTTCTAATTATTCTCCCATACAGATACTAAACACAAAATTTATTATCCCAAACTCAATTTTATATGAGAAAAAAAAAATTCTCTGTGTTAGTATCCCCATTTTACTACTACTTCGGACATGCAAAATCGGCATTCAAGGTCCATCGGCTTCAAATCCGATGGTACTTTTGGATGAATCCTGCTGCTTGAGTAGATCCCAATGATTTTGCAAGATATTGTTGAGTTATACAACAATTTTCATGGAGCAATGGCTCCAATTCTCGGTTTTTAAACTTGTTTGGCTAGCCTGGGCGGTCTTTGTCTTCCGTGTCAAAATCACCACTTAGGTTATTAATCTTATCTTTTTCATTTTCACTTCAAACTACTTTTTTTCTTTAGTTGTCCCGGTTACTTTTATTGTTTATCTTTTTTTTAAATTTTCTATGTCAGCTGTTCAGCGGTGCCACTTGTCTGTATTTTGTTTTATATTGTATGAAAACATTTTCTACATTTGAGGTGGCACCCAGTTAAAGTCGGTTCAATTTAAAACATACTTTAATTTTGACTACATTTGCAAAATAATTAAAAGCAGGTTTTTATATTAAAGTTGTTTTTAAAAAGAACCGACTTTAGTGTTTGACTATGATTTTTATAGAAAATTTAGTTGTACACAAGATTTTCTATAGAAAGTGTTGTTTTACACAAGAATAACAGAAACAGTTTTTTCTGCAAAAATAGGCTGACTTCCAAAATGTATCAATGCAAAGTTTGTATGCAGTTCTCCTACGGTATTTTAATTATGTACATATTTAAACTTCCTAAACAATGCAACGATATACTTTGTTTACATTTACGATATGAAATGAACATAATGCAATTTATAATTTTTTTCACTGAAAAATATATAAAAGTATTTATTTGGTGTTTATATTAAGTTTTTTTTATCCAAAAAAAAAATAATATTACTTCCATTTGTGAGTTTGCCATTTTGCGTAAATAAAAAATTGTCAAAGAAAGTATCAACTATAAAACCGATGCGTGATTGCTTTTTTACTGCGTTCAAAATACTCATTTTCGACATTTTGAAATAGTATACACAGTAAGCATTTTGTATGCCGGCATTATGAAACAGTATACTTTGTTCAAATACAAAGCAACTAACATTTTGGAAGTCAGCCATTTTTGTAATCTTGTAATCCTGTTACTTGTTTTTAGTTAATAGCATCCAACTGCTCTTAAAGTTTTCAAATTGTTCGGGTAATCTTCGCCATGTTTTACAAATGAAAATATAAAATATTACAATAGGTCTGTTCATTTACTTTCCCAGTAAATACTTGCAACGAGAGAATAAAATCAAAATTTACAAAATTACTCTCTTAAATTCTTAAAAATAGTAAAAAGTAAATGAACAATTTTCCAGTAACAATTGTTTTATACACACAATTTTCTTATTGTAGTCCTTTTAAAATGTATATATACTCACATTTTTTTCAATTTTATTGAAAATTCTTATTTTTACATTCTTTCACCACAAAAATAACATTGTAAATAAATAAACAATAACACAAAACATATGAAATATAAGATGCTAACTATTACGAGTTCAAAATAGAACTTGTAATAGTTTGCAACGAGAGAACATTCTCTAAAATTAGATTTTTTCTCTACTTGCAAGTTTTTGGAGTTAATGAACGATTTTCCAGTAACAATTGTTACTAACTAGTAACAACTTTTAGTTATTGAACATAGCTAATATAAAATAATAATACATGATCCATATATTATTTCATTATATTTAAAAGCAAATAATTATCATCAAAAGCTGTAAATTTTGTTGCTGTAATGAAGTAAATAGTATTATTTTGACTTATAAATGATTGCTAAAAATGTATTAAGTTAAAAAACAGATGATGATTTATTTTGATTTGAAAAACATTATATTTAAAAACCTATTTATATTAAACAAGTAACAGAGCTATATTCGGCTGTGCCAAATCTTATATACCCTTCACCAAAGTATACCTTAATTGTATGTTGAAAAAAAATAACAAAAAAAAAAAATAAACCAACACTCAAATACATACAAATTATGCACGCGTGTGTTTGATTTGTAATTCTCATTTCATTTAATTGTAGATTCTACCCAACAACAACATTCTACAATGTAGAATGTTTTTGTTGGGTGTTTGTGCTGTTTACGTCTGATAGAGTTGCTCATATGAGAACTTCCCAGCGGTAAAAATACACATTACGTAAGCGCTTATCTAAGCAATCACCCCTATCGGCAATAACATGTGAAATTTTGTTCCCATGAAATATTCATTTCCCTCGAAGGGAAAATTGCTATCGGGAATATCACGATGAACTTTACATTCACAATAGTTGATTTTGTTTGTAACAGCTGTTTATTGTTTACAAAATTCCATTTAAAAATTTCACAACAAGGGGAATTTTTTCACATGAACAAAGTTGATGAACGAAAAAAGGAAAAGGGAAAATATTTCATGTGAAATATTGATTCGCGATAGGGGTGAATATTTCGTAGCAGTCATTGGTGATTCTTTCGCTTATTTTCCCACTTAGATTTAACATAAAAGTGTCATAGGCTGTATAATCGGTGTGCTCTCGCTTAGAATGTAAGCCACAATATCAGTAGGTGTCACTACTATTTAATTTACATTAAAAGCGGAGTTCTAAGCGAATTTGATGATATGACAATGAAGACTTGCAAATTAGAATGTAATAAATGTAGATTACAATTCTATTTGCATTTGCAAGTTAAGGTATAGTACCATGCATACTGATTTCGTAATAGAAAGAATACTTATGTATATTTTCATATATAAATTTCTGGAGGAAAAACCTTCCATTTTCATTTAATTTATTTATAATTTTTACGGCACTAAAATCAACACCTTCACTTACAGCATAAATATAAATTTTGTTTTTCATGTATAAACAAGAAAGAAAAGGTATTTATTTTTAGTGAATTTTAGTGAAAAATAAAAAACAAAAAAAAAATTAAATAGCTGCTGACTATCCGCTTAAATCGTAATCGAAGTTATAATTAGTACATGATGTGTTGGATTACGCACAGATTATACTATTATACATGACGTTATGACGTTATCGATTATTATCTGGGTACTTTGCTTCATTTACCGCTGGGTTATTATAAACAACTCTCTCTATTTTGTTAGAGAATAAGATTTACAAAGAAACAAAATAGAATTGGTGAATATACCCAGCAGTTAAGCAAGAAGTCAATGTATCCCTTAAAGACAGAAATTGTCACAAATGTCTTATTACTTGGCTGACTCCATTTTATATATTTTGGTCATTTGACACGTGTGTGCACTTTGTAGTGCAGAGAGAAGACAATTGGTTACTTTATACATCCCAAGTAATCTAGCGTGAAGACAATTGACACTTAAGTGTCTCCAAGGAATCTGGAGTGTAGTCACTTTAAATGTTTTGTGAGTACTGGTTTTTTACAAATTGTGTTGATATAATTCTCATACAGTTTATTTTTATTTTTGCTTAAGTATACTGATATCACATGCAACATATCATGAAGTCAGTAGTCACTTTAGTGTCTCTTAATAACATATGGTGAAGTCACTTCAAACTTTTTTTGTACTGCACTTTATTTTACCCACTAGAAGCGTTGACTATTTTCGATCAGCTATCAGATAGTCACATTGTAATCATGCCCTGCTTAGGACATGCACGTGTTAAAATAACTAGTCAAGTAGCTGATCACATTGAGTATACTCAATGTGTATTACACACATCTACATACATATATACACACAACTAAACTTTTAAAAGAAAACAATTGTTTTCTTTTTATTATGCTATTATATACAGTGAATGTCACTTAAAATCGTACACCATCGTAGTCAAATTTTATTCATTAGTTTTAGAAAGTTGATGTTTTGGAAATATTTTAAAATGCTATTTTTATATTGTGTGTGCTATTACCTATCAGAAAATTGGGTATAATTTTAATTACCCTTATCCACAAATAAAAAAATTAGGTAAGACTGTCAGTGCCCAGAATATCAACGCTTCATTTAAAATCTTAAAGGTACTAAAAATAGCAAATGATACCCTACAAAGTATTAGGATTATTTAATATTAACATTTTTTTTAATTTTTAATTATAATTTAATATAATTGTACGAATTTAAGTGAAATATGAATTTTGTGATGTTCTTTAATTTCCATCAATATTTTTTTAACGAATTGAGGTTTTGTTAACTTTATTGTTGAAATACATATTTTTTGTTCCAATTAATAAAATGACTTTTAATTTTTTATATAATCACCTATTATTGCCTGTATAATTTCATAATATTTAAAAAAAAATATATGTTGTACGATTTTGAGTGACACTCACTGTATGTACATGATTTCACGAAACACTAACAAAAACATGGGTTTTTGGGTTTTTTGCTTATATCTCGGTCATTTGTGGACCAATTTTCGATTTTACATAGCAACCGAGCTGGAAGAATTCCGGAGATTTTGATGTATCAATTATGTTTGTATGTTATTTAGGGGATTTGGAAAGTTGATTTCAACACACAGACGGACAGACGAACATGGCTAAATCGATCTATAACGATCCAGAATATATATACTTTATGGGGTCGCAAATGAAAAATGTAGAAATTACAAAGGGAATGACAAACTTATATGTATATACCCTTGCCACTCATGGTGAAGGGTATAAAAATAATTAAACTTTAGATTAAAAAAAAACTTTTTATTTTCCTAATAAAAATTTATTTAAAAAATGTAATGTATTTTTCAGTACTTAATTTATTTTTTCTCTTGTTTTATGATAGGTGTTAAATTTGTCATAGGAGGCGACAGAGAAAATAAAACTCCTACGAATGAATCCATAGAAAATTCTACAATATGGGAAAATATTTGGTCATGTCAAACCGCAATACCTATATACCATATGGCGTTTAGTCCAGATGGTACTCTATTTGCAACATGCGGTCGTAACGATAGACTTGTCAAAATTTGGTATGAAAACAAACAAAGTAAGTAACTCTATCATTTTACAATACTTATTTTATTTTTCAATTCTAGTTGCACTTGTAAACTTAACCCTATATCTATACCTGATACATTTTTGCCATGATAAACGTCAAAATGGTTGTCTAGATAAAAATTGTTAGTTATAGACTCCATTTATTTATTAGTATTATTGATTCGTTAATACAAAATTTAAATTTTCATTTATGTTGTTCAGAAATTTTTAACATTTTTTTATTATAATCTAGTTTACCCGACAGACTAAAGTTCGATTTGTGAAGCTGTGTAAAAATAGTTAAAAAGTGAAACAAAATTTTTGAATGATAATGTTTAATTTACATTTGATTTTAAAATATGTATATACAACGAATCTTATGGTGTTCTATTTACATGTTGATTGAAAGATCGATGTTCAGGTAACCAATTAAAATAAAGAAATACCTTTTTTCGATTGTTTTGCTGTGATATCATCGTTCATTGCAATGCTCTATGATACACGAATTTTTTTTGTTGTTGTCTGGTACGTAAACAAATAATGCTGATAGTGTTCCTACACGGGAACAGGCGACATATGGAACAATAGGGATCCGTGGTAGCAAAACTTGTCCTTTGTACTTCCTTTAAGTATTGTTGCTTCGATGAAGCTATGCATCAGGTTTTTTATCGCAAGTCGGGTGCCATTACAAAGACGTGGTCCGATCAGACTATCAGTTGGAGATTATGAGGCGGTAATCCTGGTAATTCTAGCGAGTTGGATAGTTGACGACATCATCTTGGGAAGTCATCATTCGACATATTCGACAGCAATTTAAATCTTAAAATTTAATTCGTCGACATTGGCTATTCAACAGTGGAACGTTTGTACGAACTGACTCCCTTAAGGCATCGCAATTATATTGTTTTTCGCGTCGCAACTCTTGATTAAATGCATCGTGCATCTGGCGATTGGGAGCTGTCATGCCTAACTCAGATAATACCTTTTTCGACATCATCAATCATATGTCCTCAATTAATGTCAAAGCCTCGTTGAAAAATTTTCTGAATTTGGATCTGAAGTTTTAATACGACTCTTATGCAAAATATCATCACACATGGCATCTTTGTACTTACTTCACAAATCAGTCGGTTTATCTCAACATGCTTCCCATATGTTGAGATGTACGTATTTGATGAGCATTTGACGAAAGCACTGCATCTCCGTGGGAGATGCAGATACACAATTTAACTCTATACGTTACACAATTCAACATTTATAGTTCGTAAATCTCGGAACGATGTTGGGCCACGAACGTTGACTAAAAGCAAACGCAAATAGAAACACTCATCGTTTCTTGGATGTACTGTGTAAATGAGACCTAATGCATCGTATAAAAATAAATGGGGAAAACCTGGAACTGGATTTCCTTGTTTCCGCCGCACAGTGGTATGAGAAAAAAAGATGGAAATAAATCTGTGACTTCTAAACGCTTAGTCCGATTTGAATGAAATTTCACATGCGCAAAGAGGAAATGTTGTCGAGTTTAAGTTTTGAATTTGGACCTCATGGGCCCACCAGGAGAGGGGTCCCCAAAGTAGGACACCTCGGTTATGTTCAATTTTAAAAATGATCCTATTTCTTCGTTTGTTTTCCGATTTCAAAAAAATTACGTATAAGGAATCTTCTCGTATATGGAAAACCTCGTCGTAGATATCAATTATCTCTTATAGCTTAGGAGATATTCGCATTTGAAAATTAAATTTTCAACATTTTTACCCACCGTACTCCGATTTTCTCCATTTTTATAGGTTCAACAACAAATGTATATATTAAATAAAGAAAGAATTGTTGAAAAATCATGACTGGGTCCAAAGTTACATGCATTTGAATTAAAAAAATGCGATTTTTTGCAATTTTTTTGGCAAAAGTACTTTTATTCTTTTTAAGTTATCTAAACAATTTATAAGAGGATGTATAATTAATTTGTACTTTTTGAAAAACTAACTTTACATCAAATATTTTAAATGAAAAAAAATTTATAATTTTTGATAATGAGGGGACCAGGTCCATTCAAAAAACGCCTATTTTTGTATGTAAAATTCAACTTTAGGGCAAAAATTCTCAAATCGCATAATCGATATCAACATATAGAAACCTATTTTAGATGGCCCAATATGTTCTTAATTATTTTGTAAAGGGTTCCGATAACCCCGCGCGTGGAATGTATATTATAGCCAAAAAACAAAAAATTCCATTTTTGGGATTTTTCAATCCTTTTTTGGGAATTGCCGGATTCCTGATTATAAATTCCAGGTAAAATTTCGTTAAAAAAATATTCATAAATAAAAATTTTATTTCAATTTGAAATATTTGTATCGTCGCAAAAATTTAATTAAAAAAAATTTTTGTCATAGTTTTCGAAAGTTATAGATATTATTGAAAAATAGACAAAATTCCCTAACCATTGATATATAACATGTCTACCTTATGTTTTTTACGTGGCAAATTAATTAGGGATAACTTAACACCTCGCAGAGAATTTACCTAACACTGTTATTTTAAATCATAAAAAGGTTGTTAGGTAGGCGCAAACATACTTTTTTATGAATTTCTACAGCCGCTTTTTTACGATCAATCCTTAAATTTTATACCTATATTTGAAAATTGTCGTATTGTTGAAAATTGTCAAGTATTGGTACTCCCTGTAAGCAATATGATGATTTGTGCTCAAAATCGAAGAAAAAAGGTTATCGAATTCTTTAGAAACCCTATCTAAGGAAGAAGTTTCGGACACATTTAAGGCTATGTTAAGAAAAGAAAAACAGCCTTTGGATGCCATTAAAATTGCAACTATTCTTCCAAGCGCATATCCAAGACGACTGAAAAGAATTGTAAAGAGCATACCCACACCATCATCTGATACAACGTTCACTGAGGAAGATGCCATTGTGCTTATGTTGCAACTGGAATTAAGTCGTGATAACTACATAACGTTAAGAAAGGCGCTGTCAGAAAAAGGAGTGGATATTTTACCGTCATATGATAAATTAAATGAAAAGAAGAAGAGCATTATACCATCTCCTATTGAAATAACGGATCGGAAGGCTGTTATTGGACTTGCCCCACTACTAGAAAATACTGCATTAAGGATTGCTTCTGACTTTTACAGACAAAACTAAAAAAAATTAATTCTTGTGATCTTCAACTCATTTGTAAGTGGGGATGTGATGGATTATCTCGGAATATAAACAAATCAACACGAACGAAACCTCATCGGAATATAAAAGTGTATTTATGGCATCGTTTGTTCCATTAAGAATTCGAAAGTATGCTGGCAGCGATTCTCCATCAACCAGTTTCGATGACATTTGGAAGAATTCGACTCCAGGATCAAAAGCTTTTTGTAGGCCAGTAAGCTTTGAATATATGAAGGAATCCAAAACAACAACACAAGATTTAATAAATTGTATTGAAGCGGAAATTAAAAACTTGGAACCGATAACAATCGAAACTGAAAATTATTCATTTAACATTTCCTTTGATTTAAAACTAACGATGATTGATGGGAAAGTTGGCAATGCTATTACAGGAACATCATCTACTTGGTACTGCTACATATGTGGTGACAAAAATCCGAATTTTCGAATATTACAAAGGAGAGGACAATTAATGAGGAAACGCTAAAATTCGGAATATCACCGTTACATGCCCGCATACGATTTCTGGAACATTTTCTACATATAGCATATGATTTAAAGTACAGAAGCATACCGGAAAACGCAAACAAAACAGCAAATAACAATAAAGAGCTAGTGCAAATGAGAGCCAGTGAGAAAAGAAGAATTCAAAAAGCGGATGGGATTAAATATTGACAAGCCACTCGCAAGATATGAAAGCACTAACGATGGAAATACCGCTAGGCGATTTTTCAAACATTTTGAAACTACCTCAGAAATAACCGGAATTAATATGGAATTACTGCAAAAAGTCAATATTATTCTAATGGCTATAAATAGTAAGCATAAAGTGAACGCATCAAAATTTGGAGAGTATTCTACAGAAATTTCTGAATTACTTTTGAAATTATATCCCTGGAAAGAAATGACACCTACAGTTCACAAGATATTATGTCATGGAAACATCATCATTCAACATAATATTTTGCCTTTAGGAAAGCTTACAGAAGAACCCTAAGAATCAAGGAATAGAGACTTTAAGCATATTCATTAGTTTAGCTCAAGGAAGTGTTCTAGAATGTCTCAAAATGAAGATATTTTTAATAATTTAATTCTATCTTCTGATCCTGTATTATCTACAATAAGGAAACGTTGGACTTGTTACAGAACATTAGCATTTGAAAATATTCATGAATTTAAAGACTTACTTTATACTACTACTGTGATTCCGATTATTTTACAAAATTATATCAATTTATTATACATTTTTTAAATAAAGAATATTTTTATATAAAATAATTACTTGTTTTTTTATTATTTATATAGGTATAAAATTTAAGGATTGATCGTAAAAAAGTGGCTGTAGAAATTCATAAAAGTATGTTTGCGCCAACCTAACAAACCTTTTTATGACTGAAAATAGCAGTGTTAGGTAAATTCTGTGCGTGGTGTTTTCCCTAATTAATTTGCCACGTAAAAGACATAAGGTAGACGTGTTATATATCAATGGTTAGGGAATTTTGTCTATTTTTCAATAATGTATATAACTTTTGTCAATTAAAAAAACATGGAATACTTTTTCGAAAAATATGACAAACATTTTTTTTAATTTAATTTTTGCGACGATACAAATATTTCAAATTGAAATAAAATTTTTATTTATGAATATTTTTTAATGAAATTTTACTGGAATTTATAATCAGGAATCCGGCAATTCCCAAAAAAGGTTTTAAAAATTACAAAAATGGATTTTTTTGTTTTTTGGCTATAATATCCATACCAGGGGCGGGGTTATCGGAACCCTTTACAAAATAATTAAGAACATATTGGGCCATCTAAAATAGGTTTCTATATTTTGATATCGACTATGCGATTTGAGAATTTTTGCCCTAAAGTTGAATTTTACATACAAAAATAGGCGTTTTTTGAATGGACCTGGTCCCCTCGTTATCAAAAATTATCAATTTTTTTTTCATTTAAAATATTTGATGTACATCCTCTTAGAAATTTTTTAGATAACTTAAAAAGAATAAAAGTACTTTTTTCCCAAGAAATTGCAAAAAATTGCCTTTTTTAAATTTTTGAAATTCAAATGCATGTAACTTTGGACCCAGTCATGATTTTTAAACAATTATTTCTTTATTTGATATATACATCAAAAAACTGGAGTAGGGTGGGTAAAAATGTTGAAAATTTAATTTTCAAATGCGAATATCTCCTAAGCTATTGCAAGACGTATATTGCATATACGTCGGAAAACAAACGAAGAAATAGGATCATTTTTAAAATTGAACATACCCGAGGTGTCCTACTTTGGGGACCCCGCTCCTGGTGGGCCCATGAGGTCCAAATTCAAAACTTAAACTCGACAACACTTCCTCTTTGCGCATGTGATATTTCATTCAAATCGACAGTGGCAATGACAAAATCCCGGTTGTCATTTCGACTGGCTGCATTCAATTTTCCTTAGCTTTCTGCCAGTTCACCAAATCAAAATCCGAACTCATCCGAAAGGTGTTTCCAAACATTGAATAACTTGAACTTGCTATATTGGCTGCGAAAAACATTGATGTCGACGAATTGAATTTTAATATTCAAAGTGAAATTGCTGTCGTATTGATGACGTACAATTCGGTTGATTCCGTTACTTCCCAAGATGATTTCGTCAAGTATCCAACCGAGTTTTTAAACTCTCTGGAATTACCTCGATTACAGACTCACAATCTCCAACTGAAAGTCGGATCGGTAATCATAATGTTACGAATCAAGAACCAACCACGTCTTTGTAATGGCACACGACTTGCGGTAAAAAACCTGATGAATAACGTCATCGAAGCAACAATACTTATAGGAAAGTACAAGGCAGAAGACCTTTTGATACCACAGATGCCTCCGACCGACATGCCATTCAATTTTAAATTCAAGTAACAAATCTCAAGGGCAGTCATAGCATGTTTGCGACATTAACCTTGAAAATCCATACTTCTCGCATGGTCAATTGTATGTCCCCTATTCCGTGTCGGATCAGCATTCTATGTTTACTCGCCAGACAACAAAACAAAAAATATCGTGGTCAATTGTATGTCCCCTGTTCCGTGTCGGATCAGCATTATTTGTTTACGCGTCAGACAATAAAACAAAAAATGTCGTGTATCATAGAGCATTGCAATGAACGAAATTATGATATAACAGCAAAAAAATCGAAAAAAGTATTTCTTTATTTTAATTGGTTACCTGAACAAGCATAGAGTTAGAATTAGAGACGAAACTGAGAGTAAAAATAATTACTCTCTCCCAAATTTTATGGCTGACACAACAACAAAATTCATTGATTACATGTATTTTGTTGTTGCAGGACTTAGAATTTTGACTTAAGTTTATATATTTTGACTTAAGTTTATAGAATTTTGACTTAAGTTTATATATTTCAAACAGCTTCTCACAAATCGAACACAAAGATTTTTTAATTTGGATAGGACAACGTCTGTCGGGTCAGCTAGTATCTAATAACACTGTATAACAGCATTTTTGGAACAGACTAGCGATCTTCCACAAAAATGATCCCCATAAAATTCCACAACATAACTCTGAGAATAAGAATTCTCTCAGATATTAACTTGCAACATTTTTTTCAGTTAGTATAATGCTCCCTTCGATCAAAAAGTGAAAACTTTGACCCACTGTAAACAAAAAAATTCAGACCAGCTTGACTATAACATTATTCTACCAAAATGATCTACTCAACATGCCCTTTCAGAATTATAGGGTCGCTATTCTGTTCCAAAAATGCTGTTGGACAGTGTTATTAGTTCAACTAATAGTTTAGTTCATGAAGAAGTTGCCAGATTTTTTTAAAATATCATGTATATTTGCGATAAAATTCTAAAGAAAATAATACAAACTTTATAAAAATTATCTACCCATCCAAAGTTGACATCATTTTATATGTTTCATCTTTTGATGCGTGTATTTTTTAAGTTTTTTCCAAAAAAACGTCTCCAATTTTTTCTTTTTAAGGAAAAAAATTTTTGGGATCTATAAACAATTTTTCCCTGCAAAAAACAATTTTTTTAAATGATAGACATTTACTCACAATCATTGGTGATAACTACGGAATCAGTGGAGATATTTTAGAATATATTAGTACAAAATACTGTTAAATCACATATTTTAATCATGTTTTTTTTTTATTTGTTTTAGTTTTGTTTCCATCAAAAAGTTCATCTAAAGCTACTACTAAAGATGAAGGAAAAGAGTTAAACTTCACTTATGTGTATATTGCACATCCACGAGCAGTTACAAACATAATATGGCGAAAAACAAGCAAATACATGCCAAAAGGTTCTGTTTCTAACATGATCGTTACTTCATGTCTTGACAATATTTGCCGAATTTGGATTGAAACGGTTTTACCGGATGATGGACTAATAAATATGACTCAATTTGATCCCCTAGCTTCACAAAATCCAAAGTTCAGAACTCATAGACACAAACATAGATTTATGCAGAGACTCAAACACATGAAAACTTGTTTCCACATACGTCGCCATGCAAAGAATGGTTCAAATGTAGGGACATCAACCTTAAATATGGTGGCTAATAGTTATCCCGGTCCTATACCATCGCTTCCATCATCATGTAGTGTACACGATTTTCACTCCTATGGATTCCATGGTACCGGAATATCACAAGGCGTTCATTTCCATTTAGCTGCTTCTATAAATGCAGAAACAGACATACCTTTGGTCCCGTCAATGCATTCCAACAGTTCGGATCCTTCAACACAGAACAACTTTATTCTTCATTGGTTGAATAACAAGGAAATGAATTTTACACTTCAAGCTGAAGCCATACTTCAAGAGTTAACTAAAAAAGTGATTGATGAGGAAAATAATACAGCAACAGGCAATTCCGATTTAATGGATAATTATTCCAATGGTGGGCCACCAAAAAAGAAATATGTACGCAACGGGTCAAAATCAGTGTCTGTGGATGACAATAGTGCTGCTGGCGATGAGAGTAAAGCTTCAAATTTGCAAAATATTAATTCAATGTCAAATACTACTTCTCTAAATTCCCTGAATAACGATAATAATTCGATTGTAAATCAATTAACAGATTCATTAGATATAAAAATTGACTGTTTATTACGGGACTGGCATCAGAGTCCAGATTTATTATTTGCTATCCATCCAGTTGACGGAAGCTACTTAATTTGGGTGGTTGAATGGCTGGACGACTATTATCCTGGTTCATTTCGGCAAGCACAGGTTTCTTTCTCAACCAGAATCCCGAATGCATTTCCTCTTGGAGATTCAATGTCCATGTCAACAATGGTTAGCTTGTATAATACCGGTACACATCCGTTAGTTTTCCGGGAAATTGCAAACAATGTTAAAAGTAAGGATAACGATGTGTCGGAGGAAGATGAAATTTTAATGAAAGACGAATCAGATGAGCATGACGATGAAAACGATAATGTTTCTGTTCAGAATTCCAAAGGCAGCGATGATATGAACGACGGTTCTGATGATAAAACTAAAGACTCCCAGACAGGAAGTATTTCTACGGACATTTCACCATCCGTATCTATGGTTACTAAACATTCAAATGGCACTTTAAATCTGTGGCAACTTTCTTTTGCATACAAAACCAAATTCACGCAGGTTTTGAGTATTGGGCATGTCAGTCGGGTTTCCGGTCACAGATTCCGTGTAAATGACATTAATTGTCATCCAGTTTTACCCTTATTAGTATCAACGTCTCATCACAATTTGCCAGAATTTGAAAATAAATCTACAACAAGTGCAGGATCAAATTTTGACTCAAATGGTATAAATGATGCGGATCACGTATTTACTACATCTGGATTTTGTTCCGAACTAATATTATGGAGGGTAGACTCAGTAGGTCCGCTTTGTCATACGGGTGGAGTCAGCGAACTTGCTCGCATTAATTCTCCTGAAATATCGGCGTTTAGTAATGTTGCTTGGATTCCTACACTGTTACCCAGCACAACTCTTGGCAGTTACAGTAACTCTCCTTCTGCTTGTTTTGTGGCAAGCGATGGCGAAAATTTACGTGTCTACCAAGCTGTAATAGACGCGAGAACACTATTAGCAGAAATTTCAGCATCTGAATGTGTAACTAAATTACAGAAATCAGCATCGATTTCTTCTTTGTATTCGAATGCATCCTCAACAATTAAAGGCCTAAAATCAGCAATTCATGACAAACTTAAGGTAGTGTCGCAACAGTCTACAGCTCGCCCTGGATGCATTATTCAGCTGGATCCGATATCTGATGCAAAACACGATTGGCAAAATACACAATTTTTACATGTGTTTCAAGCTCAGTTAATAACTGGTGGAGAACTATCAAAAACAGATGATGCAACTCCCAAACGCAGTAATCAAAACGACATGGACGCTATGGTAGATCTACAACAAAATGCTGAATTTGAAGAGCCATTTTACATTGTTATTATAGAAAAAACAGTTAAGGGAAGTACTATTCATATGTGGCGTATTATAATATCTTCAAAGCAGCAGAAATCCTTCCTTTCGGAAACAGCGATGTATGTTCCCGACAGCAATATTACACAAGATGTTGAAGATATTGATGCATATCGCAAATCTTCCGAAATCAATATTGATGCAGCAGAGTCAAACATAAAAGCAGATAATGTTGAACCTCCGCACATTGTTATTACTACCGAAAAAGTTTGTACCCAGGAATTGCCGCTACCTGACGGTGTTGATGTAATACATGCATCACCAGCTGCCGGACATCTTAGCTCGTCTTCAATATATCCAGCATGTTATGCCCCATACATTATAGTTACAGCATGCTCTGATTCTATATCCAGATTTTGGAAATGTGAATCTACTTGCATCGACGATAGTGTCAAATTTCCAAGTGATCATAATCTATATGAATGGTCGGAGTGGAAAATGTTCAGTAAAAAACAGGATTCTGCAATAGAAATACCTGGACAGCCATTAAACATAAGCGCTGCTTATTCCGGCCGCGTAGCCTGTGCCTATAAATATGGTAAGAGTTTCACGCGGCCAAATAAATGTGGAGATCCAGATTCTAGATACATAAACCTCTGCGTAGGTATATTTGAATGCGAAAGTTCGGGAGGAAGTGAATGGGTTCTTGAAGATACTATACACTTGAAAAATATTCACTTGCCAAGAATAAACATTGACCATGGTATTGATCTGAGCTACTTGCATGATAATCGAATTCTGCAAAAGAAGCAACGACTTAACCAAGTATTACACAATTTTACAGTTCACGATGAATTGAGGTCTCCTCGCAGTGGAGATTCCACGCCAGAAATAAACACAAAAAGTCACACTGGTCTTCTAGCTGTTCCTAGTTTCAGTACTTTACAATCATTAAGAAAAAGTATTGCTGAAAATGGGAACACATGCCCTTTAACGCAGAAACATTTGGTACAACTTGATTGGGTTTCTAAAGAGGATGGATCCCATATTCTTACCGTCGCAGTTGGTAGCAAAATTCTTTTGTACACCCCAGTTTCATCCGATATTGCTCAAGCTAATATAAAAGCAATGAAGGAATCTAGATCAGCAAATCGTCCCATTTTACGCAAAGCAAGCTCACTAGCACAGCCCCATTTCAATGACGAAATTCGTTGGATGAAGTTGAGACAAATCGATTTAGAAACTGCGGATGGTTTGCCCCCTTTGCCTATGCAAATTTCGTGGGTGCGAGATGGTATATTGGTCGTTGCCATGGATTCTGAAATGCATGTATATTCGCAGTGGAAACCACGCTACAGTCAACAACACAGCGTGGAAGACATTTTTGATACTAGAAACTTACGTGATGAAGATTTGAGATCGATTGCAAATGAATCGTCTAAACTTAGGTTGAAAAATGCCGCTTCAATGCCTTTAATGAGCAAAGTAAGCACTGCGAATCTGCAACTACTTTCCAAAGACAAAAAGAAAGTCCCTGGTACTAGTTCAGCAAATACGCAGAGTACATCTGATGCAACTATTAATGAAGATTATATGACAGATTTTGGACTATTCCAAGCATCTCGCATAGCATGTCCAGTATTACCTCAATATCATCCTAAGCAGTTGATGGAACTGTTAAATTGTGGTAAAATCCGATGGGTTAAAGCTATTTTAGCACATTTAGTTCGTTGTTTGAGTGTCCCCAGTATTAGAGGAGTAAATAATGAGAGTGACGACGCCTCTATAAGACAGGTAATTAACCGATATGTATTAAATAGCGAATATTTTACCATTGTAATGTTTTCTCTAACTTAATAAGTCAAAACTAATCCGTTAGACAAATATTAATGCACGATTTTCAAGAAAATTCTTACATTTGTGTCCATGTGTGACACAAAAAAAACTTAAAAGTACCAAATTGAAAATTATAAAAGAAATTGGTTATAGTGCATTTACACCGAGGCGAAATCTAGTGGATTTTAATTGAAATCTTGTTCAAAATCTATACCGTTTACACCGCTGTTTTCTGACATTTAGCAAGATTTCATTTAATAACAAAAACAGCTGACTAACAAAACCCGCAGTAAATAAGTAAATTTTTAGTATTATAATTTATAAATTTAACTTTTATTCATATTTGCATCCATTGAAAATATTTATCAAACGCTAAAATTGTTCCTCACTTTTTATATTATTTTTTTTATTTGTATCTGTCAAATTTTATTTGTACAGTGCTGTATTTTTTAGTCAGTTATGAAGAAATTCACGGTTGCATCACTTGGTACTGAGTAGATTTGAGGAGATTTCCCCAAAATCTAGTCACGAAGTAGATTTCATTTTGTATGGGAAATCTCGTCAAAATAACTAGATTTGGCTCGAAATCTCATATGTACTAGATTTCGCTCAGTGTAAATGCACTATTACAATTAAAATAAATTTTGTTGCAAATCGGAACGACAAAGCTAAAACAATATTCACCGTTATCGTAGTTGGCGTTTTTGTGTCGTTTATTGAGCGTTTTTATAAAATGGTATCGTGATTGGCGAAAACGCCAATAAATACGACTCTGTATACAAATCTATTACAAACTACCCGTTAAAACGGTATCGTGTTTGGCGTATTTGCCTGTCAAAACAGAAAAACTGTCGTTAGAAAATTTACTCACGACAAGAGTAGAAACAAGTAATAAATTTTACATAAAATTTTTTTCAGATGATTTTCAAGCCTTTTTGATTAAAAATTACGACGCAAGCTCAATATTTTAAGTTGGTTAAAATAATGGAAAAGAAAACGTATTTGGCTAGATGCATTAATAAAGGTTTAAATAAAATAAACATAAAAAAGAGTTGATGAAATCGCAGACGACCTAAATTCCGTACAGGTGAGGGTTGGTTGAAGGTATGGGCGGACTTCAAATTTAAATTAAAAAAACTGGCGCACAATGCCGAAAGTCATGCTACAGGTAGTGGAAATTTTAAACAGTTTATATTATCACCATTAGAAGAGGCTGCAGTAAATTTATTGGATATGTACTAAAGGCCTGCACAAGACAACATTTTGTAGAAAAATGTCTTACTTCAAAATTTGATGCTTTGTTTTGTTGTGTCGACGCGCACATCATGTTGTTCAATGTCATCGCGCCGCGAAAACTATGTTGTACCATGTCACACACTGGTTCAAGGGCGGCATTAATTAATTTTTTTCATGTCTTCTGATCTACCTTATTTTTTCACAATTTGTAATAAACAATCTAATTATCATGTACCAAAAATATTAGGCTTATATCTTTATTACTTTTTTGTCCACAGACATTCAAAGGTGACCTAAGTGACTGCGTTTGAAATGACCGTATTATATATGCTACCTTTTATCGCTTCATGCTGTCAAAATATTCTTGTAATGACACTATAATGATTTTTTTCATAGAATTGGATGTTACAAATGATATATATGCAAATAAAAAAAATTTTGAAAATTAAAAAAAAAAAAATTTTTACTACTATAAATTGTCCAAAAATATTTATTTTCTCCAACTTCTATGGATTGTACCTATTGATCTCCAACGACCTCTAGCCCGAGACTTATATCGAATTAAAGCCTGAAGTCTCAGCTAACGATTAATTAAAAATTCAGCTGTCCGTTTTTGCCCCTAAGCAATTCCGGTACAAAAAACAAAAAAAAAGTTAGGAAAAATTTGCTTCACAAGCATGTTATTGGGCATGCAATAACAGCTTTTTTTTTAAAAATAATTCGGTATCTCGGGAACTATTGGAGATATTATTACGAAATTTTACATGGTTAGAGCTGAGGTGTTTTCGAGTTGATTCGTAGTTGTTCAGCTTCCTACGGCTAATGGGGGCCAGTATGTGGCCCCTCAAATTTGGTCACCTCGGATCTCAAATTTTTAAAAAAATCGCCAAAAATCCATTTATGATCCGAATAAGCTGAAATTTAAAATATAAATAGTACTTGAGAAGATCTACTAAAAATACGCTTAGATTTGTAGGTTATATATATATTTTGAAGAGATATTTAGGTTTATTGATTTATTTTTTTTAATTTTGCTCGATCTTGTTTTGGTTTTTTAGATATGGCGGGCCAACGGAGGGTCGAAATTTTTTTTTAACAGCGTCAGCCATATTGGCGATAAAATTCTAAATAAAATAAAAACAACTTGGAGACAGTTATGTCATCCCTATAAAAAGTTACATGCATCCAAAGTTAGAAAATGTAAAAACTAAAAAAAAAATTATAATATGGTGATTTTCCATGAAGAAAAATATAAATTTGAATTAATGTAAAATTTAAACGATTAAAGATATCATAACAAAATTTGGAACCCAAATGTCCTTAAATCAATGGCATTATAATTTTTGACATTTTTTATTTTCAAATACCGAAATTCCTGAAACGGGGAAAATGTGTTCCAAAAACTCAGTTTTTTTTTAGAAAACTGCCTACTGTGACGTTATTTACCGTGTGATAGTAAAAAAACTCTGCAAGTATTTAAGAAACATATAGGGCTATACAAATAGAGGGCCATTTCAAGGATTGATGCTTTGCCTTTTTAAAATTTTTTACTCAAACCAAAATTTTTTTTTTTTTAAATTGGCCAAGTTTGGATAGTTCTATGGAGTGTTATGTTCGTTTAAGTGAGCCAAATTTTAGTTTACACGCTTTTCCATTAAGTTCTCTTTCCGGATCATATACAAATTCTATATAGTTTCGAAGAAAATTTGTTTCTACAAAAGAAAAAATATAGGCACTTTTTTGGTAAAAAACGTAAAAAATACGGACTTTTTACATGTTCCAAATTTGGATGAGTGTAAGTTTTTATAGGGACGACATGACTCGTAGCAAGTTGTTTGTATTTTATTTAGAATTTTATCGCCAATATAGCTGATTTTGTAAAAAAAAAATTTCGACCATCCGTTGGCCCGCCATAACTAAAAAACCAAAAAAAGATCGAGCAAAATTAAAAAAAATAAATCAATAAACCTAAATATCTCTTCAACTAATAGAGATAACCTACATGTGTAAACGTATTTTTAGTAGATCTTCTCAAGGACTATTTATATTTTAAATTTTAGCTCATTCGGATCATAAATGGATTTTTGGCGATTTTTTTAAAAATTTAAGACCCGAGGTGACCAAATTTGAGGGGCCACGTACTGGCCCCCATTACCCCTAGGAAGCTGAACAACTGCAAATCAACTCGAAAACACCTCAGCTCCAATCATGTGAAATTTCGTAATAATATCTCTAATAGTTCCCGAGATACCGAATTATTGCCAAAAAAATACGTTTCTGAACCACTGTGTGTCATCGCGCTACGAAAACCGTGTTGTACCATGTCATGCGTATAACTATTGATGTTGCTGTTATTATGTGTGGTAGCTTGAGTTGAATTGATGTTAACAAGTGTCGCATTGTTAGCCAGAATAAAATTACAAACCAGAATGAAATTGTACACAACTGCTGAATAGTGAAAATCTGAGAAATATTATTATTAAGCATTATATATTTTTTTATATTTAGAACAAATAATAGGATTTTTAAAAAATATAAATAATAAAGTGTAACACAGAAAAAAAGAAATTCATTATTGGAATGAATTTTTTAATAAATATTATTAATCGAACATGAATTTTTTTCCAAACTTTTTTCATTCAGAATAAGAACATGTTCATAAATATTATAAAATTGTATATGAAGGAAATTTTTACACAAATTTGTTGCTATTTTATAATAAATTGCATTACTCAATGATTTATGTAGTTCAAATATTTTTGTATAATATCCCAATATTAGCCAATATTTCTAAAGGTTCGTTCACACATGGCAAATATTTGACGAAAAAGACGTAACCGCAAAAAAATATATTTTAATTCTTTTATTTATTGTCAAAAACTCCTTTTACTTAAGACAATTCAAAACAAATATTTAGTTTTATTTTATTTGATGCTGTTTGTTCTTACAAAACACTTGTAAGAGCAAACACGTCAAACAAATTTGTGCTTAAAAAAGTGGTTACAGTTTTTTGAGCAAATATTTGTCATGTGTGACCGTACCTTAAATGTATTGAAAAGTCTGAAAGCATTTTATCTTCTTCAAAAAATGCAGTAAATTTCGCCCATATTTTCTCAATGTCTAGCTGAAAATCATAAAAAATTATGTACATAAATATTTTCCAGAAAAATTTTAAACATTTTTGAATAACATAAAAATGTATGTAAATGAAAATTTAAATAATTTTTTTCAAGCCGCCTAGATTTTATTTGAAAACAAAAAATAGGAAAAAAATCATACTACATATTTATAAATGTTATGAATTGAAATCAATTCGTTTTATTTAAGTTAAAACTATTTTTCTGAGAAGTTACGCAATAAAAGCATTACTAAATGGCCTACACTTGTTCTTCAAATCGTTGGGCAGTTGAATTTGTTCCATTGGAACATTTTCGAAGATTTATAATTTTTGTAGCAATTATGCCGCGAAAGATTCAGAGACACTTCATTAAATTTAAACACGTTTTACAACGAGTATAATAAACGAAGTTTTTGATAACTTCATCGTTGTCTTTAATATCATTAAATAGGTTATATACTTCACTCCATGAATGCCTCTTCACTGTAGTGAATACACCGTTAACAATTTATACTTTAATTTCATTTGCTTTAATTAAACACCATCTAATAGGCCAATTCGCTATGTTCATGGAGTTTTATTTTATTTAGCAATGTAATTATTAAATGCCCCGTTAGTACCCTTTTACAATGCAGAAACTGAAAGGCAGACATTTTGAATTCTCTTTTGAACTAACCTAAACCTTTGTAAAACACACTCTACCTCTTCAACCCCTCGCCCATAAACTTCGTCTGTCTGGCTTTCAATTTCTGCATTGTAAAAGGGGATTTAATAATATTCCAGCGGTTGTACCTAAGACAGGTAATATTAAAATATGTGAAAAACATTACATTTTTAATTCCATGAAAATTATTGGCATTTTATGGTAATATTTTTAAGGTATTTAAGGTAATATTACTAAATATTGTAAAATTTTCCAAAACATTGAAAACCCCATTGATGTACTTTCGTATTTTTATTTTGACCTACTACCCAGCAAAAACTTTACTTACAAATAAGCCGAAAAATAAGGGGAATTTGACGATTCGACTACTAACTTTTCTACTGTAAGAAGTCATTATTTTTGTTCGCGATGTCCCAAAAGTAATCCTTTATATTTTGGCCGGAAATAAGTTGTTTTGTTAGTAGAGTTATTTATAGAATTTTATATTTGCAAACAAAAAATAAAAAAAAAAATTAAGTCGCAGCCAAGAGTCGAACCATCAACCATCCGTTTGCTAGTCTGTTGTTGTACTCACTACACCACTGCTTAGTTATTTTATTGTGCGTCAAATAATGGTTTTCACACAGAAATGCAATATTCTTTTCTGTTTTTCTAAAAATAAACATGCAATAAAAAAATGGGCAAATTGAAAAAAAGTAACAGTTTTTTTGTTTTGTTTGTTTATTTTATAGTAAAGTCTAAAAAACAAAAACAGTATACTTAAAAAGTAAGTTATTAAAAAAGACGTTACTTAAGTAGCAATTGTAGTTTTGAAAGCGAAGTTTTTGCTGGGTATATAATATAAATATAAATTTCAGTTGTATTTTTAAGGCCTTATTCATAATCAATTTTTAAATTTATAAAAGGTTTATAAGACAGAATTTCCATACAAAATTTGTTTATAGGGGTTATAGTCTATTTTTTCTTATTGCACACAATAAATACTACAAATGAATTGAAATCATCTCATACAACAAATGCCTCATACATGATTTAAACGACTTGAAATTATTTTCCATGTCATTCATGTCATCTGTTAATTTTTTAGTGTTGTGTGTGTTATGATGTTGATAAAATGGTGCTGCATTTGCTTTTTGTTTTGATATACATTGCCTTTGCGTGTTGCTGTTAAGTAGGTAAAAGAACATGACATGACAAAAGCATCATGTGGCAATTGTCTTCATGTTAAACAATGCAGCTTATGCAGGTCTTTAATATGCCACACTATTGCACAATACAAAGAACCTTTCGGTCTTAAGCGACCGTTATGTGTTTCTCCAAAGCAAAATATCTCGGTTGAACAAATGTTCGATATTATTTTAAATGAAGAAAACGATGAAACTGCTGCTAAAAGGCGTAAAATAAGTTCTAGTGTTACTTTTAAAAAATCGTCATCATCTTCTTCAAAAGATGAATAAAAGCGCACACTCAACATATTTATTTAAAAAATAAATTAATTTTTATTTAAGCCGCATTAATAAAATTTAAATGAATTTTTGTAAACAGCTGTGATTTTTGACAGTTGTTATAACAGTTCAGAATCAAATAAAATTAGGTAATCTGTTATGATTCTTTTACTTTGCTGGCGTAGTCGAAAATTTTTCACGATACAATTGAATTTTAAATACGCCTACAAATACGACAGTCGTCTAAATACGCCTATGCCGACCACGATAAGGGTGAATGAATGTTTAAATTAGATTTATTGTTGTAACAATTCCACTTCTGTCGAAAGTTCTTTCTTGGGGAAAAAAAACTTTCGACCGATACAGCTGTTTTTCCGGAGCTTATATCTAACAGTCGTGGGAACGACAGAATTATATTTAGAAATTCCAGGGAAGCTAGTGACAGAAGGTTTCCTTATACAACAAATTGTTGAACCTGAATATGAAGGACAATAAAGATATTTAAATATTTTTTGTGATACTACTGAAAAATTTTCTGATGTTGGAATACGCCTACAAGATGAATTACTCGTCATCATTTTATTATCAAGCCGAAAATTTTGTTGTAGCAATGGGAACAAGAGATTCCTTGTCAGTATTAGGAACATTAAAACTTAAATTATTGGAAGACTACGAGTGTTCAAATCAACAAAATATGCAGCAAGCTATCGGTGATACTAAAAAGGAAGTGGGAAACAAGAATTTTAAAAATAATGAATCTGCTAAGGTAACAAAAGGAAAACGTTTCATATGTGGTAAGAAGGGTTATTACGCAAATAAGTGTAACTCAAAACGAGATCATCAAAAATCTTACTCCTTAATTACAATGGCAAAATCTGAAAAAGTAAATACAACCTGGTACCAAATTATACCAAGTAGTCCAACTCTCTATTTCAACACACTTGTGAGAGAATTATACACATCAAAAGTCTCGAGATTTTAATTATAAATTGTAGAATAAATATACACGTAAATTCACTAACACACATTATTTTATAATTTTTTCAACACATTTAACACTTTTTCTTTTCCGAAGCACGTCCATATCGCACAAACTAAAAAATATTTTTTTTTTTTATTAATTTTGACGTTTTATTTTGCTTGTGGTAGGTTTTAAAATATAGAACAGAGTTTAAATTTTTGGTATTGAAAATAGAACAAAATTTAAATAAATTAAAATTTAAACATTTTTTAGAACTCTGTGTGTCTGGTGAAAATTCAAAAGGCACCAACACATATACATTTTTGTTACTAACACATCAAAGTAGGCAACGCATTAGATTCACATACTGGTTACATAGCGTCAGTTACCTCACTAGCTTTGTAACTGGTTACTTGATCAGCTACTTGACTAGTTATTTTAACACTTACATGTCCTAAGCAGGGGTTCAATTGACTCTTTTGATACAATGTGACTATCTGATAGCTGATCGAAAGTAGTCAACGCTTCTGGTGGGTAAAATAAAGTGCAGTACAAACAAAAAAAGTATGAAGTGGCTTCTCCATAGGTTACTAAGAGATACTAAAGTGACTATTGACTTCATGCTATGTTTCATGGGATACCAGATACTTAAGCAAAAATAAAAATAAACTGTATGAGAATTACATCAACACAATTTGTATAAAACCAGTTTGTACGAATTACTCACAAAACGTTTAAAGTGACTACACTCCAGATTACTTAGAGACACTTAAGTGTCAATTGTCTTCACGCTAGATTACTTGGGATGTATAAAGTAACCAATTGTCTTCTCTCTGCACTACAAAGTGCACACACGTGTCAAATGACCAAAATATATAAATTGGAGTTAGCCAAGTGATAAGACATTTGTAACAATTACTGTCTTTAAGGGATACATTAACTACTTGCTTAACTGCTGGGTACTTTTTCACTAACACATGTATAGAGTTAGGTACTGCTGTCAAAGAGTTGGACTACTTGTTATACTTTGCCTGGTACATTGATAGTGAAACTACAAGTCATATGTGTGTCAATCGCCAAATATTTACAAAATTGAATAAACGCAATGACAATATAATGTTAGAAAATAAAAAATCAATTGTTGCCGAAGAAACTGTTAATATTTTCGTTAATAATAGCACAATTGAATTAAAAGATGTTTCATATTCTCCAGATTTGAATGGAAATTTTCTGTCCGTCAGCAAAATTGTTCAATATAGTGGTAAAATGTTTATAATGATTTTGTTCTAAAAGCTAGATAAGAGGACAACCTATTTGTTTTTGATGTTAAAGAACTAAAGGAGAAAATATGTGCAGTAAGTGCAAGCAATGAAATTTGGCATCGTCGGTATGGACATCAATTATCAAAATCTGTATAAATTATCCAATATTTTGTAACTCAAGATTTAAAATTTTTGAATTTTTTTGCAAAATCAAAAACTTTGTTGACTTTTTTTAAAAAAATTGACCCATTTATTAATTTTTTTTTTGCTCAGAAGAAAGCTTATGTGTTTTCCTTTAACACCCTTTTTGTCGCTTAGTGGGATGCGAGTGGGATATCTATAAAAAAAATGTTTTGTAACTCAAGACATACAATTTTTTACTTTTTTTTGAAAAATCAAAAACCTTTTTGACTTTTTTTTTCCAAGATGGACTCTTTTTTTATTAATTTTTTTTTCTCAAAAGAAAGCTTAGGTCTTTTCCTTTAAAACCTTTTTGGTCGCTTAGTGGGATGCGAGTGGGATATCTATCAAAATAAATGTTTTGTAACTCAAGACAAAGCCTTTCCGATGGTATGTAACATACCCAACTAAAATTTCATAGCCTCGATACTGTAATACCCATAATATGTTAACCTCAGGAATAAAAATCACTTTTTTTCTATGGAAATGTTGAATAATTTAATTTTGTTATTTATTTGTAATAATAATTAATTTAATATATAATAATAATAATAAAAAGATGAATAATTTAGTAAAATTTAATCTTAATCACAATAGATCAATTTATATAATAACTATTTTTACACTTAATTTATGAAGTTTTTAAATTTTCAAATATCCATACTTTTATCCTCCTTATTTGTCACCTTTATTAGCTGCTTTTTTTTGTCAATCCTTTCTTGGCGTTATTAGATTCAGCTACTGATTTCGCTGCTGGCTTCTTTTTTGGCTTTGGAAAGAAATCGCATTGAGTAGATGCAGAAAACTTTTTTAATTTGAGTCTTCCATCGACAAGCGGTATGAAAGCATGGTATTGAGCAGTGCCATCGATTGTTACCGCAGCATCGAATCTGCTCTTTAGTGTTTTCAATGTTTCCTCATGATCCTCTTTGCTACTAAAAACTATTTTAGTTTCTTTACAATAATTCTTTGCCCAATGGAATAAAGCAGTCGCATCTAAGATGCGATCTTGATGAGAGCACTGGAGGCTATACTTCGCTGCATTTCTTTTGAGGTTTGCTCCAATACCATCACATGCTCCTTTACCATGAGCAGTAGGATGAAAATGCCACTCAGCTGGCATTCCAAAATCTTTTTCATGAGCTGTAAGATTTGCGAAGCTACTTTTGTTTTTAAAATGTTGACGAGCTCCGTCCGAAACGTAGTATACCTTTTCTACTGTAAATTTTGATTTTAGATAATTTAGTATTATCTTCTGGTACTCATAAACTGCAACGGTGTCATGTTTTAATGTGTTTCAAATGTGTTTTCAAGTCCTTGAAGAATGACCACTGCTCTTTGACTAAAAAGTCATGGGTTCTCAAATTTAGCAATCCTCTACACAGTTCTTCCACAAAATCATCCACATTTAAAATTATGGTTTTCAGTGTGCATCTTTCAGTCTGAAGCCAAGATTCAAATTTTAACTCCTCAATACATTCTCGATCAAAAGAGTTGATTAAATTTTCTTTGATGGATGTGGCTTCCGGGCAATTCGAACATTCACCTAAGTGGCAAGAAGTTGTAGCATTAGGGCACATAGTCAATTTAAGGCAATCGCGGTAATGGTGTAAATCTTCTGATGAATCATCTTTTAAGTAATTTAAGTTGATTTCCTTCAACATCAATTTAACATTTTCATGGTAAATACAAACACATACTGTGTGAGTTCCGCTGCTTCCTGCCAAAACGCAATGTTTTGGCCTCAGTTGTGTAAATTTTGTGAATCCAATTTTGACATCCTCGTATTCAGATTGAAATGTTGCGAATAATTCATTCAGGTTACAGAGAACCATTCTCTTCTGCATTTGAACTTTCTTGCCATCGATTCGTACAGACATCCAGTCTTTCATCCCTGGCATCAGGCGACTCATATCATCTCGCTGATAAAACTGAGTTATTAGAGATTTAGTATCGCACTCCAAAGTTTTTCCCTTCTTTTTGTTTGGGAGTGTGAGAATCCCATGCTCAGCAACCAATTGTTTAGCAATTCTTGCTTTTCGTTGAGACGTTCCAAACTCAGTCATTGTTTTTGCAGAACTCCATGTTCTTGGAGCAAGCGTGAGAAGTTGAATTCTTTCAGCTTCACTCTGTGACGTTTTGTATTTCTCTTTTATTTGTTCAATAACTTCTACTGCATCCTTATGGTATTGGTTTCGACACTCATTCGTTGAATTTGAAAAGTTAGAATAACCATCATCATCAACAGTTCTGTCTTCATTCTCGGAATTACTTTTGTCTTCATCTGGAATAACTTCAACGCAAGGCTCATTACTATTCAAATTCGGTAATTCGTTCAACTTTCCGAGCTCTTTCCTGCATGATCCACAAATTTTCAATCGTTTTGACAGCGTAGGGAATTTTTTTTAATAAGCCGTCGGAAATATTTCGCATATCTGATGATCTGTGCTTCATTTTGTTAAAGGGATTAAAACAAAAAGACGAATAAATTTCATTTTCAACCTTAGCCTTTTTAGAAGTCGTAGACGTCTTAACTTTAACGCTGTTTCTAAAAAACTGATTTCCGTATGTCTTCAGAATGACAATAAATAGTTTTTTAAGATCATATAGGTAGTACGTTTTAATGAATGAGTCTAAAATCTTTTATTAGGGTCAAGAAGGGCTTACATACTAAAGTATCTAGTTTAACCAAATGTTACAAATAATAATAAAAATAAACCACCATATAAATAACCTACCTGTCAACTTCTACCTCTCCACCCACTTCTTAAAGTCAAATGTCATAAAATAATAAATAAACTGGTACTTCGGAGAAGGGCCATAAAATATTTCCACTTGATTCCAAAAATTTGTTTCTGGGGCACCTGATATTTTAACAATGAAAATCACGTGCGCTGAAAACTACCTCAAGGATTGACTAAAAAAGCCGCAAGATACAAAACTCAGACAAATTTTGGGGGTGGAAAATTAATAGCGGTCGGCCTCATATTGCACCGCCTCATATTGCACCCCACCCCAGTGGCTATTATCGGTCAGTTGTTGTGGTTTTTATTTTTAAGGTTTTAGAAACACTTACACACAAATATGAAAAAAATCAATTTAAAAACCTTTGTCTTGAGTTACAAAACATTTATTTTGATAGATATCCCACTCGCATCCCACTAAGCGACCAAAAATGTTTTAAAGGAAAAGACCTAAGCTTTTTTTTGAGAAAAACAAATTAATAAAAAAAGAGTCCATTTTGGAAAAAAAAAGTCAAAAAGGTTTTTGATTTTTCAAAAAAAAAGTAAAAAATTTTATGTCTTGAGTTACAAAACATTTTTTTTATAGATATCCCACTCGCATCCCACTAAGCGACAAAAAGGGTGTTAAAGGAAAACACATAAGCTTTCTTCTGAGCAAAAAAAAAAAAATTAAAAAATGGGTCCATTTTTTTAAAAAAAGTCAACAAAGTTTTTGATTTTGCAAAAATATTCAAAAATTTTAAATCTTGAGTTACAAAATATTTTTTTTGATAGATATCCCACTCGCATCCCACTAAGCGACCATATAGGTCGCTTAGGAAAAGACCTAAGCTTTCTTAAAAAAAATAAAAAAAAATAATAAAAAGGGCCCATTTTGAAAAAAAAGTCAAAAATATTTTTGATTTAAAAAAAAAAATCAAAAATATTTTATTAAATTTTTTTAATTTTTTTTTTTCGAAAGATTGCATAAATAGCTATCTAAACTAATTGGGACACATTTTGCTAAGAACAATAGGTAATAAGTTATATGGATAAAAAAAACACCTGTTTGGCCAAAATGTCAAATTTTGACCTCCTATAACTCAGAGAGTTCTTGACCGATCTTGTTGAAAAATGGTGTCCGAATTACTATCCAATAGAACTAACATTGGTGCAAATTTCATCGCGATCGGAAGACATCGATTTCAAAAGTTGGTTCACTTGACGTGAAATGCCCCATATATTTACAGAATATATATTGTTTTATTATAAGAGAAAAATCTGTCACGTACGGTATGTCACGTAAGATATTAAGTTTTATTTTTTATAAAATCAACCAAAGATTGTCTTTATTTAAATATGACGGATTGTAAAGGAAAAATATTTCATTTAGTGTAAGAAATTAAAAGAAAACATAACGCCTCTCACGATACGAATGTACCTCAAAATGAGTTCCGTTTTATGTTACGTACGATAGACCCTTATTTCGCTCAATATTTTGGACAACAATATTTCAAAAAAAACTTTTTATTATTTTAAAATATAGTACCCTCTGAATGGAACATAAAGACCAAATTATTTTTCATATACTCTTATTTTTGCAAAATCTATTCCACTCTATAGGCGTACAAATGTCACTTTCGATGATATGGAATTGCCCATATATCTTAATTGTTTTACCATATAGAAATTCTTACATCAAAACATAGATAAACATTGATATAGGCTTTTATTAAGTGTATATCTTATATTTATGGGCCTCTCCATTTTCCTGATGCAGTCCTTTAAACTTGGGTCTCAAATATACTGATATTTTTTTTTTCTAAGAATATTATATAGCTGGCCAAAAAAAGACCGAGTCTTCAGGTGAAAAGCGTGCTAATCCACCGAGATTTGTGGTCGGTTGTGTTGTGGTTGTGGCGCGTGAGAATAAGGAAAAGAAACGCAATCAACGAAACAGTTTTAACAAGAACAATACCAACGTAAACAACAGTTCTCGAAGGACAAATTTTAAATGTTTTAGTTTCGGCAGAAGTTAGTTTCACTATGCAGCATTTGTGTTGCGACCGCAACATGTTTGACGAGTTTGAAGAGCATTCGGAGGAAATTGTACTTGCTGGTAGTAACAGAATTCAAACCGAGGGAAAAGGGCAGGTTTACATAACAGAATTCGACATAACATTGAAGGAGGTTATCTATGTTTCGTGTTTGCAATGTAATTTTATTTCGGTTGGTAAAGCTGTAAGTAATGTACTGTAATTTTCAACGACACGGAGACTGTAATTGGAAAAGGCTGTAAGGTTTTGTTAACAGCTAAAAGAGTCGGCGGTTTATTTGTATATGATGTAAATAATAATGAATGTTTCTTTTCATGTGAGACTACTGAGGAGGCGATGAAATGGCATAAACGTTTTGGTCACATGAATTTTGCCAGCTTGCGACAATTGGTTTTTGGCGTGCATCTCAAAATCTCTGACAACATCAGCTGTAATGTTTGCTTGCAATGTAAATGTGGTGTCAGACCATTTAAACATTCGGAGAACAGAGCTAATGATTTGTTGGAAATTATACACAGCGATGTTTGTGGCCCTATGAGAACATTTTCCAGTGGCGGTGCAAAGTATGTGCTAACCTTCATTGATGACAAAAGCCGATATGTGTTTGTTTATTTTTTAAAAAATAAATCTGATGTTTTCGAGAAATTTAAGGAATTTAAATCAATGGTTGAGCGGCAGGTCTATAAGAAAATTAAGATATTGCGCAGCGACAGTGGCACCGAATATGTAAATGGAGCATTTGATAATTACCTGAAGGAGAATGGAATTGTTCGGCAGTTGAACTACCCTATACACCCCAACAAAATGGCGTCGCAGAAAGGTTTAATCGCAGGCTGGTGGAGATGGCGAGATGTATGCTAGTTGATGGAGGCGTTACAGAAAGTCTTTGCGCTGAAGCAATTAACACTGCTGCGTATTTGCGTAATCGCTGTCCCACGAGAGCATTAGGCCACGTTACACCGTGTGAAGTTTGGCTTGGACGTAAACCAGTAGTAGAAACAGCATAATAAATTTAAACCGAAGGGTATGGAACATATTATGGTCGAGTATTCAGAAACTGCTAAAGCTTATCGTTTATATGAAAAGGCTACCGGTAAGGTAATCATAAGCAGAGACATTTATTTAATAGAAATGGAACCAAAGGAATTTGTTGACACTGAACTGCTGCCAAAAGGAGTTGAAAAACGAGAAAATGATGACATAATAGAAAATGTTGAAGTTAATACTCAAAGTGAAAGTGACTATGAGTCAGCAGATGAATTTTAAGGTTTCGAAGAAGTTCCAGAAAGGAAAAGGTGCACCAGGTAGACCTAAGAAAATATACAACTCCGTTAATTTGATGTGTTCAGAAAATATCAACGTTCCCGAAACCGTAAATAAAGATCTATCGAATGAATATTCTAGTTTTTGGTGGAATGCGATGGAGAATGAATATTATGCACTTTTAAAAAACCAAACATGGGAACTGGTTGAGCTTCCTCATGGACAAAAGCCAATCGGTTGTCGTTGGGTGTTTTCACTTAAAAGTAACAAACAAGGTGACGTGGAAAGATTTAAGGCTAGGTTGGTGGTAAAAGGATGTGCACAAGTTTATGGTGTTAATTACGAGGAAACATATTCTTCGGTCGTAAGGTATGAAACAATTAGAATGGTGTTTGCATTATCATCTGAGTACGAGTTACACTTACACTAGATGGATGTTTCGACAGCCTACCTCAACAGTGAACTGGAAGACGTTTATATTAACCAGCCCGAAAAATTTATCGACGAAAGAAGACCACATCACGTATTGAAGCTGAGAAAGGCCTTGTACGGCCTCAAATAGTCAGGCCGTCAGTGGAACCGTAACTTGAACTCTATTTTAAATGAAATTGAATTTTATGCTTGCGAAAGTGAGCCATTCCTATATGTAAGGATAATTGAAAATAAGATCAACATAATCGCTGTATAATTGCGAGTTCTGATATCTATGATATGAAATCAATAAAGAGTGAAATTGCGAAGGGAGTCGATGTAGTGGACAAAGGTCCAGTAAGTCACTTTTTGAATATCAAGATGGAGAGAAATGGTCCAACAGGCTCAATTGGAATTAGTCAAAAGGCGAACATAGAACACACATGGAACATTTCACCGCATTGAAAAGAGTACTAAAATATCTAAGCAAGACCAAAAATATGCAACTGAAATATAAAACTGGCCATCCAATCGAATGTTACGTCGACGCAGAATGGGGAGGAGATGCTGTTGATCGAAAATCCTATACGGGATACACTTTTCTTTTAGCAGGTGCGGATTTTTCATGGGAAAGCCGAAAACAACAATCAGTGGCCTTATCAAGTACTGAGGCTGAGAATATTTTTTTTCATATTTTATTTATTGTATCTTCACAAAATAATGTGAACTATCAATAATTTGTTCAAATCTAAATATTAATTTTTATTTACGTCCCACCACAGTTGGACGAAAAATTATGTTTAATTTATAGATCCTATCATCAGCGCAGGTCTGTTGGATTCCTTCTTCTTAGTCGGATGTGGGGCCGTGCCCCATAATTGAATTCCATAGCACCATATGGGTTTTATTATTGAGCTAAACAGCAAAAGTTTGCAATCTAAACTCAATCTCGAGTTTCTACCAATTAGCCAGTAAATTGTAGTAATTGTAGTAATTTTAACTTCATTTGAATCAATTTCGTATCTATATGCTTTTTCCAGGTAAGACGTCGGTCTAGATGCAAACCTAGATATTTAACTTCAGTTTGTTAAATATCTAATTTATTAGGATCTTATTATTTATTAGGATTGGAGGGCACGATTCTCTATGCAATGTGAATGTAAGATGTATACATTTTTGCTCGTTTACTTTTATTCTCCATTGTTTTAACCACCTTTCTATGTCGAGTATATGGTCTTGTAAAAGTACAGATGCTTCTTGTGGGTTTTCATGAATGGCTAGTACAGCTGTGTCATCAGCAAAAGTTGATATGTGGGTTCGACTGTTTGTAGGCATATCACAAGTATATAGCAAATATAGGAAGGACCCAGTACACTTCCTTGGGGTACGCCTGCTTCAATAGGTTGTGGTGAACTTATAAAGTCTCGCTCTTTGAGAACGAACTTTCGATGACTTAAATAACTTTCTAGAAGCTAGTGTGTGTTCACTGGTAAATATTGTTTTATTTTTATCGATAATCCTTCATGCCATACTTTGTCGAAGGCTTGCGAAACGTCGATGAAAAGTGCAGAACAATATTTTTTTTCTTCAAATGTCTTGGATATGATTTCTACCAACCTGTGAGTTTGTTCTATGGTGTTATGTTTTTCTCGAAATCCGAATTGATGAGTTGGAATACAATCAAAATGATTCACTATCGGCTTTAACAGTTTTTCGAATAGCTTTGATATATTTGACAATGGCTAATGGGTCTATATGATTCTACTTTACTGTGATCTTTTCCCGGCTTAGGTATCATTGTAACTAAAGAAACCTTCCATTCTGGTGGATAATATTCAAGGCGTAATATAGCATTAAAAATAAATAGGATTATTCTTAATGCAAACTTAAACTGAGTATATGGCATTATTTTCTGCAGCCAAGGAGGCAACATACATCGGTAAATTGCTGGGAGAAATCAAATTATACGACAATGCAGTCATTGAAATTCTAGGAGACAATATGGGGTCGTTACAACTGGTGAAGAACCCCATATACCATGCTCGTAGTAAGCACATTGACATAAAGTATCACCATGTTAGAGATTTGTATGAAAGAAAGTTGATAAATTTAAAATATTGTAACACTAAGGATATGATTGCTGATGTATTAACCAAGAATCTGCAAAAGGTTTATCATGAACGTTTTTCTACACTTCTGGGTTTAGTTATGTAATTATTATTTATTTATATTGTATTGGAATATAAATATTGGCATTGAGGAGGAGTGTTGAGGTGTAATATGCACATATGATACAACTCTGTTTAACAATGCGAATATTTACTATTCTTTTTTTCTTTTTGCTTTATGTTCTACTTTGTATTTTTAAACTAACTGAAATTTAACTTCATTCAAGAATAAACCTTTGATTTGTTAACAAGTGTCGTGTCTTCATTTGAATATTAGAGGCTAAATCCCAACAATAAACTCAACCTAATATATGCTGTATACTATTATTATCAATTACACTAGACAACAAAAATACTTTTTTGAAAGATGTAATAAAATTTATTTTTTCAAGAAAAAACAATTAAAAACAATTAACAGTTGTATAATTTTTTAAATCATGATATCCATGAGTTTATATATGTCAAAATTCACATATGTACATATTAGTATCGTGAAAAATTTTTATATAAATAAATATAAATGGTTTTATATGCCAAAAAGCGTGCACAAACTCCTTATACATGGAGCACAATTAGTTAAAAATTTCAGTTTTGTCGATAGGAATGATGTCTGAGGAGGCCCAAGAGCATCGTAACAAAGATTACAAGTATTATAGACAGCACCACACACGTCAGACCATTTTCGGATAAAACATAAACTAAAACACACGCAACTACCACAGGATGTTTTAAATCTTTTAAATAACTCAACTGAAAATATGCGGTGTAATACTTTGAATAATGATACTGATAATTTGGACGAATAGTTATCAAAAAACTAATTATACACTTAAAGTAGTTTATCATATTATTAAAATTAGTTTTTGTTAAAATATTTAATGATTTTCTTAAAATTAATAAAACAAATCAGATACAAGAAATCCACATAAAAACATTATTTTTTTTATATAAATAGACCCTACTGTAACTTGAAAAATTGTTAATACAGATCTTTTTAATTTTTTTGGATTTGATTCAGAAACACAAAATCCACATAAAAACGTAAATTCTTTTTATTATTGATTTTTATATATCTAGACCCTACTGTAACTTGAAATATAGTAAATACAGATCTTTTTAAAAATTTAGTTTCAGAAACACATGAAAATGTATTATTTTTTTATTAATGATTTTTAGATATCTAGATCCTACTGTAACTTGAAAAAAGTTTACTTTGATCTTTTAAACATTTTTTTTTTTGAATCGGAGACACCAATTCTATATAAAAAGAGCGCCAAATAATTTTGTCCACATAGATTTTGATTTGGAACCACAGTGTCATATCGTGATTAAATTTTCTAACTACAGTTTTTTTCTGTTTTGACAGGCAAATCGCCAAACACGATACTGTTTTAACGAGTAATTTGTAATAGATTTGTATACAGAGTCGTATTTATTAACGTTTCGCCAAATACGATACCATTTAAAAAAAAACGCTCAATAAACGACACAACATCGCCTACTACGATATGGGTGAATATATTTTAATTGTTAAACATTATTCCTGAAGTTGCTACACAAAGTGTATCGAAGTATTGAAAATAAATAAAAATATTTATAAAAAAGTGACCTCAAGCTCAATTAACTATAAATAAATAGAATAACAAATAAGGGCCAAAAATTTGACTATAGTTTATGCTTTATATTGTTATTGCTGTGTCGCGATAAAAATATATTTTGATAATGTTATTCGATTTTGCGAAGCAAGGATTCCGAATTCATTAAATTGATCATCAATGAGATGTTCATATATTGTGAGATGTTCAAAAACTGACTTGACGATTGGAGATTAAGTTAATTCTACGAATGATGTTCTTGGGTTGCCGATTATTTTGTTAATCGGCCAAACCTTTCGAAAGTACAAACAGTTGAAGAAAATATTTGTGTAGGAAAAGATAAAAACAAATTGTTATTCTAGAGCTAAGGAAGTTTTAAAAGACTTGAAAATATATTATTTGAATAGATTTTTTGTTTTGATTATATTTTTGTTTTTTTTTTTTCAAAATTTTTTCTCAACGTACAAATTTCTGACTGTTTTGATAACAAAATGTGACAATTACTTAACAGTTTTATGTTGATGAACTTTACTTGTTTCCTCTCCATACAAACTGTCGTCTTTAACATTGTTAAAATTTAGATACATTTTAAGTACTCATTGTGTCTAATTATTACATACATATATATAATATTTAACAATTTCCTTACATATATTTACAGAGATCCTGGTCAAGATCAAGAACTCTTTCAATTAGTTATGCCGCGGATACTAATATACAAGCAGACCATAGAGGTTCAACTACTCAGGTAGGTAAGGATAACATGGTGTTATCAGTAAGTGTACTGGACAATTTTTGTCCAGTCCAGATAAATATAAAATAATATTAAATAAACACTTTAAATTTATTTAAAATTACAATAATGTTGTCTTGTCAGTAGGGTTTTTATCCCTTATAATTATAATATAATTCTGAAGTTTTTCTGTAATTCTCATGAGAAGCAAGGGTGTTTTTTATTCGCTCCGCGATTTATGTGGTTTCAGTGAAAATTTAAATAAAAAAAGAAAAATTTTGCGATTGGACGCAAAAAAAAAATATTTCTCAAAGTGTTTGATATAAATAAACAGATATAAAATATACAATATAACAAAAAAATAGAAATTTGTTTAAAAGTGCATTGTTTATTTTCTTTTTTCAAATTTCGTTAAATTACTGTAAGCATATGAACTCTCATAATGAGAGTTCATATGCTGAGTAGGCTCAGTTTAAACGGCAGAAATGCCTACATATTTTTGAACGGGGAGGTTGAAAATAGAAGTGCTAACAAAAATAAAAGAGATCCAGACTTTAACAAAAATTATTTAACCGCCAAACCGATTGAGAGAGCGCGCTCTTGTTCCCCAGTGATACAAATACATGAGGACATTATTGCACACACATCATCACCTAGTAATGCTTGTTTAGAATAAAGCATAAAATAAAATAAAAAGTGTTCTGGTACAACAACAAAAAATACTGCAGTAGAAACAACAGAGTCAACAATGATAAATACACAAGCTTATGATAATCCACTAACAACACCTAGTGAGAGTTTTAATGTATTTAACACTGAAAATACCGTGATGAAAGATAGTGGTTGGAAAATAGATAAGTAAAACTTAATCTCCAGTTCAAACAGGTATGCTTAGATATATAAGAATTAATAAGCGAAATTTAAGTCCCCAGAAAAGTTTACCTTCTGAGAAAAAGCAAAACATTACTGATAACCCCTTGAAAAGTAACCGTTTTGCTCTCTTGAGTGAGGACGATTCTAATCATCAAAAAAATTATGATAAATCCATACGTAAACCGTTAAAACCACCACCAATATTCCTTCGTGAAACTAGCTCAAATAGCTTAGTGAAATCATTCATTGAACTCATTGGAAAAATAATTTTCATATTGTTCCAATAAGAAAAGGAGGTGTGCAAGAGACAAAAATGGTTGTATACACTGAGGATTGTTATAGAAAAATCTCTCAACACCTAAATGACAATAAGAAAAACTTTTATACATATCAACTCAAAAGTTGCAAGGGCTTGATAGTAGTCATAAAAGGTATAGTCAAACAATAAAGTCGGTTCTTTTTAAAAACAACTTTAAATTAAAAACCCCCTTTATATTATTTCTCAACTATAGTCAAAATTAAGGTATGTTTTAAATTGAACCGACTTTAACTGGGTGTCACCTCAAATGTAGCAAATGTTTTCATACAATATACAACGAAATACAGACAAGTGGCACCGCTGAACAGCTGACATAGAAAATTAAAACAAAAACCAAAAAAGGTAAACAATAAAAGTAACCGGGACAACTAACGAAAAAAAGTTTTTTGTGGTGGATAAATGGAAAAGATAAGATTAATATCATATTTAGAATATTTTGCTACTAATTTTATTGATATCTGTTCAATAATTTCAAAATCTCTCCCAAGTTCTTGTAACTTAATTTTTTTTTACTTTTTGCCGAACTTTTTTACATGGCGAAGAACATCTGATGCTGTTGTTAAATGAGTTAATAACAGCTTCAGCTTGTTTTATATTTACAGTCGACTTTAACGTCAAAAATATACTTTAACTTGTCTATGGTAGACCTAAAGTCCACTCTTAAGTAAAGACGACTTTATTTCTATTAAAAAATACTTTATTTCTAACTGTGATTATGGGCCATAGAGTCCAGCGTAGATACAAACGAAATCAAGGAGGCCCTGGAGAATTGGGCTATCAGACAAAGAATGTAGTCAATATATTTAATAGAGACAAGGTTTCTCAGCCAATGTTTAGGGTTGAGTTAGAGCCTGATGATGGGAAATTAAAAAAAAATATACTCTCTAAGATATTTGTTGAATAGTAGAGTAAATATAGAGGAAACTCTTAAGCGTAATCGTCCAGTTCTGTGTAGTAATTGCCAGGAATTTGGACATACACGTAATTATTGTACCCTACGCACAGTATGTGTTGCATGCGGAGGCCTGCACTCTTCGTCTCAATGTGGTGGAGATAATTCCCCTTATTATCGTGGATGCCCGGTCTACAAGGAGTTACTAAAAAGATTAAGAGAGAGGCAAAAGCTGTTGAAAGGTGAAATAGTTGAATCAACACCTACAAATTCGGTATCTACATCTAAGCTCTGGAGTAGATTTTTCAAACGATAAAATAAATGCGGCTCATCCATTATCACAGGAAATTAACCAAGGAGCTACAATTAATGCTGGAGCCAGCTCATACGCCAGTATTGTAAAAACGGGTTATCAAAAGCCAAAAGTCCCCCAAAATATGGGAGGGTTGGAAAACCTTATGCAAGAACTTACTGAGAATATTTCCTCTCTTAATCAAAATATGACTAACTTCATGTCATCCATGCAAAACACAATACAAGAGCTTCTGAGAGCACAGAACCAAATTATTCAAATTCTATTAACAAGAAAATTAATTTTTTGAAGATATGTTTTGGGAATGCAAAACACAATACAAGAGCACAAATCGGAAATTTCCCATTTTATGTTAAATAAAAGCATCGATGTGATGTTAATTTCGGAGACACATCTTACAAATAGATATAACTTTAATATATCAGGATACTCATTTTATTACATAAACCATCCGGATGGTAAGGCACATGCAAGCAACATCTATTCGCCTTGAATACCCAGCTGGAGAATTAACTCTGAGCTCTATATATTGCCCACCACGTTTTTCGATGACCAAGGAGAAATTTGAAGAATTCTTTATGACACTAGGAGATCGGTTTCTGGCATGTGGAGTCTACAATGCTAAACATACATATTGGGCTTCGCGATTGGTAAATCCCAGAGGTAGACAGTTGTATAAAGCTCTAGTTGATCGCGCAAATTGCTTAGATTTCGTGTCTCCTGGACACCCAACTTATTAGCCAACTGATCCTAATAGACTTCGCCATATGTAGAACTATTATTCGAAATGCAATATCCATAGAAATATCCAATGATCTATCTTCTGACCACTCTCCTGTAATTATTAATTATTGTGAGAGACCCAACATCCCAAGATTTCCTAAGGACTCTTTGTATTTTAAGACAAATTGGCTAAAATATAGGAAATATATCAGCAGTCATATCCGCACAAATCCTAATTTACAGTGTGAGGAAGACATAGATAGGACCGTTAGTGACTTCACGTCATTGATTGTTTCGGCTCTGGAACACTCTAGGAGACTAATCCCTTCAAAAACTAATACGCCTATTTGAAATTCGGATATTGAAAGACTTCTTCTCGAAAACAGAAGACTCAGAAGAGAATGGCAACATAATAGATCACCTGCTGCAAAGCAGAGGCTGTCCGCAGTAGTACGAAAACTTAAAAGAGCCCTTCATTTAGAAGAGGACGCATAAACGAAAATTATATTAAAAGTCTGACAAGTACAAAATACACAGAGTCTCAGAGGGCTTCCGGGTGGCGCCGGACTCCTACCAAGTTCTGAGTGCCTATGATACTTGGAACGTCAAGGCGAGTGATTGGCGCCTTCAAATATCAATAGCCAACAACTACCAGCGACTGTCCCTCATCTTAGAGGCGGCTGGAAGCGGGCGTCGGATCTTGTAACAAGCGGCTCGCTATATAAATGTGATGTGAGGCTTCTATGCCAGCCCGCCTGGAGGCCATGCTGGCAGCTACTCATCTTAAACAAACCGATTACCGAAACCTCAAGAAATGAAAATAATACCCAATCAACCCCTTTGATGACAACCTTCAGCTTTAAACACCGGACTCGATTTGGAACTTGGAACGTCAGGACGCTTTTAGATTCATCAAAACTTGCACAGGTTTGTCGGGAGGCAAACAACTACAACCTCGGCTTTCTGGGTCTTTCAGAAAAACGATGGCCGGATTCTGGGGAGTTGTTAACATCTGATGGATTTACATTGATATACTCTGGCAAACCATCTGATCAACAACGCTCTAGTGGCGTGGGTATACTACTAAACGGAAACGCGTAATGCGCTGATAGACTGGCACCCACACTCCGACAGGATTATTGTGGCATGACTCCGTACTCGTGCACGGAATATTGCATGTGTGCAATGCTATGCACCCACTGAAACTACGGACACACAGACGAAGGAAGAATTTTATAGCCAGCTAACCAGCGTAATCTCAAACGTTAACAAGGGCGACATACTATTAGTGATGGGTGATTTCAATGCTCAAGTGGGCAATGATAATTCAAACCGCGAACGAGTAATGGGTGGCCATGGTATTGGAAGAATGACCGAAAATGGTGAGTTGTTCACCGACATGGCGCGGCTCTCTACTAGATGTACGAAACAAACGTGGCGCTGATTGCTCCAGCGATCACCATTTGCTTGTGCGAACCATTCGATTAAGAGTCGGCGGTAAAGAAAGGACTTGGAACTCACAAAAGATTTGACGTCCAGAAGCTAAAGGACACCTGCATTAAAACCGCTTACACATATGCCTTGAGGGATTCAGCTGAAACCAACCAAACTTTCCTAGCTGAATTTGAAAACGTTAGAAAGCTCATATGTGATGCAGCAGCGAATCATATTGGATACAAGATTCATGAAAGGAAACAGTGGATATCCGATGATACGTGGAATCTCATAACAACGAGAAAGAGGCTAAAGACCCAACTAAACGTTGCCAGATCCCGTATGGAGAAATCCAGGCTCCAGGACAACTACACTTCTCTGGATAAAGAAGTAAAGCGCAGCGCTCGCAGGGACAAGCGGGAATGGACGGATGATCTGGCAACAGAAGCACAAACGGCAGCCGAATCAGGTAGAACCCGCGACTTATACAGGATAACGAAGAAGCTAGCTAATAAAAACTTTAATTCCTCAAAACCGTTGCGAAACAACAATGGAGATCTCATCACCTCAAAAAACAGCCAGCTAGATATCTGGGTACACCACTACTCCAACATGTTGTCAATGGATGTGCACATACCCCAACCATTATGTAACTCCACTCGGCACATCGAAATGGACGACATACCCAAAACCTCCCCCACTATAACCGAAATAGCAAACGCTATTTGCGCCGTTAAACACCACAAGGCTCCAGGACCTGACAACATCAACCCAGAGCTGCTAAAAGCAGACCCTCAAACAAGTGCCTTCCTGCTTCAGAATGTGGTGCAAAGACTCTGGGATGATAATGAACTTTCCGACGAACTGAAAGATGGTCTGATCATCAACATTCCTAAGAAAGGTGATCTCACGGAGTGCAAAAACTGGAGGGGGATCTAAGCATGATAAATAAGGTGATCGCAAACATTATCAACATGAGACTTGCTAACTCCCTCGACAAAGAGTTTCGTTGCGAACAGGCTGGATTCAGAGCTCAGAAATCATGTGTGTACCACATAAACAGTCTCCGCATAATAATTGAGCAATCAGTAGAATGGAGGTCCCCCCTATACCTGGTCTTCATCGACTTTGAAAAAGCTTTCGACACACTTGTCCACACTACCGTTTGGAAAGCACTCACATGCAAGGGCGTATCCAGGAAAATAATAGGGATTATCCAAGAGCTATACAGAAACGCAAGCTGTCGTATACTTCACCGGAATTCAGTTAGCGATAAGGTTTCTGTTAAAGCTGGTGTGCGACAAGGCTGCATCTTGTCGCCGTTACTCTTTAACGTAGTGCTGGACATTGTCATGAGAAATTCAACGAGCAACAACAGAGGCATAACATGGGGATTAGGCGGCCGCCTGGCCGATCTTGATTATGCCGACGACATATGCCTTCTAACACATAGTCACTCTGACATGGTGCAAAGCCTTCAAATGGTAGAGACAGAAGCTGCAAAGGCAGGACTCAAAGTAAATATAAATAAGACGAAGGAAATGCGAGTAAATGCAACATCCAACCGGCCATTCTCTATCCAAGACATCCAACTACAGGACGTGCACCACTTTTGCTACTTTGGTAGCATCATAACATCGACTAGAGGCTCTTCTGATGATGTCTCAAATCGCACCATGAGAGCTCGGCAAGTTTTGAAAAGGAAATGGCGATGGATAGGCCAAGAATTACGAAGACCACCCGGAGATGTAACCCGCAATGCCATTGACTGGAATCCGCAAGGTAGTAGAAGGAGAGGACGGCCTGCCCACACTTGGAGAAGACAGTTAGACATAGAGGCTTCGCTAGCAGGAAAAAGTTGGAATGAAATCAAGAACCTAGCATCAAACAGAAACGATTGGAAATCTTTTGTTGATGCCCTATGTTCCTGATAGGAACTAAAGGAATTAATAATAATAAATGTGGCAATAATTGTGCTTTCTTATGCGATTTTGAAACTAGGACATTATCCAAAAAATTGGAAAATTCCTCATAAAAATGATACCTAAACCGACTCCCTTTTTTGTCGAAGCTATTCGAGAAAATATTCCAGGAAAAGATAATACCTTTTTTGAATGATGGAAACATTATCCCAGTACACCAATTTGGTTTTCGTGAACATCATGGCACCATTGAACAGATCATTCGTTTAACTTTAGAGATTAGAAAATCTTTTGAATTAAAGAAATATTGTTCTGCCGTCTTTTTAGACGTTGCTCAGGCTTTTGACAGGCTATGGCATAAAGGTCTAGTACATAAAATCAAATTTACTACCACTATGTACTCATTAATAGCTTGAGTCTTATTTATAGAATAGACTTTTCAGAGTTAAGTACAATGACTATGTGTCGAGAGAATACAAGATTAGAGCTGGCGTTCCACAGGGAAGTGTACTAGGACTTACACTATATTTGATTTACACCTCCGACCTGCCTACGTGCGATAAACTAACAATTTCAACATTTTCTGATGATACCGCCATTATTAGCACACACGTAAACCCACTCATGGCATCTAGTCAACTACAAAATTATCTCGTACGTGTGGAGTCATGGTTGAAAAACTGGCGAATAAAGGTAAGTGAGCTGAAAAGTAAACATGCTACGTTCGCTCTAAGGAGAGGGAATTGCCCACCTGTCACACTCAACAACGTTAATATATCGCAGTCTGATTATGTCACCTACCTTGGTATTCATCTAGATAGACGGCTTACTTGGCGCCGACACATAGAAACCAAGAGACTTCACATGAAGTTAAAAGCCTCTAGCTTTCATTGGTTAATCAGTGACCAATCAAAATTAAGCCTTGAATATAAAGTCATCCTGTATAAGACCGATTTAAAACCAATTTGGACATGTGGAATTCAATTATGGGGAATGGCTAGCAACACCAGTATTGATCTTATACAGAGGGCCCAATCTAAAATTCTTAGGACCATGACGGGAGCACCATGGTACATAAGAAATGAAACAGAGACTTAGAAGTGACATTGGTAAAGGAAGAGTTTAAGAAAGTCCGTGAGAAATATATTGTAAAGCTGCGAAACCATCCCAATACGCTTGCAAGACAACTTGTGCATATCCAAACCCGATCCAGGCTCCGTAGAGCAGATCTACCACCCCGCTAAGATGAGTGCCAGTTAACCTGAAGGTTCTCTGGTTGAAAAGCAAATAGTTTTAATTTTAGTTATAAGATTTAAATACTTATTGTAAGGGCTATAACAGACAGATTCAATAAACCAATAAAGCCTTAAAAAAAATAATTCTCACACAAATAATAAAAAATATATAAGATCCATGTGAGCGAAAAACTGTATATAACCAATGCACTATAGGTTAAACGGCTACCAAAAACTGTGCTAAAGTCCAATTTTTCAAATGCAAATATTGCACTTTTTTATGGCATTTTGTAACCAATACTCCAAATTAACTAAGTCAGATTTTTGTTTTTGGTAAATATTAAATTCCATTTGACAACACGCAGTCAAAGACATTGCATCGTAATTACTTAATACATTTTGTTGAAAAGCCTGTATTGCTTTCAAATTTTCAATTGCGTGTTTAAATAATTTCGCGAGTAATAAATAAGAAAGTGAAAATGGAGAACAATAAACTAAGTAAGTAAGTAATGTTTTTTGTTAAAAAATGTGATAAAATTGTTTAACTTGCTTGAAATAAATCCACTTTTTAACATAACCTTAAAAGTGCTGCGATTGTTTTTCAAAATGTAACTTCGTGGAAGCTTTTAAAATTTCGGCAAAGTATATTGAAATGTTATAAGCCAATTTTCATTTACATATAATAGCCATTTTTAGCCGTTTTCGAATAATACTATCTTTTTTATGTTATTGTTTGAAATTTGGCTTAACGAAAATTCAAAAAAAGAAAAATTTTATGCCGTTTTCTAACATGTAGTGGACAAAATTGAAGTAAACATATTTTCAGATGAAGTGGAGAAGCATATAACGAAAATAATAAATTTGTTATACCCTACACCACCATAGTGGGGAGGGTATAATGCGTTTGTGCAAATGTTTGTAATGTCCAAGAATATTAGTCTAACACCCACCTTAATATTGTACATATAATTTGTTCGGCCCAAGGACGAAGCCTATTTAATTGGACATAATTGGACTTTATCGGTCATAAGTGTTTAATTTATATAGGTATCTACAGAAATTTTGCTCCAAATAAATTTTATATATAAGGAATTCATGTCAGCTAATGACTATCGGTCCATAATTGGTCATAGCTCCCATATAACCCACTTCCGAAAATCACTCACGAATATAAATTATTGAAATTTTAAAAGCAAATGAGACTCTTGCCAAAGTTTCTTTGCAATCTATTTTACTTCATATTGCTGAAAAATTTTTGAGATGCAAAAAGACGCTGTAATGGAAGCGGAGAAGACATATTTTTTAAGCTCCGAATTAATATTAATATTAAGCTGTACCTCAGATCCATTAATTTCCACATCATTTTTAGACAGGCGCTTACAAAACCGGAAACGTTCCACACTTCTACCAGAAGTAATTCAATTGTTATGTTGCAGTGAACCCATGGAAGAATTTCACTTTAGCCACCAAGACAATGAAATTAATGAAAGCTAAGAGGGCCTTTTTGATTTAAATTTACAAAATAAATTAGATTTAAGCAATTACTAAAAGTTTTAGTATAATTAAAATAAATTCATGTATTAAGTATGCATTAATGATTGTAAATGGGTTAATTTTAAATTCCATTTTTTTAATAGAATTATTCTTACTTTCGAAATTCTTTAAGGTTTTGGTTTGAATACCATGATTTTGTAGTCGTTATTAATTTAGTACAGAAAAAGTAGTCATTTAACCTATAGTGCAATGGCAGAATTAAAAGAGTACCATTAATAGAAAGTATGTTATCAATATTACATTTTCTATAACGTCAAAACAAATGATAATGAAAAACTATTAAAAAGGTTTATTTGAATATTGAAAATTCCTCAAATTAATAGGTAATTTATTCCATAGATGAGACACTCTGACCAGAAAAGATCGTTCATAAGTAGAACAGGTAATACGTGGTACAATAATCTGTACATTCCTGCTTCTGTGGTGTCGTACTTACTATAAGCTTATAAAAAAATAGTAACAATCTACATATATTCTACAAATTTTCTAAATGAACAACCTAAAAACTTTACTACATAAGAAGATATGTGTTCCCTTATTCGTACATTGAAAACAAAGCGAACAATAGCATTGAGTAATTTCTCCAATCTAGAAAAGACGCAGAAACTGTACCAGATGTTACTTCCAAACAATAACACAACTGTGATGTTAAAAGGGCTAAAGCCACTTTGTTTTTAATATGCAATGGCAAATAAATATCAACATTAAACAATCTACGTATTGAAGAAATAATTTTAGGTGTTAAAACCTCAATATGTTTATCAAAGCAAAGTCTTTCATCATTTAAAAGATTTAAAAGAATATTAAAATCATAATTATGAGTATTACCAAAAGCAATACATTTCGATTTACAAATTTACACTAAAATGATTGTATGACATCCATAACGAAATTTTTCCAAGACTGAAATTAGTCACAGCTTCCAGAACATCCGAAAAATGTTTGTCGCGACTGAAAAGCAATTGAACATCATCCGCAAATTAAAATAAAAGTTTACAAGCTGTTTTTGAAAATTTAAATTTATCACGTAGTTTTAAAATGAGTCTACCATGATTAATACAGTCAAAAGCTAACCTTTTCAGTAACCATATTGACTACTACAAATAAGCTTTTATCTGTTTAAATACTCCAACATTTTAGGCTTCAGTAAGTGTTCAACAATTTTAGATACCACTAATGGGTCTTAGATTTTCAATAGATAAACCATTACCAGACTTAGGGATAGGAATAACCCTCGAAATTTTCCAAGATGGCGGATAAACAGACGTGATAAATATAGTATTCACTATGTGCAGAAAATGTCTACCAATAACAGGAAAAATAAAATATATAAACTTTAATGGAATACCATCAACACCAAAAGCATGCTAAAAGCTTCCAGAATTTCTCACTCCGAAACATTATTAAATGAGAAACATGAATTACGTTCAACGTAATCAAAATTAAAATTATCCGACAAAGTACCCGAAACACCAACAAAATGTCCATTAATCTCTTCAACATTCAAATCTGAATCAGATAAAACTTTTTCATTTTTCAAACAGCCAGCATTCCTTAACACTTTCCACACATTAGTATTATCAGATTTTTCATAAATTTATATTCCCTTTTGTCTTTTAACTTTTCTTATAATGAATTTATTTCTATATCTGCAATATATTCTCCAATTTCTCGAAGTGCGATGTTCAATATAACCCTTATATGCAATATCCCTCACCGACAAGGCGTGTTTCATTTGTCTAGAATTCATCCAAGATTCTCTACGAGGAGTAGCAATTCGACGTGATAAAGCAAAAGAATGATGCAAAAGAAAAAGCATCATTGAAAAAAGTATTTAAAATGTTTATTTGAAAATTAACGTCGTTCGTATGATAAATAGGAGAGAAATCATAGGAATCACAAAATTGATTTAAACCATTTAAATCAATATTATTGAAATCCCTATATTCATAAAAGTCATCATTTGTATCTACATTCAAGTCAACTGAAATAAAAATAAAAGCATGGTAAGATATCAAAAAAGGACATTGAAATTGGTTGGATAATACTACTTTTGTTTCAGTTCCAAGCATAAAGTAATCAATTAGCGAAGATGATTGATGACTAACATCAAAATGAGTAGGAATAGTGTTATGACAAATAGATAAACCATAAATATCTTCAAATTTCCTTAACAAACAAGTAAGAAAGTATGATCGGTGAAGTCCTATCATATAATACCCTACACTAAGTAAATGAGCAAAAACATTTTTCTTTTAAAATTTCAATGAGTGATTTTCGGAAGTTATGGGAGCTATGACCAATTATTGACCGATCACCATGAAATCACTCGACCATTTATGTCTTTATGAAAGTTATTTATGTTGAATTTTATTTGTGTACCAAAGTTTTTATGAGATGTATGCACGTTAAAGTGCATCGGGTCTTATATGGGAGCTATGACTAAGTATGGACCGATCATAATAAAATTTGGTGACACGAATTCGGTATATATAAAACTTATTTGGAACGATATTTGTGTATATATCTATCTAAATTAAACATTTATGGCCGATAAAGTCTAATTTCATACGGACATTTGTATAAAGGCTATGTGAAATAATGGACCGATTTCAGCCAGTTTCAATAGGCTTCGTTCTTGGGTAGAAAAAATTATATGTACCAAATATTATCGAAATATCTTCAAAATTGCGACCTGTACTTTGCGCACAACATGGACAGCCAGCCAGACGTACGAACGAATATCGTTTCAGATCAACGCAGAAAGCTATTCTGAGTCAAAAAATAAAATAACAGAAGATCGAATGCATCGTTCTGATACGTGTGAAGAAAATAAATGCATTCTTTATGAAAAATTTACTTACGGTCACGAACATGCGAAATTTAGCAAATAAAAAAAACTTTATTTAATTGTAACCCAGAAGTTTTTTTTATTTACAAATTAGTGACACCGAAATTAATTAAAATGTGTTCTGTCTGGCTCCAGTTGACGTTTAATGCAAAGCAATTACAACAAAATTATGTTTTCGGTCGCGAACGTACGATTAAAACATAGATAAGAAACAAAGTAAAAATTAACCGTTAATCGAACTTTTTTTGTTCTCCTTACACTTTTCTCTTCTTAATTGATTGTAATAGAGTGATTTTGAAGAAAGAGTGCAAACATAATATATTTATTACTTGTAAAATAATCTATATATATAAAATACAAAATATTTTTCTACCTATGTCCATTATAGACTCTGAGACTATCCAACCGATTAGCTCCAAACTGGTATCATTGGAAAGGAAATTTTCTGAATATGGTTTTAGACACCTAAAATATTACATTAGGTCCATTCGGTGCTTTCGTAAAGAAGATTTTCGAATTTTCTCATACAAACATTTTTCATCTATATATATAAAAATGGATGTATGTTTCGAATGAACTCAAAAACGTCTGGACCGATTTTAATGAAATTTTCAGGGAATCTTTAGAATAGTCCAGCGGGTAATACTCTAAAGTCAGATTTTTGATTTTCGGTCTGTGGACGGAGGGGTGTGGCAAAATAAAATGTTTACATTATACCGCTAATGCCATTTATATATATAAAAAATCCACTGGACCGATTTTGATGAAATTTTCAGAATAGCCTAGCGGGTAACACTGTATAGTCAGATTTTTGATATTCGGTCTGAGGGGCATGTAAAAATCCAATTTTTGCATTTACCGCTAATGCATATATTTCATAAAAATGGATGTGTGTATATATGGCTGGACCGATTTTGATGAAATTTTCTCGGAATCTTCAGAAAAGCCTTTTGGGTAACAGTGTAAAGACAGACTTTTGATTTTCGATCTGTGATACACAATTCTGTTTACTTACAATTTTGAATATTAGGTGCATGAATTAGAAATTTCTATATGAAATCTACTTTAAATCAAAGAATGATAATGTTAACAAGCTCGATGACCAAATACAATAGAAAGTGCCTGGCGAAACAATAAATTACAAATCGATTGACACAGTAATGAACGAAGAACAAGTCGTCAAATATCCTACTGAATTTTTGAATGCATTGGAACCAGCCGAAATGCCACCACATGTATTAACATTGAATGTTGGATTACCGACTTTTTCCGACACTGTATATTAAAGTCGAGATCGAGATGTAATATAAAACAGATGTTTTCTAAAGGCCAGCAACGCGGACCGAGTTCAGCTAGTATTTTTTTTTAACTTTTTATTTATTTATTGAATCTGCCTATATCATTAGGCCTAACAATAAGTGATTGAATCTTATAACTAAAATTAAAACTAATTGCTCTCTAAAGAGAGCATTGTTTGATGGATGGACCTCATCTTAGCAGGGTGGTAGATCTCCTCTACAAAGCCTTGATCTGGTTTGGCTCTGTGCGAGAAGCCGAGCAAGCGGATTTGGGTGTGATTGCAGTTTCAGTATATATTTATCGCGGACTTTCTTAAACTCATCCTTCACTAGTGGCACTTCCAAGTCCCTGTGGATGTTTTCATTTCTTATGTACCATGGTGCACCCGTCATGGTCCTAAGAATTTTCGACTGGGCCCTCTGTATAAGCTCAATACTGGAATTACTGGCCGTTCCCCACAATTGGATTCCATATGTCCAAATTGGTTTTAAAATGATTTTATACAGGGTGACTTAACTTTGATTGGTCACTTATGTGTTTGCTTTTTAACTCATTAACACGTATTCTTCATTTGTTTAACCATGTTTCCACACATCTTAAGTAGCCATCTAGTATACTAGATGCTATATATGGGTTTTCATGCGAGCTAATAATTGCGGTGTCATCAGCAAATGTAGAAATAGTCAATTCATCGCTCGTAGGCAAATCAGAGGTGTAAATCAAATATAGGGTAGGTCCAAGAACACTTCCTTGTGGAACTCCTGCTCCAATCCTATATTCTCTTGTCACGTAATCATTATACAACTGTAAATATACGGTCCGATAGATAAGATTCCAATAGTTTATGAGTAGATGGTGACAGCAAACATTTTATTTTATATACCAGGCCTTTGTGCCATACTTTGTCGAAGGCTTGAGCGACATCCAAAAATATAGCTGAACAATATTTCTTTAATTCAAAGAATTTTCTTATCTCCCCGGTTATACGATTAACTTGTTCGATTGTTCCCTGGCGTTCCCGGAAACCAAATTGATGAACTGGGATTATATTTTTCTCATTTAAAAATGGTATGATTTTCTTTTGGAACACTTTTTCGAACAGTTTCGATAAGCAAGGAAGCAAGTTTATTGGTCTATAGGAGGATGGTACGGTCAAGTCCTTGCCTGGCTTTGGTATCATTATTATCTGAGAAGTTTTCCAATTTGTCGGAAAAACTCCATGTTTAAAGATCGCATTAAATATTGTAGATAGCACAATTATTGCCACACTCGGTAGGTTTTTAATCATAGTAGGTGTAACAGAATCATTTCCAGGTGATTTTTTTAATATTATATTATCCTTGATTACTTCGTTAATGTCTTCTGGGCTTATATCTAATATGTCATCATTAGATAATGTTGACACAGGTGGCTCTACAAGTTCAAAAACAGTAGTTGGCGAGTTTGGTTGAAAGACTGTACTTAAGTGTAATATAAAAATGTCTTTAGAACTAGCTTAAAAAGAAAATATAAAATTATCCAGTTTCCAGTCCAAATTTCTCAATTAAAACAGCTGAGATATGCTATGAAACCATTCTAATATAAAAACATTGACTGTTTTTTATAATTATAAAAAATAAAACACGATGATTATCAACATTTTATTTTTCGATCAGGGGTGGGCATTTCCCCTGAAAACTACACGATCTAGAAATAAATTTGAATAATCTTCAATGCCAAGATGTCCATCGGTGCGAATTATTCCCCAAAACTCTAGTAGAACAAAGGTCCCTACTGATAGCGGCACACCATTTGGTATTTTCAAGTATAGAATTGATTTTGACCTTGAAAGGAAACACAGAAATAGTTCTTAAGGTACGGTCACACACAGCTAATATTTGACGTTTATCGTCAAATATTTCATTGCCTGAATCTGACCACAAATAAAATTTAGAGCAAACAACAAAACATGATTTTAGTCAAACAAAATTATTTGTCGGCAAACAAAATATTTTCTTAATGTGAACAAAGTGTGACCACTAGCTACATAAATACCTAAAAAATATATAATTTGATCTTGCAAATATTTTTAAGGTTAAAGCACTTATTTCGAATTGTAAAGTAATCATTTTATTAGAGATTTATTTAATTTTGTTATCATATATTGAATTTAATTGTTCACTTTTTGTTTGACCAAACTGCTGCGAAAAAGAATCAGTAAATATATTAGCCGTGTGGTCACACTATATCAAACACTTTCATAAAATAATTGTTTGATCAAATAGAAAAAAACAGAAAATTATTTGCTTAGCATGGCGGAAAAATAAGAGGAGATTATTTAAATATTTTTCGTACTAAATTAAAGACACAAATTCACTATTTTTTTTTAAACATAAATACATATTCAATATTTCTTGAATATTTGTTATTTAAATTATTTTCACTAAATAATTGCATCAATAAATGAAGTCTTCTTCTTCACATAAAAGTCATTCAGCCTAGGATGACATACTGGGAGAAAAACTAATTGAAGACATGAAGTCTATTTTGCGATTTTTGCAATTTTATGCGATTTATATTTTTATACGTTTAACGGCCATTTTCACAATGTACGATTATTTCATTTTAACCGGAAAATTAACTAACTGTCGGTTTGTTTAACGGGGACCATTTAACCAACGGTTACCGATTTACGTTTCACCATCATTTGATTACTTAACCAAAGCATTCAGTAGAAAGTATGGCAATAATGCATACAAAAATAGTGTAATGAAAGATTGAAATATAAAAAATTGTCTAAAAGACGGCATAAAAAACAATAATTTGTGTTTTCTTAGTGGTATAATAAAAAAAACGTATAAAACTCAAAAATATTAAGGTTCCTAACTGTAAAATTTACAGAACAAACTGAACAACAATTACTGAAAACCAACAAGGAAAAGTGCACATTTGTTGTTTGGTTTGTAAGTGCAATATCCGGGTGGTATATGGATCACCCCGTGCAAAATTTACTTTTCTTCGCTTTACACTTTTAAAAATTATAAATATTACAAAAATATAAATGTTTTTCCATGTTCTTTTATTATATTTCTTACAATTAAGATGCTAACCGGCGAAATTTATTCGGTTATATTTAACAGCAACTTTGTTGTTAAATAGTGTCAGTTAAGAATTAATTGTACATTGTGAAATTCATATTAGCCTAACTTGCGGTTAAAGTTCACGTTAACTTTTAATCGTACATTGTGAAAATGGCCGTAACATAGTCTGATGTTTGATTATTTTTTATTTATACATGGAGTTTGTCTATTTTCAAAATTTAAAATTGCTCATATGTACATAAAACACAATACAAGAGCTTCTGAGAGCACAGAACCAAATGATTCAAATTCTATTAACAAGAAAATGAATTTTTTGAAGATATGTTTCTGGAATGCAAATGGTTTAAACCAGCACAAATCGGAAATTTCCCATTTTATGTTAAATAAAAGCATCGATGTGATGTTAATTTCGGAGACACATCTTACAAATAGATATAACTTTAATATATCAGGATACTCATTTTATTACACAAACCATCCGGATGGTAAGGCACATGGCGGTACCGGTATCATAATTAGAAACCGATTGAGACACTATGCCCTAGATGCGTTTTCAAAGGATTATATGCAAGCAACATCTATTCGCCTTGAATACCCAGCTGGAGACCTAACTCTGAGCTCTATATATTGCCCACCACGTTTTTCGATGACCAAGGAAAAATTTGAAGAATTCTTTATAACACTAGGAGATCGGTTTCTGGCATGTGGAGACTACAATGCCAAACATACATATTGGGGTTCGCGATTGGTAAATCCCAGAGGTAGACAGCTGTATAAAGCTCTAGTTGATCGCAAAAATTGCTTAGATTTTGTGTCTCCTGGACACCCAACTTATTGGCCAACTGATCCTAGAAAAATTCCTGATCTAATAGACTTCGCCATATGCAGAAATATTATTCGGAATGCAATATCCACAGAAATATCCTATGATCTATCTTCTGACCACTCTCCTGTAATTATTAATTATTGTGAGAGACCCAACACCCCAAGATTTCCTAAGGACTCTTTGTATTTTAAGACAAATTGGCTAAAATATAGGAAATATATCAGCAGTCATATCCACACAAATCCTAATTTACAGTGTGAGGAAGACATAGATAGGACCGTTAATGACTTCACGTCATTGATTGTTTCGGCTCTGGAACACTCTAGGTGCCAGATCCCTCCAAAAACTAATACGCCTATTTCAAGTTCGGATATTGAAAGACTTCTTCTCGAAAAGAGAAGACTCAGAAGAGAATGGCAACATAATAGATCACCTGCTGCAAAGCAGAGGCTGTCCGCAGCGGTACGAAAACTGAAAAGAGCCCTTCATTTAGAGGAGGATCGCATGAACGGAAGATATATTAAAAGTTTGACGAGTACAAGATACACAAATTTCTCTCTTTGGAAGGCAACGAGGAACATTAAGCCACCGGTAGAGGCACAAAGCGCTTTAAGAAAAGCTGACGGAACCTGGGCACGAAGTGCTATAGAAAAAGCCTCAGTATTTGCTGTACATTTAAGTGAAGTATTTCAACCCAACTCCACGGCAAATGAGTTTGAACTAGAAGAACTGCCAGCTTCAACAATGGCTAATGCAGCCCAATTCGATATTAGTCCTGAGGATGTTAATAGAGTAATTAAAAATAAATTAGACTTGAAAAAATCACCGGGATATGATTTAATAACGCCATCAATGATTAAGAACCTACCAAATGTGGCAATAATTGTGCTATCTATATTGTTTAATGCGATCTTGAAACTAGGAATTTATCCAAAAAATTGGAAAATTTCTCAAATAATAATGATACCTAAACCGGGTAAAGATTTAACCCTGCCATCTTCTTATAGACCTATTAGCCTACTCCCTTGTTTGTCGAAGTTATTCGAAAAAATATTCCAGGAAAAGATAATACCTTTTTTGAATGATGGAAACATTATCCCAGTACACCAATTTGGTTTCCGTGAACATCATGGCACCATTGAACAGGTCAATCGTTTAACTGGAGAGATTCGAAAATCTTTTGAATTAAAGAAATATTGTTCTGCCATCTTTTTAGACGTTGCTCAGGCTTTTGACAAGGTATGGCATAAGGGTCTAATACATAAAATCAAATGTTTACTACCACTATGTACTCATAAATTGCTGGAGTCTTATTTATCGAATAGACTTTTCAGAGTTAAGTACAATGATTATGTGACGAGAGAATGCAAGATTGGAGCTGGCGTTCCACAGGGAAGTGTACTAGGACCTACACTATATTTGATTTACACCTCCGACCTCCCTACGTGCGATAAACTAACAATTTCAACATTTGCTGATGATACCGCCATTATTAGCTCAGACGAAAACCCACTCATGGCATCTAGTCAACTACAGAATTACCTCGTACGTGTGGAGTCATGGTTGAAAAACTGGCGAATAAAGGTAAATGAGCTGAAAAGTAAACATGTTACGTTCGCTCTAAGGAGAGGAAATTGCCCACCTGTCACACTCAACAACGTTAATATACCGCAGTCTGATTATGTCACCTACCTTGGTATTCATCTAGATAGACGGCTTACTTGGCGCCGACACATAGAAACCAAGAGACTTCACATGAAGTTAAAAGCCTCTAGCTTTCATTGGTTAATCAGTGACCAATCAAAATTAAGCCTTGAATATAAAGTCATCCTGTATAAGACCGTTTTAAAACCAATTTGGACATATGGAATTCAATTATGGGGAATGGCTAGCAACACCAGTATTGATCTTATACAGAGGGCCCAATCTAAAATTCTTCGGACCATGACGGGAGCACCATGGTACATAAGAAATGAAAACATCCACAGAGACTTAGAAGTGACATTGGTAAAGGAAGAGTTCGAGAAAGTCCGTGAGAAATATATTGTGAAGCTGCGTATCCATCCCAATACGCTTGCAAGACAACTTGTGCAGACCCAAACCCGATCCAGGCTCCGTAGAGCAGATCTACCACCCCGCTAAGATGAGTGACAGTTTACCATAATGGCTCTCTTGCTGAAGAGCAAATAGTTTTAATTTTAGTTATAAGATTTAAATACTTATTGTAAGGTCAAAATAGACAGATTCAATAAATCAATAAAACGTTAAAAAAAAAAAAAAAAAAATGTACATATGGAATATTAACTGAAATTTCATACAGATTGAATTTATAATCAAAGAAAATTTTTTATACATACACAGAAAAAAGTTTCAACATAAATATTATGATTCGAATTCATTCATTTATAAATAATTTCTTAAATAGTATGATTTTTTTAATATTTTATGTTTTGAAATAAAATCTAGAAGGCTTGAAAAATATAATTTCAATTTCATTTTTATTTTTATGTTGTTCAAAAATGTTTGAAATTTTTCATGGAAAATTTTTAGTTTTTTTATGATTTTCAGCTACAAAATGATATAAAAAGCGCGAAAATGATTAAATTGATTTAAGAGGATGAAATGCTTTTATATTTATGAATGTTTTATTATGTTTAATAATAATTTTTAAGTTTCAGATATTCTCCTTTTTATCTTAAAATATTATGCAAATATTCTTGCACTAATTCATTATATAATACAATTATAATGCAATTTATTAAAAAAATTAAGTAAAAAAAGCAAAAATTTCCGTCATGTAAAATTTTATAATATTTATGAACATTTTCTTATTTTGAATGAAATAAGTTTGGGAAAAAAAAGTCAAGTTCGATTAATAATATGTATTACAAAATTCATTCCAATTATGAATTTTTTTTTTTCTGTGTACATAAATAGTATGAATTGATTGTAATTAAAAAATAATTCTTAAACAGTATGATCTGTTTAATTTTTTTTTTACTGCAGAAGAAGAATATGTCTAATAGCATTTTTCACTTTTCTGATTTTAGTATCATACAAAAATTTTTATTATAAATTTTTAGATAATGCGATTGAATTGGAATTAATTAAAAATTTATGTAAAAAAGGTAAACATTTCCATAAAATTTAACAATATTTGTGAACCTGTTCTTATTCTGAATGAAAAAAGTTTGGAAAAAGTCGTGTTCGATTAATAATATGTATTAAAAAACCAATAAGCATTTTTACTGGAATTCAAGTTGATAGCAAGTGTAATTCAAGCCTTGAGTTATAGTCAAGCAATTTAATTACAGTTGTATTACACTTTATTTCAATAGCATTCTCCAATAAAAAGGAAACATAAATTCAAGCCATATGTTTTTTGTTTGAAAAATATTTAATATTTCAAATATTTTTCAAGTATAAAACATGATTACGTTTCCATTCAATTTCAATTATGAATTGCGATAGTAATATAATTTAATAAATAAACATTTAATAATTATATTATTAAATTGTTCAAGCTTGTGTTCTTTTCGCGATTTGTTTTCATTATTTAGCGATTTTTAATTGCAAATGAATTGCAAGATCAAATAAAAAAATACCCAAAATGCAGGAAAATATTTGCTGTTTAGTGGTCACACATTGGTCACATTACAAGAATGTTTTCATATTGGCATATAAATTTGTTTGACCAAATTCAGCTGTTTTCTTGTTTGCAGTGCAAAAATATTTTGTGTTCAAACTAGAAACATAAAATATTTGACGCTTAAATAAGAATACTGAAATTTCATAATTCTTTCAAATGTAAAGCAAAATCTGGTAATATTTTACTTTCTAGAAATGATGAAAGAAATTAAAGTTGTTTTGCAGCTTTATTTAATAATTATTTAGAACAAATATTACCATAAATGTGACCACAAGTCAAATATATTCTCCCCTTTGTGTGTTTGATAGTATTTCGGTGTAGTTTGATTAAACAAATATGGCAAATAAATGTGTACAGTGTGAACACAAAATCAACCCATGAATTATTTGATGTAGTTTTGATCAAACACATGAAACATCTTGTGTCAAATAATTTGCGTAGTCTGACCCTACCTTTAGTAACAATAACAGCTTTATAATGAGTGTGTTTTGCAGATGTTGTATTACAAAAATTCATAATCGTCTTGATTTTGTGAATGAACACCTTTGAATCCAATAATTTGAATATTTTCAGTCATTATATTTTTTAAAATTTATTTGTATAGAGTTTTATATTTTGTAAATAACAAAGCATTAAATGAAGACTTTATTACATATATAAAAAAGAATCGAAGGAATTAATGCCTTATTCCATTTTCGGCATCAAAATTAATTTTAACTCATAACGATTCAGTTAAGTGTATTAAATTAGTTCCTTTACTAAAAGGCTTAAGAAAATTTTTTTCAATTCATTTTTTAAATGATTAAAAACTGAATGATGAAAAACACTTTAACTCAATTTGTAGTAGATTTCAATCAACAAAAATTTAATCATTCAAAGTTTGAATAAATTCTGTTATTAATTGACTTCAAAATTAATCTTTTTAAGGAAGCTAAAGAATTATATATTGGGAATGAATTTATGAAATGAAAGGCTGACATTTTTAATTACGGATTAAGATTTTAGTGAATTAAGCACAAATTGAATAAATAAACGATATCAAAAGATTAGGTAAACGATCCTAAATTACACTATACAACAAAATCAACTTTTTTCCAAAATTACAAGTTCGGACCAATAAATTTTGATAGAGGAGACTAAAAAAATTTCATTTGAGGGGGGTTAACGTTTACCAACTCTGGAAACCATATAATCCTTACATTTTAGGTATAAAATGTGTTCAGCAAAGTTATGTAAAATGTTACGGAGAATATTTTTGTATAATATGTTAACCCTCTAAATCCTCAAGGCATGGGTCTTTTTGTCCTTATTTTAAAAAAAAGTGCAAAAACCACATTACAACAGGGATTTAAAGGGTTAAAATATTCTGCAAAAAAAATTATACGTGAAATTTTACTATAAGAATACACCAAAACGGAAAATTCAACCAGAATGTCAGAAATAAGACACAACAAAAGAGAGCTTACGGTTAATTTCGTATTTATTAAGAATTTGAATAGGAAGTCTTCATTAATTACATTTTTTAGCTCTACGGATAATATTTTAGCTGAATAATGGTGTTTTTTGTTCCGTGCTATTTTGAGTATTATTCTTGATATTAAATTTATTTTACTCTCTAGTTACATGATTATTTTTATTGTAATGTACGCGAACACTCCTAGTGTAAATACCTTAGAAAAACGACCTAGCTAGTGTAAAAAATAGAAACAAATTTCTCGAAGCCTAAACGAAAAATATATTATACAATTGTTGTTCGGATATACCCCCAAAATATTAAAATATTATGACGAAACGGAAAATTTCAATCAAAAAATGAATTTTTGAACCTTAACTCTTCTGAATTCTATAATTTTTCTAAAAAAAAAACTTTTTTTTCAACAAAAAAACTTTTTTTTAACTACATACATACTAAAATTACAAAACCCAATTCGTACATATAATTAGACTGAGATAATTTATGTGAATTTAGCGGTGGAGACACTTCAGCTTCTAAATAAATCAATTACCATATTTAGTAAATGAATTTGGGAACATTATTTTGAAATAAACGGTTCAACTTATTGATATCATAAATTTACAATTTTCCAAAAAAAACTTTTTTTTAAAAAATAAAACTTTTTGCATCTCAAAAACCTTGCAAAAAAAGGGAAAACTTGACATATGGTAACGCTGGCTACAAGTTTTCCATGCACATACAAAATTTTATGTTCTACAGAATTTCGAAATACGTTTTAGTTTGGTTTTTTACATAAAATGGACCCATTAAGATAAGCTGTATTGTAAGAGATTGTATGTGAAACTCGACCATTTGATTATTCTTCGAAATATTAGAAAATGTTTGTTATCTTGCGATTAGGTGTTGTTAACCATTATGGCATAATGCCTTTTTTGAGATTCCTTTGTTCAAGGACAATTTTTATACCCTACACCACCATAGTGGGGAGGGTATTATGTTTTTGTGCAGATGTTTGTAACGCCCAAAAATATTAGTCTAAAAAGTTTACCGATCGACTTAGAATCACTTTCTGAGACGATTAAGCGATGTCCGTCCGTCTGGTCGGCTGGCTGGCTGTCCATGTAAACCTTGTGCGCAGAGTACAGGTCGCAATTTTGAAGATATTTCGATCAAATTTGGTACATATTATTTTTTCGGCTCAAGGACCAAGCCTATTGAAACTGGCTGAAATCGGTACACTATTTCACCTAGCCCCCATACAAATGTCCTCCCGAAATTGGACTTTATCGGTCATAAATGTTTAATTTATATATGTATCTCCACAAATTCCGTTCCAAATAAGTTTTATATACACAAAATTCATGTCAACAAATTTTGTTACGATCGGTCCATAATTAGTCATAGCTCCCATATAGACCCGCTTCCGAAAATCACTTTAACGTGCATAAATCGCTTAAAAATGTTGGTAAACACACAAAATTCAACATAGTTAACTTTAATATAGACATAAATCACACGACCTAATTTCATGGTGATCGGTCCATAATTGGTCATAGCCTCCATATAACCCCACTTCTGAAAATCACTCAAAAATATAAATTATTGAAATTTTAAAAGAAACATTTTTTTTTGCTCTTTTACTTAGTGTAGGGTATTATATGGTCGGGCTTGACCGACCATACTTTCTTACTTGTTTAGTTTAAAATTATGTGTTCTAAAGAAAAGGATTTTTAAGAATATATATTGAATCTACGGTACATATGTTTTACAAAAAAACATAAACAAAGACTTCAAAAAATGTAATTGTTTAACTATGTTTTAACGACTATAGAAAAGGTGGTTAGTAAAGTGACCACTAAACCGCAAAGACTTAAAGCATATTTTTAAATTTTAAATGATCATAACTGTAAGTGGGGATTTGTAGCCTAAGATTTCGGATTATTTTTCTGTGGTCTTACGATTGTGTCACTGATTTTTTCATTTCGAAACACAATAAATTGCGATTAATATTAATTAATTAAATTTTATTGTTTTATAATTTGTATTCTAGATTCCTGAAGAACTAATGTTAGATTACGCGGAAATAACTTCAATTCCTCCGTTACCACTATGGGTATTATTAAACGCAGATAAGGAATCGTCTGGACAAGGAAACGTTTTGTCAGATGATGCTAAAGACTACGATCAGTTGTTTGAAATGGAAACTACGGAGGATAATTTGGATGAGCTATTAGATAACGAAAATGATTACAAGAGAACAGATAGACGATTATCGCTTCCAGAAAAGCAAAATATTTCACACTTTGGTCCACGCCAGGGACAAATATTATCCAGACTTTTAACACATACACATTTACCCGGTCTTTCGTCTCTTGACCAAATGCATCTTCTAGCTTTGGCTGACACTGTATCAACATGCAACACAGACTTTTCTGAAAAATTTATATCCGATACTGGAAAGTTATCAAACACAAAGGACACCTCGGGAAATTCACTAACAGATTCATTAGATGATTGCGGCCTTAGATTCCTTATGGCTATGAAACATTACACTTATCTCTTACGTTGTTTGCCTTTAAATCAAAGAGCCCAATTTCAAAAGAATGGAATTGGTACATCAAATATAGTGTGGGCATTTCATTCGGAAAGCGAAGATGAACTTTTAAATTTAATTCCATCATATAAGAAAGGCGACCTTAAATGGTCCACATTGAAAGACTTGGGTATGGGCTATTGGTTACGCAACATAAACATTTTGCGTCAATGTGTAGAAAAACTGGCTAAATGTGCTTATCAACTTAAACAGGATCCTCTTGACGCCGCTATATACTATTTGGCAATGAAAAAGAAATCAATCGTATGGGGTCTCTTTAGATCTAAGAGAGATGAAAAAATGACACAATTTTTCGCTAACAATTTCTCAGAGGACAGATGGCGTAAGGCGGCCCTCAAAAATGCATTTGTTTTGCTTGGCAAACAACGATTTGAACATGCTGTTGCATTTTTCCTGCTTGCCAATTCTCTTAATGATGCTATTGAAGTATGCATTAACAAATTGGACGATTTTCAATTAGCTCTTATAATTGCCCGTCTTTACGAAGGAGATTTAGAAATTAACGTAAACTCGACATATAAAAAACTTTTATGCGAACATGTTTTAGGCAGTGAGGACGAATCTATTACTTTTAATTTGGATAAGGCACACCCCGATCCATTTTTACGCTCAATGACTTACTGGATTTTAAAGAAGTACCAAGAAAGTTTAAACACACTGTTGATCAATGGCGTCGGGCAGTGTCACGTTGCGTTTAAGGAAGAAGACATTTTCAAATCTGAAAATCATTCCACAAATCCCAATGTATTTAATTTTTACATATATCTAAGAACTCATCCATTACTTGTGCGACAAAATCTGGCTTTATCAGCTCAAGAAAAGAAAATATCCCATGTTGTTTTATCTGGATTTAGTTACTCTGTCGACGCGACAACATCGAATTCTAATGATAAACAACTTCAAATAGAAGATTCTATTAGCTCCATAGAGAGACAATTATATTTTATAACAGCACATGCTCATTTCAAAGCAGGTTGCCCAGCGTTAGCGCTAGAAGTATTAAATAAACTTCCAACTAAAATCTTAGATTCAAATGACTTGGAAGATATTCAATCCGTAAGCAGCGTCAATAATGATCTTATTAATACTGGAATCATAGAATGGGGCAATCAATCAACAAGTAATGTTAATAATCAGAGTTCATCACTAGAGTTTGACTGGTCAACCCCTGTAACATTAAGTAAAAAGGATGATGACTTTAAAATTCAATGGGAAGACGACGATGAAATTGAAGACGATGATAATGAAAATAATGACATTATAAACATGGAAATAAACAAAGAAGAAGTAAAACCAATAAATGACTACATGTCTAACAAACACGCAAATAATGAGAGGGAAGATAATGGCAGTAAAATTGATATAATGGCTCAGCAACTTAAATTTGTAGCGTGCTTAAAAATTTTGATGGAGGAGTTGTCAACTTTAGCCACTGGTTTCGAAGTCGATGGAGGTCAATTACGGTACCAACTTTATGTATGGTTAGAGAAGGAAGTTGAGGCTCTACAATACTTGTGCAATTACTGTAATTCAGATTCAGTTGATTTGAACAGTTCGGAAATCATAAAGGTAATTAATTTTATTCACATTTAATTTAGCAAATATATTTAATGGCATTTATATTAGACTTGCCACCTTTTGAAATTTCCAAAACGGGACACCACTAAATGATCAGAGAAATATTCAAACAAATTCGTTTATAATTATTATCCTATTTTATTTATTAAAATCAACTATAACACATTTATTTTAATCGTGTAAAATCTACTCATAAAACTTTAACAAAACAAAAACGTAAATAAAATAGGAATAGTTAATATTAATAAGAACAAAATTAATGTGCATATGTATGTTTATTTGTTTGTGACTTATAGCAGAATAAACCACTGGACCGATGCTCTTGAAATTTATTCTGTATGTTCCCCTATATATGGAAGGACAAATAGGCTATTCTGAAATTTCAAGTAGGCGTCGCACTTCTCATACAAAGTAAATAGTTATTATGGAATATCTGGTGAACTATAACTGCAAAAGCCGTAAAACTTCGCAGAATTTACTTGGGTATCATTGTGGGCATCTTGGCTAAAAATGGGCGTGACATGTCGACCCCTTTGCGCGAAATTATCGTATGTTACAAAAACCAAATTTTGGCTGGTATCATCAATACCAAATTTTAAATTCGATACAATAACCGATACTATAAAATTAACTTAGTAATATTTCTTTATACGACCCAATTTCTTATCTAACCAAAAATGGAACTGGTCGGAATAGGGGGTGTGGCACCTTCCATAGATTGTAACTACGGGTTTCTGGTGATGATTCTACGTTCGGATGTAGACGGTTCTGGTGATGTGTATTTCGGACTGATACGACTCACTAACTGTGCAGTTTGTCACAAGCGGTAACTACGGGTTTCTGGTGATGATTCTACGTTCGGATGTAGACGGTTCTGGTGATGTGTTCGTTGGTACAGGATCGGGTGATAACTAAAATTATATTTTAGATACTTAATACAAGTAAATGCAGTTAACTAGGGAGACAGTTAGCCAAAGCTCCTGAATTGAACAGTTGACCAAAGCCTCTGTTTTGAACAGTCGGCCGAAGCCCCTGTACTGAACAGACGACCGAAGTCTCTGTATTGGAACAGACGACCGATGTCTCTGTATTGAACAGTTGGCCGAAGCCTCTGTCTTGAACATACAGCTGAAGCCTCTGTACTGAACAGACGACCGAATTCTCTGTATTGAACAGTTGGCAGAAGCCTCTGTATTGAACAGTCGGACGAAGCCCCTGTATTGAACAGTCGACCGAAGTCTCTGTATTGAACAGTCGGCCCAAGCCTCTATCTTGAACAGTCGACCGAAGTCGCTGGTAAAATGTATTATCGGTACTCGAACTATGTCCGTGTCCCGAAAAGAAAAAGGGTTGATCGATTTATGTCAGTCTACTTTGATAAATTAATATCAAAGTGGTTGGCAAATTCTGTCTTGTATGAAACATAGTGTTCTCTTACATTTAATTTCATTATTGCTATTGTTATTGCTACTATGTACATCTATCGGACTAGTCCGTTAGACCTTATTCAAATATATTTTTTTCATATATATATTTACCAACAAATCTAGTATTAAGAAAAAAGAATTATTTCAATATCGAGTTATGTGCATTAGGGATATAACTATTGACAATTTTTGCAAATATGCAAATTGGCATAGCATAGTCGAATAGAGCATTAAAAAATATAAAAAACCACGGTATTATTTTTTCGCGGTTGTTAAAAAAGTTCACGCACCAAACGCAATAAAGTTTTTCATGAAATATTTTCAATTATTTTGAAATACATCATATTTTATTTTAATAATAACTGCGTAATGTTTTTGATTCTAAATGACATAAAAAAATGATTTTCATTACTTATAAAACATTGGCCATCTCGTAGTGGTATGCCAAATATTTCGCCAAAATTAGTTATATGCATAAAAATTTAAAAAGTATTTTTTTCGAAAAAAGTACTTACTTAATATCACTGTGCACGAATTTTACACTTTTTTTGTCTGTTTAACCAGCAGGTTAAACTAATTTCAGTACGCTGAATCCATTGGTGCTAACCATTTTTTTAGGTTAGCTCATGTTTTCGAAACAAACCGTTATTTCGAAAATGGAAAACTCAAAACCGAAGTTCCGCAATAAAATTACCTTTAAGAAACACTGAAACCATTTCTAATCTTCGCAATCGTTTTAGAAATATAAATTTTTTTTGTCAAAAAAAAAATAATTTTTTAGCAAAATTTCGAAATTTTTGTTTTTGAAAACGGCATCAAAAATTGGAAAAAAGCTGCTACGTATTAATTTTTCACACAAGTTCCAAACAAAACAAGCCCAAAATGATTGAAATCTGTCAACAACTTTTGATTTTATACACAAAAGAAAAAGCAAATATCCCCTAATACCATTTTAACATTTCTTCCCATATTTTTGCAAAAATTCTTCTATAAATTTCTTAATTCATAAAAATTGTATATATTTTTGAAAAGAATTTCCTACACGTTGTTATATAATATGTACATTTGCGAACAAGATAATAATATCATTACCACGAAATTTTGAAATATTTAAAATTTCTTCACAGTGTACTGTGTTTGACATACAGAAGAGAGTGGACGTCGAATATATTGACTACAGCCTGAACTTCCAAATAAAACCAGTTTAGATCCGCCAGTTCACAAGATATTGCGATATTTGCTTGCAAATAGAGTTGTCAAACCGGTTTTCGAATTATTCGAAAAACCGGGTTTTTTCCAATTTTCCGGTTTTCTTCAACCGGTTTTTACAAAAGGACGGTTTTCGAGTTATTCGACAAACCGGTTTTTTTGTCTCGAATTATTCGACAAAATCGAATATTTTTTAAAATTTATTTTAAGATTTTATGCGATTACTTTTAAAAATTTTAATACAACAAGAGAGCTATATTCGGCTGTGCCGAATCTTATATACCCTTCACCAAATTATACTTAAAAATATTTTTTTAAATATTTTTATTTAAACAAAATTAATTTTTTTTTTAATTGTTTATAAATTTTTTTTCCAAATTGTTTTTTAATATTTTTTAAAAAAGTTTTTTCCAATTTTTTTTAATTTTTAAAAAAAAAAATTTGGGTAAAAAGAATTTATGACAAAAAAAAATTTTTTTAATGAAAAAAAAAATTCAAAAAAATATTTTTCCCGATTTTGACCCAGTGTAGCTCCATCTTGATATAGATTTATATACATCGCTGCAATGGACTTTGAAATATCTATCATTAGATATCCATATTGTCTATATTAATGACTTAGTAATCCAGATATAGATCAAAAATAGGGCAAAAATCTAGGTTGTCTCGGTTTTTTTTCCTTATATCTCAGCCATTTGTGGAATGATTTTGTCGATTTTAAATAGCAACCGAGCCGGAAGAATTCCCGATATAGTGATGTATGAATCCTGTATTTGGTGTAAGTTATTTGGTGGCCACGGAATGTTGATTTCAACATACAGACGGACATGGCTATATCGACTTCGCTATATATAACGATCCAGAATATATATACTTTGTGGGGTCGCAAATGAAAAATGTAGAAATTACAAACGGAATGACAAAGGGTATACAAATGATTTGCAGTTTTCCGTTTGCAGTCCCTATTTTCTATTTTTATACCCTTCACCATGAGTGCCAAGGGTATATATAAGTTTGTCATTCCGTTTGTAATTTCTACATTTTTCATTTGCGACCCCACAAAGTATATATATTCTGAGTCGTTATAGATAGCGGAGTCGATATAGCCATGTCCGTCTGTGTGTTGAAATCAGCTTTCTGAAGCCCCCAAATAACTTACATACACGAATGATACATCAATATCTCTGAAATTCTTCCGGCTCGGTTACTATTTAAAATCGAAAAAATCGGTCCACAAATGGCTGATATATAAGGAAAAACCCAGGACAACCTCGATTTTTTACCTATTTTTGACCCATATCTGGATTACTAAATCATTAATATAGACAATATGGATATCTAATGATAGATATTTCAAAGACCTGTGCAACGACGTATATAAGACCATAGTAAGTTGGACCTACAATGGGTCAAAATCGGAAAAAAAAATTTTTAACCCGAATTTTTTTTTTCACCAAAATTTTTTTTCACTAAATATTAAAAAATTAAAAAAAAAATTTTAAAATTTAAAAAAAAAATTAAAAAACAACTGGAAAAAAATATTAAATTTTGTTTACCTAAAAGTATTAAAAATTTTCATTTTGGTGAAGGGTATATAAAATTCGGCACAGCCGAATATAGCTCTCTTGCTTGTTTTCTTTATATTCAATAGCGTTTGACATAAAGTTGAATATATGGAAAAGATTTTCCTTATTTTTGTTTAACTTTAAAAGTAATTTTCCCTAAGCAATGGTGCAATGTATTGCGCGACCCACTAAAACAGGAATTTTATAAGAAAGAACTATATTTAACATTAAAAATACAATAAATTCAGCATATTTAACTAAATTGTACTTTAATCTTAGAAAAGATTTGACTTCTTTAAAAAAAATTAATAAAAATTAATTCAATAATGCGGCACTGCTATTCCAATGTTAATAAAAAAATACATATTGTCATATATAAGAGCCTTTATTTCCTAAGTTACCATTATTTTTACAAAAAGATTACCTCACAAAAAATTTACAGGCTTGACCGATTATGGGTATAAACAAAATTTTAAGTTTAAAATTTTTAAAAACGTAGGCCGTTTCAAAAAAATTTCCTAGTGGTACTGCTATTTTCTTGTTCGTAACTGTATATTAGAGTGTCCCTTATAATTAAATGTTTTGAAATGTTGAAACGGTACACGCTGAAAACTTCCGTAATGACCTAAAATACCATCAACAAAAATTTTGCTTGTTCTAAGAAGGGCAACCCGTGCCGACTTTCGATTTAGTTTTGAGGTGCATTTACAAGGGGAAAAATGCATTTTTTCAGTTTTTTTTTTAATTGTTTGCCATTAAATAATTACTTTTGCAATTTAATTTAAAAGAATCGAAATGTGTACGTAATTGTCGTTCTAATAAGATATAAAAGGCAAATATTGGTTAAAAAATGTTACAGTTATTAAAAAATCGCCAGGCCATTAACCTGTCTCAGGCCACTAGAACAATAAATGTAGGAACAAAATTAACATATTTTGAGAAATATTAAAACGAAAGTTTATTCTTACTTAACCCTTTGACGACGACACATATGTCCCATTTGCTTTTTTCGTCATTACAGCCACAATTTTCATTGGATTTTGATCTAAGCGTTATTGTTCGATAAAAAACAAATGTGTTCTTTGGTGTTCGTGTTAATACAAAGGTTATGTGGTTTAACTTTGGCTTAAGGGCTTCTTAAAGTCAGAAATTCGTTTTTTTTTTTGGACAATTTTAGTTTTCTTATATCTCGAATTCTAATTGATACTGTTGGATAAACTTTTAGTATTAGATGTACCAATGCCTCATGTAAATTTATTGACCAACGCATTTTGAATCGGTTCTATACTTTACCCTGGGGGACTAAAAATATGATGGGACATGTGTCTCATTCGTCGTGAAAGGTAAAAATAAAGGAGTTTTTTCTTTCAAATTTTTTTATTTTATATTTTATAATTGATAAACAATGAAAACACAAACAATTCAGTAAAAAACATTAAAAAAAATACAAAATATTCATTTAAAATTGTGAGATCCTGTATATGGTTGATAAAATCTAAATCAAAATCGAACTTATTTGTGATAAAATTCAAAACAATTTCGGTTCCAGTAAAGCACTTTTGTTTTTTACATGCGAAACAAATTGTGTTTGTTCGACTATCAATTCAGTTTTTTGTCCTGACTCCTCCATTCTATCTTGTTTGATAATGTCCAGCTACAGCCATAAAAACTGACGATCATAAAATCTGATCTTCGATTGATCATATATTTATATAATAATATTTGATACTTGGAAATGTTATCGAAATATAACATTTTCCAGGTCTGCTATCATATCTTGTACCACGGATTCGCCAATGTCAACCTCTGTCTGCGTTTTTGCTTGTGTATATATCAGTTTTATATAAATAATAAATTCAAACTCGTAACTACACCCAAGCTTTTGGGTTTGTCTTTCATATACTGCGTCCCTTAACCCTTTAATGCATATTGTTGCCAATTGTCAACATTCCAGTTCCACTTAATTTTAGACGAATGATACTAATTCAGATTCTAATTCAGAAAAATCAAATGGAGTACGAAAAGTTTCAGTTAAAGAAATTCTAAATCAAACTGATGCTAAAGGAAATATAATAAATAAAAATCAACTAAATATTTGATACTTTATAGAAAAATAAAAGTAAAAATCATTCATTTAAGGGTTAAATTTTATCATATGCTGTATCTGTATCCTATGAAGATAAAAACTCACATACAAGTAAATATTTTTTTTTTTCATATTTTATTTATTGTATCTTCACAAAATAATGTGAACTATCAATAATTTGTTCAAATCTTAAATCTAAATATTAATTTTTATTTACGTCCCACCACAGTTGGACGAAAAATTATGTTTAATTTATAGATCCTATCATCAGCGCAGGTCTGTTGGATTCCTTCTTCTTAGTCGGTTGTAGCCATTACTTCTCATTAATGTTCGTGCAAGTGGGTTTGGGTGAACTTCTAACTTTTTCAAATGTGACTCCGCTTGTTTTTTTATTTAATTTTTCACCAGGGAGACACCTAGGTCCTTATGAATGTTAATATTTCTCACATACCAAGGCGCTGCTGTTACCATTCGTAATATTTTATTTTGAAATCTTTGAATTTTTTCAATATTAGAAGCTGAGGCCGTGCCCCATAATTGAATTCCATAGCACCATATGGGTTTTATTACAGCAAAAGTTTGCAATCTAAACTCAATCTCGAGTTTTTACCAATTAGCCTGTAAATTTGTAGTAATTTTAACTTCATTTGAATCAATTTCGTATCTATATGCTTTTTCCAGGTAAGACGTCGGTCTAGATGCAGACCTAGATATTTAACTTCAGTTTGTTGAGGTATTATATTATTATTTATTAGGATTGGAATGCACGATTCTCTACGCAATGTGAATGTAAGATGTACACTTGGCAGCATAAGTTTGCGTACAAGAACGAAAATTAAAAGTATACTCTAATTTTGTATATAAAAATAAACCCTACTCATTTGAAATTTGTTATATAAAACTCTTAAATATTTAAGAACACAACTGCATTGTAAAATGCATATTTAAGAATCAACAAAACGTACAAGAATTCAATTCATAAAAAAATTCAATTCCGCATGTAAGCAAAAGTTTGCGTACATAAAAAAAATAAAATATTACTGATTTTTATAAATTAAACTGTATTTTAATAATTAGTTGGATAACTCCGACGACCAAGAACATCATGAAGGCGTTTTGTCATTGATGAAACCAGTTTTTCGGTATATTTGGAACTAATATTTCTCCATTCCTCAGTTAATACTGTTTGAAGCATTTCCTTTAATGTTGTTACATGGTTTCTTATTTTTCACTCCAGCAAATCCCATAAATGTTCTATGGGATTTAGGTCTGGTGACTGCGGAGGAGTTTTCAATTGTTTTTGTTTTATTAATAGGGTGGCCAGACGGCATGTATTGCTTGTGTATTGGGACATGTATTCGATACATATGGAATTCGATGTGTATGTCAAAATGCACTTTATACATACGATTCATAATTTCCACGTTCAAACGTACATATGTAATTGCATGTGACATAACCTCTATTAGCTTATATGTTTGTTGTTTTTAACAATATATTTATTTAAAACATTTTTAAATAACAATAAATATATTTAATGCAATGAAACTTATTTTGTTTTGATTTTTCTTTAATCTTTTTTGTTTTGTTTTTTTTTTTTTTATTTTGCACTCACACAGTGTTGTATTTCAAAATACAACATTGTAATATACACGAAAATAGAACATGCTCTAATTTCAAATTTGTCACGAGTAATACACATGTATTTTACATACACAAAGTTTCATATGGATCACACGGTATGTATATGTTTACATGTGGAAAAATGTCCCAATACATGGCACAAAACACAAGCAATACATGCCGTCTGACCCCCCTTTAAACAACTACCAAAGCCTTGTGTTGTGTGTAGTATGCTATGGGTCGTTGTCTTGCAGGAATATATAATCATCTTCAATGTCCAATTTGCTAACACTTTCGGTAAGTTTTTTCATTAGAATATCTAAATAGACCTTATGATCCATTGTCGATGGAATAAATTCTAAATTTCCCACGCTTTCACTTGTCATGTACCCCCGTACCATCACTGCACCACCACCGTGCTTAACTGTTGGTATTAAATTTTTGGGACTATGCACTGTACAAGGCTTTCTCCAAACAAACTGACGGTCTTTTATGCCAAAGATGCAGTACTTGCATTCATACGTGAACAGAACATTTTTCCAGAACTCTGGAGGCATATTTATGTGTTCTTTAGTGAAAGCAATTCGTTTTTGTCTATTAACTATCAAAACTGGCAGCTTTTTCCGTGCTACATGGCTTCTATAGTTGGCCTTTTTCAAAATTCTGAGCACAGTGTCTTTGGACACATATTTATTAAATTGTGAATTTAAGTTTTCAGACATTTTCGATACAGTAAATCTTGGGTTTTCCTTCACAGATTGCATTATAACCCTTTTTTCGATTTCAGTTAATTTTGGTGGACGCCCAGAACGAGGCTTTGGGACAAAAATTCCAGTCTTTTTAAAATTTTGTATCACTCAACTACTTGATCGATTTCGCGCAAAGTTTTCCCTTGTTTCCGTAAATGTATAATAATTTTACGTTCAGCTACATTGATTAATTTTCTGGTTGCCATTTCTTGAAATTATTCCATTTTTAAACAAAAATTTTTCAAAAATCACTTTTATGATGAGTTTGAGACAAAAACTACAGTATTGTAGTATCACACAATAACAAAAACAGTTACAAACTACCTTTAATTTTTATGTACGCATACTTTTGCATACACGAAAAATTAGCATACCATTGTTTTTAAGCTGTCAATTATAACCAAACTTTGGAAATGCAAAAAGAAAATACCTATCGTAATTTTCAAATGTTTATCTATACATAAAACCCAATTTCAAATGATTACCGTTGTTACTTACGACTAAAATAGCCTGTTAAAATATATAAAGTAGTTTGTACGCAAACTTATGCGGCCAAGTGTATACATTTTTGCTCGTTTACTTTTATTCTCCATTGTACAGATGCTTCTTGGGGGTTTTCATGAATGGCTAGTATAGCTGTGTCATCAGCAAAAGTCGATATGTGGGTTCGACTGTTTGTAGGCATATCACAAGTATATAGCAAATATAGGAAGGGACCCAGTATACTTCCTTGGGGTACGCCTGCTTCAATAGGCTGTGGTGAACTTATGAAGTCTCCCTCTTTAAGAACGAACTTTCGATGACTTAAATAACTTTCTAGAAGCTTGTGTGTGTTCACTGGTAAATATTGTTTTATTTTTATCGATAATCCTTCATGCCATACTTTGTCGAAGGCTTGCGAAACGTCGATGAAGAGTGCAGAACAATATTTTTTTTCTTCAAATGTCTTGGATATGATTTCTACCAACCTGTGAGTTTGTTCTATGGTGTTATGTTTTTCTCGAAATCCGAATTGATGAGTTGGAATACAATCAAAATGATTCACTATCGGCTTTAACAGTTTTTCGAATAGCTTTGATATATTTGACAATGGCTAATGGGTCTATATGATTCTACTTTACTGTGATCTTTTCTCGGCTTAGGTATCATTGTAACTAAAGAAACCTTCCATTCTGGTGGATAATATTCAAGGCGTAATATAGCATTAAAAATAAATAGGATTATTCTTAATGCAATTTGGGGTAGCTCGAGGAGCATTTTGTTACTGATTTTATCAATACCAGGTGATTTTTTGGAGTTTAAATCAACAATAGCCTTGACAATCTCTGAAGTCTCAAAACGAAGTGGTTCAGCTGCAGTAATATGGGGTAAAGTAGGTGGTAACTCTATTATGTCGTTTGACTCGTTTGGGGAAAATACATTCTTTAGATGACTAATAAACAGGTTTCCTTTTTCAGTATCGTTTCTCGCCCAGCCTCCACTAGAATTACGTAGAGGAGGTCTGCTCATAACAGGTCTTTTTAATTTTTTTGTAGCTCGCCATAGAGAGTAATTTGAGTACTGGGTGGCATCTAAGTTCTCCAGATATTTGTTAATTGAGTCAGTTTTGCGTTTGTGAAGAAGCATACTGAGGCGTTTGCGACATTTTCTAAGCTCCGTTTTAAGTTGA